>NC_046286.1:98710604-99030057 GCF_004115265.2 Rhinolophus ferrumequinum
ATTTGGGGGGAGTACAAAATCAAAAACAAAACTAAATACACTTCATATATTGATCTATTAAGATATTAGCTATGTTTATGAGTTCCAGCTTGATCTTTTTATGAGCACAGACCAATGCAACAAGGTGGTTTTTAAATGTTTTTCAGAAACATGTTTAAATGAATGTGTTAATGGCTGAGAGAGAGGCCCCATCTGAACCGTAATGAATTATATGACCATGTGTTCAGAGCTGCTCTGGGCTGCAGTTGACAGCTGAATCAACTAGAAGGAACAGTAGTGACAGGAGACAAGAAAAGAAGTTACTTTTTTTTTCAGATTTTAATTTTAATTTGATATGGATGCAGTAATAATATTGCAGACTTAGGAGGACTATAGAAATCTGTGAAATTCTAAAAGGGAGGCCTAAGTGAGATTAGACATACTACTGAGAAGAAAACTTAGTATTTATGAATACAGTTAAGTGCATGGAATTTTCTAGTATAATGAGAATAACAGGAATCGGTACCCTTCTATCATGTCTACAGTCCCATTTCATTGGCTTTGTAATTCCACCATGTAGACGCCAGACATTAGATTTTCTTAATTAAAGTGAGACTCCTGTTAAGTGAAGGACAGTAAAACATAGAGACAGTTGGCGACTGCATGATGGAAGATGTCCATACCTGATGCCCCACCCACCCCCATTCGGTGCTCTGATTAAACACCAATGCACTTGACTCATTGCTTAGCCATCTCCTATTTCACTTCCATACACTTGTTCACGTCCACACTGACCGTATTTCAAACCAAAATGCGGGGCACCCACTCTAACAATTATGACCATACATGCAGAACTATGGTTTTATCTGAAATCAAAACTCTCAGAAGATCTAAAATGTGAGGCGGTCATATTCACTGCATTTCTTCCTGTCCATCCATCTATAAAAATCTACCCCATTTTTTAGGGACTCATCTAGGTGCTCCTGCTTCAAGCAACCTCATTTAACGATTTGAATGTAGTATAACTCTTCTTCTGAAAAATGTTGTTTCATAGTAATTATTATAATGTTGATTTACATCTATGGAATGTATAACATTATATTATAACCTCATCCATACTATCTTGTTACTATGTAAAAAAAACCCAGAAGCCATGCATCTGTAACTTTGATAAAAATGTAAGAGGGAAGTGTACACACACACACACACACGTATGTGCTATATAGCATTAGAAAATGAAATTAACATTTATGCTTTCATGTTAGATATGTATACCACTATTTAAGCACTATTTAACACGGAATGCTACAGTGCTGGAGCTTTTAGGTTTCTAAGGCTGGTCATGTTTATAAACTACTTTGCCTACTCCACTGGCCCTCCAAAAGAGACACATCTATGATGGATTGATTTAAGAAATTATAGATGATGGCATAGATTGGGGGTGACCTACCTAAAGAACCTCCGTGATAAGTCTTAAAAATATCAAGCCAACATGGCATCCATTGGCTGTGCCACTCTATAAATGCAATTATATTGCCTTGTAATTGATACCTTATATCTATTTGTCACCTTGTTTACTATCTCTATGTTTTCTAATAGGATTGTGCCAATTTGGGGTTTGAAGGGATCAAACAAATCCTCTCTTCCACTACCCCTGCTGTCTAGAACGTCTGCTGACATTTTCCAAACCTGGTCATCTGGTCATCTTTGCTTGAACAAATGCAATGAACATAACACTTCTAATATTGATGCTCACTTTATAAGAAAGTTTATTCTTACAGTGAACTGAAATTTGATTCATTTCCTCTAACTTACAAACTTTGGTCCTAGATATTCCTCTGAAGGAATAAAAAAATAAATCTACTCCATGGAAGCCCTTCATACACGTATCGCTTTTTCACTTGTTCCATTTGAGTTCCCCAACTTAAATATACTTATTTCTCCCTTTGGTTCTTCTAGGCATTTCAACTTCCTTCTCCTTCATTTATTCAATCAACTTTCACTGCAGATCAGCTCTGTTTAGAGCATTGTGCAGTGTGCTGTCTATAAAATGATGAGCAAAATGAGAGATGGTTCTTGTTCTCATGGATCTCAGAGTCAAGGCAGGGAAAACAGATATTCATCCTCTAATCACACTAATGGATTGGGAATTAAAAGCTCAGATAAGTGCTCTGAAGGAAAAGAACACCATTCTATGCAAGCCTATGACAAAGGACCCTGACTGGGTCTGGGGGTCCAAGGAAGGTTCCTGTGAAGAAGTGATGACTGAGCTGAGGCATGAAGAAATAGCGGAATCAAAGGGGCAGAGGAGGACAGACAAAAAACTAGACAGAGGGATCAGCATGTTCAAGAATCCTGAAAGGAGTGTGTGTAAGGCAAGTTAAAAGAATGAGAGAATAGTGCAGTTAGACTACAGAGACTGCAGGATAGAAAGGTGAGAGATCAAGTTGGAGAGTTCAGCAGAGAGAACATCAGCAGCACCCTTGTAGGCCTGGCAAGGGTTTTGGATTTTATCCTCAAAACAACAGGAAGTCACTGAAGGGGGTGGTAAATTGTATGCCCCCAGAATATGGGGTAAATATTCTGGCTTCACTTGCTCCAGTTTCCTCCCTGTGGGAAGACTATGCACCCCTCCCTACTGAACTCAGGAGAGATTTCTGTCACCTGCTTTGGCCACTAAAATGTGGGCAGCAGTGATATGTGTCCCTTCCAGGCAGAAGCTTTAAGAGCCAGCATGTGGGTCACACTTTCTCTTCCGTTGTGGTCACTGCTGCCATGTCCAGCAATGTTCCATCTAGAGGCTGCTTCATCAGCATGTATTTCGAAGTGAAATTTCCATGGAGTAAAGCTACAGATATGCTGTGAGCCAGCAATAAAGTGCTGATGTTGAAAGCTTTCAAGATTTCTGGGGTTGTTTTGTTACTACAGTATTACCTGACTTATTCTGACAGATACAAAGAGTTTAATGGGGCCTGAGGGAACATGACCAAATTTGTGTTTTGAAAAGTTGAATAATACTGATCAGAAAGTAGACCGAAAAGAAACCAAAGTAGATTCTGGAAAACAAGTTAGGCAGTTATTACATTGATCCAAGTAAGGGATTATAGTCAATTGGACAATGGTAAACACTGGAACACAAATATGTACATATATCCAAAAGCTATTTAGCAGGCAACAGTTTCAGGGCTTGGTGATCGATTTGGATCTTTCGTATGAGAAAGGGATGGAGAAACGGGGGTAGTGGGGACGATGCCTAAGTTTCTGGCAAGGCTTCAGATGGACTCTGATAACTTATGATGAAATGGGTAAAACTAAAGGAGGACAATCCTTGAGGGAAAAGATCACGAGGTTAGTTTGGAACTTGTTGAATCTGAGGCGCCTTTAAGATAGCCAAATGCTGGTGAGTAGGTAGTGGGCTGCAGGTCTGGAACCCAAAGGAAAGCTCAAGTTAGAGATATAAACTTAGTAGTCACTGGCATATAATGCTAGTTGTGAGTTTGCTAGGTAGAGAGTAAAGAGTCAAAGGGGGCCGGCCTGGTGGCTCAGGTGGTTGGAGCTCCGTGCTCCTAACGCCAAAGGCTGCCGGTTCAATTCCCACATGGGCCAGTGGTTCAACAAGGTTACCAGTGATTCCCACAAGGTTACCGGTTCAACTCCTTGAGTCCCACAAGGGATGGTGGACTGCGCCCCCTGAAACTAGAAAACGGCAACTGGACCTGGAGTTGAGCTGCGCCCTACGCAACTAAGACTGAAAGGACAACAACTTGAAGCTGAACGGCACCCTCCACAACTAAGATTGAAAGGACAACAACTTGACTTGGAAAAAAGGCCTGGAAGTACACACTGTTCCCCAATAAAGTCCTGTTCCCCTTCCCCCACCCTCCCCCCCAAAAAAACAGTGGTTGGCTGTGTTAAAAAAAAAAAGAGTAAAAGTGTGTGGGGGGAATTTGTAGGACTAAGTGTTGCGAAGCTCCCAAATTTAACATGTGGGTGACAAACTTACCCTTAGTAAGAAGGACCAGCCAGAGAAGAGAATTATGGTGTCTCTGAAGCCAAAAGAAAAGTGTTTTTTCAAAAAGGTGGAGTGATTAAGTGTCACGGCTTCTCAGTACTCCAGAAAGAGGAGGACCAAATATCTCCATTGGGTTTAGCCACATGAAGGTCACTGGAGGCCTTTACCAAAGCTGGCTGTTACCAGAATGATGAGGCAGAAGTACGGCTGGTGTGGTGCCACACACACAGCCCTCCGGTGTCCCTGTTGGCTGTCACACAAGGAAAGGAGTGAGGCAGGGTCTGGGTGCTCTGTGTGGGGCATCCACGCAAGAGGCTCAGTCTTCTGTGCGGTCCCGCCCACAGATGCTCACTAACACTAACATCCTCCCGGCATCTACACGGTAGCATATCCTGCCCCCCTTTTTCCACCCTCAGCAGAGGTTAAGAAAAAAATATAGTCCCAAACCATGTAAAACCATTATTTCACATCATTTTATGGATACTTAGGAAAATAGGATTAACTACAGATGCCATAATATTCAGTTATAAAGTTAAACAAACTCAAAAAGTTTATCTACATTAATTTAATTAAATTAAAAGAAAGTACCCCAAACCACATGCAATGTAAAAAAAAAAAAAAGGAAAAGGAAAAAAAAGCTTTCCACTTAATAAAAATTATATACATACATACACTCTTTTAAATTAGGTTTTTTTTGAGGGAGGGGATAAAAAAGAATCCTTCCTATTTTCTTAATTTCTGGTTCAGATTGCTCTTACAAATATTGTGACTACATATCTCTAGCTTATTCATTTATAAAATAATCTGGTTCTTTTTGTCTTTTCATGAAATTTTTTGTTGTATGAATCCCTCTTTTGAACTCTCAGACCTGATCTTCTCTTCCTCACCCATTTCTGCCACCTCATGCCTCTGGCTTCTGCCCCTTCTAACCACCTGGAACTCATTTTGCGTAAGAACCTGTCTGCCAGAATCATATTCCTAAAATCTTGTTTTACTCATTTCTCTGCCCTTCCCGGAACTTACAATGGCTCCCTAGTTCCCATACATGAAATATAAAGTTCTCTACTTAGAACAAAGGCCTTGCCACAATGTGTCCCCATTTAATTCACTTAACTGTTGTACCTCCTCCCCAAAGTACACTTCGCTTCCCTCAGGCTAGCATCAGAACCAGCGTGTAGACTCCTATTTGCCTTCCTCTAGGCTTTGTACTCACCTCTCCTTGGCCTGAAATGCCCTCTGCTAGCCCCTTCACATAACCAGATCTCACCATCTTTCATGGCCCAGTAGGAAAAACTCTGCATGTATAATGGTAACTGCTTACCTTCTCTAAGAAATTTGCCAGTAAAAAAACAATTTTATGGAAAATTTACTATGCCATGCTCTTTACATGAACTACCTCACTGACTACTCAGAATAACCTTTTCAGGTAAGCAACATTTTGCAGATAATGAAACTAAGGATTAACTTCACCTACGGAAAGCATCTACCACAGTGCTTACCCATCCTAAGGATTCCATAATGGTGACTGCCATTATGCTTACTGGAGAGATTGAGCAATTCTCCCAAGTCATGCAGAAGTATATGTGAAAGAGCTAGAATTCAAACTCCGGCCTCAGAATCCACCCTTTCCCCTACCCAGAGCAGTAATGTCCTGTTTGCACTGCTGCTGCCTTGCCAGGCTTCCTTAACTATTGCAGTCAACACCGATTTCTGCTGTCTGAATTTCTTAGCAGTTGGAGTGTCTGTACTGTTTAGCACTTGATGGCTATCAAACGTGGACTTTTACTTTTTCTTCAGTATATATCTTACCTCAAGTTGAACAAGGGTAAAGACTACTGGTGTGCTAGTAAATGTTTAGCAAGCAGCTCTCAAGGTGTGGAGGGGGCTGAATTTTAATGTGTGCTGATTTCAGTGGCATGAACACTCCTACCACGGTCGATTTCGAGATACCAAAGCAAAGTCAACCAGCTCATAGAATTGCTGAAATTTTAACAATTGGCTCTTGGAGTTGGAGCAGGCTGGCTGCAGCATACCATTGGCACTAAGGATTAGATGTTATACTGTATTCTCTTGTCTTTCTTAGTGCCAAGTATGATGCATGAGCAAATAGGATGCATGACCACATATCTGGAGCTTCTGGTTCAAGGCTGCAAATGCGTATAAACATTTACTTAGCCTCCTTCCCCAAATCCCACTGAAATCATGACACACAAAAACTGATGCTTCCATAATAGTGCTTAAACAAGAAAGAGTGCCAACAGCCAATTAGAAAATTTGACAAATTTAGGAAAGACAAGAAAGCAGATGGACTCCTACTGATAGATAAGCCAAAGGAAATCACAAACTGAAACATGCACTGGTGAAGGCTGCTATGGAGATGGGAGACATTCTTCCCTAAGCTCAGGAGGTATAGAGAGCTCAAGTGGACAGTGGAGCAAATAATCAGGGTAATTAATTAAAGGCTAAGGAATAGCTGAGCCAGTCTTCCCCTCCCTCTCCTACATACTTTGAGCATTGCGTTCCCAGCTACAGGTCTTAGAACTGCTTTCCAAATCAAGTGCAATGCTTTTCTGGGGAGGACCCCCAATGTGGATATTTGAAGCTGGAGAAATAGAACAGAGCCTGTGCTAATTCTGAACTTCCAAAAGGTCTCAGAGGGAACAAAGGGGGGCAGCTTCAGCAGCCCCACTAATATTGACTCTGTTCACCACTGTACACTGTAGGTATTCAGTATGCATAGAAATTATAGATTACTTAAAAACCACTAAAAATGTATTTTAGCAACCAAGTTTGAGAGAAGGGGAAGGAAATCTCCAGCGGCACAAATGAAGAGAAGTATCAAAGTCAAGGTGTCAAGCTGTACAGTTCATCTCCCTTGCAACTAGGGTGACCATATGATACAATTCTAGACAACAAGACTTACACTGGGATTTCTGGGAAAGTTTGGTCTTCCTGATCTGGGGGCCATCCATCCCTTCCTCCCTGTTGCTTCCTTCTCCCTTTCCTACCTGGACAGTGGCTATGAGGCTGAAAGTGGAATGGTCAACTTGCCCCCATGAAATAGGCAGAAGGAGAAAAGCTACTCCTTGAAGATCAAGGAGCAGGAAGATATAGGGAACTTGAGGAAAAGGACATGAATGACAGTATTTCTTCCCTGCTCTGCCTACTTCCAACATTCTTGTTATTTTAGAAAAATAAAACCATTATAGCATGGTTTGGTTGCATCCCTAAGTGATAGATGGTATGCCTGGGAACTTGGAAGGTAGAAAAACATCTTTGAGAAATGGAAACTCCAGACCTGAGATACATGTGTGTATGGGGTCTGAATTTACACTGCTTGCCTGACTTAAGAATCCTAAATTGAGACATTAATTAAATAAAAAATCAAGCAAGAACAGTTGAAACCTCTAGAGCCGTAGCAGTATAAATGTGCATTCACTCCTTGAGAACACTTTTACATTCCCAAGGAAGGAAGGAAGGAAGGAAAGAAGGAAAGAAGGAAGGAAGGAAGGAAAGAAGGAAGGAAAGAAAGAAGGAATAAATATAAGTTCACAGTCAAAAATTACAAGGTCCATAAAGGAATAAACTATGGCAAGGTGTATCAACAAATACAGCAGGAGGAAGAATCAGCACTTAGAAAACTGCGTATAAAAAAAACACTCCAAAAGAGACTATGATAACTATAACATGACTAAAGATATAAACAAAAGCATAGAAACCATAATAAAAAAATATGAAAACAGAGTAAACAACCTTGAAACAGAACCAAATTGAGTCTCTGTAAATGAAAAACATAGTTACTAAAATTAAAAACTCAATGAACAAGGTAATGAATAAATAAGACAAAAGTGAAGAAAGAATCCATACACCAGAAGACAGATTGGAGGAAATTTCTCAGAATGCAGGACAGAAAAACTATGAAATTGAACTTGAGTGCTATGGAACATAGATCAAGAAGATTCAAGTTACATATCAAGTAGAAATTCTGGACAGAACAAAGAACAGAGAAATAAGGAAAGAGACCATATTTAAGAAAATAATACCTGAGTTTTCCAGAACTAAGGTAAAACATAAAATGAGTCTTCAGATTTCAGAAGTATGCAAACACCTTAGCAGTATAATTTTCAAAATTCACAATTTAATACACTATGGTGAATCTTCAGAATGTCAACAAGGAGAAAAACCTTAAAAATAACCAAAGCAGATGCCTAAAAACAAAAACAAAAAATATCCAATTAGATCATCATCAAACTTGTCATTAGTCATTATAGATGTCTGTGGGAAATGAATGGCATCTTTATGCTGCTAAGGAAAAATAATTCTTACCCTAGAATTCTATACCCAGCTAAATATTTATTCCAAACAGAGAGTGAACTAGACATTTCAAACCAACAAAGACTGAGAGTTTGCCACTCAATGACCTTTCCTGAAAGATCTACTATAGGGTTTACTTCAGTAAGAAAAACAATAGATTCTGGAAGGAAGCAATGAAGAGCAAAACAAGGATGAATAAAGAAATTGTTAAACATAATGTCAAAATTAAACAATGATTTACTATAAATATTAATGACTAACTTGAAAGGATTTTTAAAATAAGGTAACTCGAGGGTACCAGTCAATAACATGGGAACTGCAAAGGAAGATCTGAGTTTAAGAGTGTGAAGGTCTTGTGCTAGTTAAGAGGAGAATAGAGATATTGATTAATTTTACATTCTCTTAAGAATTTATGAGAATAAATAGTAAAGGAGTAGAAACATAATTTACAAACTAAAAGAGAAGAATGGAGGGAAATTAAAAAAACAAGAACTTGAGATACTGATGATCCAATAGACAGGAAATGAGTGGGGATAGAAAAAAATCACAAGTACAAAAATTAAAAAATTTTAAACAGAAAATCTAAAAACATAATGTTGAGTGATACATACATTATACAAATATAAACGTATATTTTAAAACATGAATCAATATGAAATATTGTTAATGAACAGATATATATGAAAATATATACATAAAAACAAGGATAGTAAAGATGGTCACTGATTTCAGAATAGTGGCTACCTTTGCAGGGGAAAGGAGGAGACTGAAATTAAAAACAGGTACAAAGAAACTTCAACATACTGTCACATGGTTTTTCTATACTGTGAAAAAAAAAAAAGAAGGAAAGAAAAATGATGAGCTATTCAATCCAAGAATAATTCTACACAAACAAGCAACACAAGACAACTGCCCCCTCAAAAAATTAAAAAGGACAGAGAAACAGATCTAGCAAGAATAGGAAGTAAGAACTATGGAATGATTTGATAACAGTTTGTCTTCAGTTACTGGAATTGGCATTAGCATTCTAACTGCTGAGTTTTGCTAAGAGACAAAATGAATTTAATTAGCAAAAGAAACCATTGATATTAGAGGGAAGAAAGGATTATGTGATTTTAATGATTTTTTTAACACTTGATAGAGGGTAGTGCATATATTTTAGAAGAGTCTTATTTCCCTGAAATATTTACAAGTAATAATTTCACTAATAAAATCTTTTTTTCTAATTGTATATTATTTTTCTTTTTTTTATTAGTTTCAGGGGTGCAAAGCAACATAATAGACATTTACACCAATCACAAAGTGATAACCCCCCTTTCCCGAAGCTACAAGCCCTCTGACAACTTATATAACTGTTATTAGGTTGGTGCAAAAGTAATTGCGGCTTAAAAGGTTAAGAATAATTGCAAAAACTGCAATTACTTTTGTACCAACCTAATACAATACCACTATCTTCCTTATGCTATACTCCACCTCCAGTGACTACATGCATACTGGGGGTGCCAAAAACACGTATACAAGTGGACACTTTTGTCAATGTTGCTCAAGCAGTAGGTCGCGGATTTCAGAAGTGTCTGGACACTGATGGTAACCACTTTGAGCACGTCTTGTAATTGCAGAAGTCAAACGTGACTTGTATTCATCTTTTGTTATTGGTATATGTTGAGTGTTACGATTTTAATACAGTTTTCCTATCTTACAATGTGTATACATGTTTTTGGCACCCTCTGCCCATATATTTAATTACAGTTGACATACAATATAAAATCTCATTCTGAAGGCAAAATGGTATACTAGACTATGGGTTCTTCAACGTGTTGGTGTGCAAACATCTGGATGAAAAACTGCAAATGGTAAAAGTTCCTTGGTGCTTCCAATTCAAAAAGTCTCAAGTCCAGGAGCTTCCTCCACCCCCTGTAGTTTGCCATAATTCTAAAGAGAAGGAGAATAGGGAGGAGAAGGAGGCAGAGGGGAGAAGCGGAAGGAGGAGGGGGTGGTCAGCTGCAAAACTCTAAACCATTCACCTACTTTTACCTATTTGTTCCCTGTTTGTTCAAGGCAAAGGGTTGGATGCAAAGTGAACTGGTATAAATTTCAAACATGATAGCTTTCTACATTTCCTCTTCTCACAATATTCCAGATAGTTGGCATCCCTTACCTTGGCTAGAGTCAAGAGAAAGTGGGATAGAATTGTATCTCTTCCAATTTAATTCAAGCTGGCTATGGGGACAGTATCAGTGGGAAATTTTGCTCGTAGTTTTTATTGTTAAGTCAAGGCAGCTAAAAAACAGCCTCTAATCTTTTGTCTTTTCTCAAAGCGATGACAAAAATTTCCACCCAGACACCAAGACCACCAGACATGACATCCTGGGCTAGTCCTGAAGACCCTTCACTGACTCCAGGAGGGTCCCAAGAATACTTTGAATATTACCAGCTGATATGATCTCTGTCACTCCAGCCAGAAGGTTGATGCTGAAAAGTCATTTCAATTCTCTCTTTTTTTTTTGAGGTATAATTTACATATTATAAAATGCACATATTTTACATATACAATTCTATTCTTTTTGATGAACCTATACACCGATCCCAATCAAGGTATAGTGTAAAGTCATTTTTAAAGGAAACATTATCTGAATGGACTCAATAGTAATGAAACACAATAGCTTCTTTTTCCATATCTTACATTTGCAATCTTAGAAAAAGCATCCAAGACTTGAAGATAATGAGAGACAGTGTAGGAAATTGTACATTTTACCCCAACTATAAGAATAGTTCTATTTTCCATAGTAATTTAAATAAGAAACAGAAAATGCTATAAATCACTGTAAAGTGATTTGTACTTTACAAATCTTAACATTTGTGTGCAGCAAAGTGATTAATCATACTTATTTTCTTCTCCAATTTTCTTATACTGCCACATGAATCAGCCGACACACCTTATCTTCTGTCCTATCTGAAAAATCTGGATTAACAGCCTAGGTGGAATTCCATTCTAGCAACAGGGGTACATGGCTACAAATAGGTCTTTTTAAGGCAAAGGAAAATAACAAATACAGGAACATCTTACTCTGAAGTTCTTTTATTTTGGTTTAAACCTCTCTTAGGCTCTTTTCAAGTCTTTGGAGCATTATTAAATGATCCACTATTGATTTTCTGTGCTTAGTACTGGTGAAAATGGAGTGTCTTGAAGCACTAATGACTGAAGTCCACTCACTGTCTAAAGGACAGGTACAAAGGCAGAAGTACTTGGAGCTCATTCCTACAACCATCCTCCTTAGATTTCAACGCCCAGAAATAGGACAGGTGGGAAATAGGACACGGAATTCAACTCCTCTCTCTCACTTAAATATAGCACTGCTGCTATTTCTGTTACATTTCTTGGGAAATTTTATAAGTATTGGTATATTTTGCTATTCAGCATGAAGCTGTATGCTTCATTTCTACCTTTGAATTCCAAATTTCCAAGTAATCACTTTTAGGAAAGCGTTCCTGTATTTTCAGCTTCATTCTCCATGGGCCATTTACTTGCAATGCCGAGCCATTGAGTAACTAGAGGTTGCAGTAAGAATCTGTCATGCCAGCTTCTGTCTTGAAAAGAAAAGCTTTTAGGACAAACAAACCAATTTTTTAAATGGATAAAAGAAATGAACAGACATTTCACTAAAAGGGGAAAAACAAAGAATGGTCTCATAAATTCAACCTCATAAATAATCAGGAAAATGCAAATTAAAAACTGAGGCACCATTTCACATCCCATCAGATTAACGAACATTTGTAGTCAATAGCAAATGTTGATGAGGACCTAAAACTACAGAAACTCATATAAATTGGTTTTAGGGGGAGGTATCTCAATAGGTAAAAATGATAGAAAATGATTATATGTATTTAGTAAAGTTGGTTTGCATAACATACATCCCAACTGTTCTATTCCTAAACAATATGTGTGTGTGTGTACAGAAGAACACACCTGAAGGTTTAAATTTATATACTAAAAACATTATTTTTAAGTTATAAATAGATTTCTATGGCTAGAGAGATGGGGAATGATATTTCCTTTTTTTTCTCATCTATAATCCGTATTTTCTCATATTTCTACAGTGAAACTGTACAACTGGTGACTCCGGAGAGCAATTAGGCATCATCTAATAAAGTCACAGATCGTATTGAAATCCTGAAAAATATTTCCACTACTGGGTGAAGTCTTCACATGTGTACAAGAAAACATACACCAGAAGGTTCATAGCAACATTGTTTATAATAGAGAAAAAGTATCAACAACCTACATTCAACAGAAGGATGGATATCTAGACAGTGGATATCTAGGCAGCAGTTAAAAGGAAGCAGAGGTACTGTAATGCAGGCGGCATATCATAGAAACATCATGTGGAGTGATGTATCTACAAATTACAGAAATGTAGATACAGTACGATACTACTTATATAAAGGTTTAAAACATGCAAAATACCACAATATATTGTTTATGTGTATATACATATGTGGAGGAAATATTTTAACACATGGGAATGATAAACATTAAATGCAGGGTAAATGTTATCTCTGGAATGTGAGAAAAGGAAATGAGATTAGGAAGGGGGACACGTGGGGAGAGGGGCAGCTTTAAATTCACTGGGATGACTAGTACAGATGTTTGATATATAATTCTCTGTAGGTATTTTTGTTTGCATGAAATGTTTCACAATAAAATAGTACACAGATCATGAAATGAAAAATATAAATTAAGTGTATCTCTAAAAATGCAATTAATTGAAGGTGTAATCATGGACTTTTGGACCAATTTTTAAAAATATTTAAAATCATTATTCTTGGCAAAACCAAGATTTCCAAACCAGAATTATTTAATTTCTGAAAAAACAGAAATGATTTTTAGTAAGAATATTTTCTTATCATTACTCAGTTTTGTTTAAAATCCACCCTCTCCACTGGGGAAAATATTAAAACATATGCCCAACTCCACACACGTTAAAATATATATATTTAAAAGAAGGGGATAAAGAAAGGCATTAAAAGTGTAGTAGTCATTTTATCGTATTCTCAATTTAGGCGGAAATCTATGGCTCAGAAAACCCCTCGGTGACTAAGCCCTGCTTTCAGGCTTGGCATGGCGGGTCAGTCCCGGCCGACTATGTCAGAGGCAGAATTACACATTAGCACATGGTTAAACAGTCTCATAACCGAAATAGATTTAAACTAGCTTTAAAAGAAAAGAAAACATTCAGTGCATTCCACATTTTCCCCTAAGTATATTGTACCGACAAGTCATGCTGCATTTTGCATTCCTCAGAGCACCAAAACACTCTTTAAATTGTGCACATAAATCACTTCATCCCTGGTGAAATATAGCTGTCTCCTCCAGGAGAAATAAGGGCGACCTGTCCCAAGGGGGGACACCCGGGGTGAGGACCCCAGCTGAGCAAGAATCAAAGGCAATTTGCAAGGACCAGCATTCTGTCCTGAAGGCTGGAAAGTTTGGGGAGGTTCTCGTCCTTTCAGTTACCCATCCACCAAAATCTTTGGGTTAAAAGCTTTTGTTTTAAAAACTGGTGAATTCTACCACCTGACCACATGATCACAGCAATTGCAGCGTGTGGGAAAAGTAGGATTCCAAGGGCGGAAGGAATCATCCAAAAGGAGGAGTGAAGACAGAAACTGAGAGCGAAGCTGGAAGAGGTTACAGAACTCAGAAATTAATACAGGTATAAATGACGGGTGAGTAAGCTCCTATTAAATGATTCTCCTTTTACCAAAGAATCCACCGTGAGGCTGCTGAAACTCACAGACGCGACATGATTGACAACAATGCTGTTTACACACCACACACCCCAGGGGAGACGTAGCCGGCGTCCGCGAACCGGGGCCTTGCGTTCCAGACGCTTCCTCTGGAAAGAGGCGGGCCTGCGGGGGGCGGGGCGGGGGCGGGGCCACGGGCCTGGGAAGCGGCGGGGCTGGGAGGGGCGGGGCGGGGCACGAGAGGGCGGGGCCGGGTGGGGCCGCTGGCCTGCACCTCAGCCCTCCCCCCCACGTAACCGCTCTCCAGGCCGGGAGGGGCTTGGGAGGAGTGAAACCAGTTCTGTCGGCTTACGGGAGGATGACTGGCCTGAGCAGGGCCGGGCGATACTCGGGACGGGTCTGTGAAAGCACCCGCATCTTTCCGGCACGTGCCAGGCCTCCATACTGTGCACTGACTGTGTCTGCATGGCTAATAAGGACCTCTAAGGAATTAGGTAATTTTCAGCCCCAACCCTGCCCCACCCCCAACACACACACACACACACTCTCTCTCTCTCTCTCTCTCTCTCTCTCTCAGTCACACTCACTACACACTAACTCACACAAGACACACACTCAGACACACACGTTCTAACACACACACACAAACACAGACACACGCATTCTCAGACACAAACAGACACGTGAGGTGGTATGAGTTGCTAATAGTTGCCCCTTCTTCCGAAGGGAAGTGCTGGTAGGTGAATCCAGCCCGGAAGGAATGACAGAAAGGCAGCCCTTGCTCCAGGCCTTCCCTAGGGAGATGAGAAAGGTGGACCTCTGCAAAAGCCTGGAAGCTTGGACTTTCCAGGGCAAGAGAGAGATTTCCGCCTCCCCTTTGGCTAGGCCAAAAACGCTTTTTCCATTTGGGCCTGGCGTTCCAGGTAACTAAAAGTCCTACATCAAACGTGAAATATCATTAAATCGCTTTCTCTTAAATAACAGTGGGTTCTTAGTTTCAGAATTAAATTTATCATCTTACTATGACAGGGTATCATGCTCGGCACTTCCGCAGAAATGAACTCACTGCGTCCTCACACAGCTGAATGGGTTGCTATTAATACCTGCCTCCTAAGAAAAAGGGCTTAGCAGGCCATGCTGTTTGGATACAGTCATGCAGACTAGCTATTGCCCACCTAGCTACTTAAACACCAAGCTTCAGTACTATATGAATTAGAGGTGATTTCACCCTTGACCTAATACAGTCGGCCCTCCAGCCTTCCATACAGCTGAGTGTGCCACTGGAGGATTCAGCCAACCTCCCATTAAAAACATTTGCAGGGGAAGACTGTTTTGTTGTTGCTGCTGTGTAGTTAGGCCTCTGATGGTTTTGTCTGTACTGAACTTGTCCAGACTTTTTTTTCTTGTCATTATTCCCTAAACAAAACAACATAACAACTATTTGCACAGCATTTACATTGTGTTAGGTATTATTCTAAGTAATCTAGGTATGATTTAAAGTTCCCGGAAGATGTGCATAGGTTATATGCAAACACTACACCATCTTATATAAGGGACTTAACGTCCTCAGATTTCTCTATCCATGGGGGCCTGGAACCATCCCCCAAGGATATGGAGAGATACTGTATTTTTCTCTGCAACCATTTCTCAAGAGCCATTTTCACTTCCTTCTAGTATTCTCTCCCTCTTGTTTCTACTCCCTTCTCCACAAGGTCACTTTCTTCTAGAGTCTGGAAGGCTGGAGAGGAGCGAGTATTAAAGGAGGAGGAGGGGAAATCCCACCCATCAGAAAAGGAGAGGGCAGGGCCAGGACTTGTGCTCCTCCTGCCAAGTTAACATGGTAGGAGAACCAGCTAGGTCGGGTCTAGACACGCTTTTCTGTTCTGCAGCTCACAGAATTTTTTTTGTGTTGGTTTTTTTTTTTTTTTTTTTTGTCACTTTAACTTCAGTGATCTTTGGTGCCCCTGAAGGCACGTAGCACACCTGAATCATAAAGCTTCAGATGCGTTCAGTTCAAAGTTTTATTTTCTACTTTTAAAGCTCCCGATAAATTAGGGCGAAGGTAGTTGGACTCCAGCCTCCCGCCCTGGCGTTCCTCTGGGATTATTAAGGTTGGCTAAGCAATCTGCTCTTGAGAAACCAGGTGTAACGAGACCTGGGTGGAGGGATCCAGGGTTTGTTTGTGGAACTTTCTCCTCTGCGGCATCTGCCAGAGTCTCTGGAGCAATCCTGCAAGCTTGCCACCAGAGCTATGCGGTGGTGACCTGCCTTTGTTGTGCAAGTCTTGATGCACAAAGCATCCCAGCCTAGTATTTTTGGCTAGGACATGAAGGAGGAAAGAGGTCAATAGAAATTCTGGGCGGTAGACTTCCCATGCCTCTTCTTCACTCCCCTCACCCCCTTACCTCCACCCCCTCAGCTCCTAGGCAAAGAGAAGTAATGCTTCAGAGCTCTGCCACCAACTTGAATAGTCATTAGGATTAAAGTGATACAATATAGTCAAAATGAACATTCTGCACAAATCTAAGTTGATTCAAAGAAAGCAATTAATTCTTACTGTTCTCTCTTTCCCTTATCTATATGTGGAATCATTTTGTCCTAGCTCTGTAATGTTTTTACATTTCCGGCAAAATAGTTGTTTCTTTCTAAGATGCCTTGTAAAATTATAGTGTTGGGGATAGTCAGCAATTCCTATTTGTTCTCTGAGCCTGTCTACCTGCAAATCTCCTGCGGCTGTAGCAACTAACATGCTTTTGAATCCGGCTGCAGAGATGCCATTTGGTGTAATTTTCCAGGTTGTGCTGACTTTCCCCAGGGTCGAGACAGGAAGGGAGCTTAGAGCAACAGTTTGACAGTGGCTTCGCTTCAAACCCCTGGGATGGCCCCACCGTCAGACCAAAATCCTGTTCTGTAAGATCTGCCCACTCAAATCAGGTTCCCACAACAACAAAAGATGCTGGGAGTGTGTGACCTGTAGAAGGCTCAGCCCGCTCTGGAATGAGCTTGTGGATTTTATTAATGCCTGCCTTTTCATTAGAGTGGAACTTAGGAAAAACAGAGGCTGTCTTGCGGGAAGAAAACAAAAAGAGAAAGTGAACTACTTATCAAAGATAAAGGAAATCTTTCTCACTCTGCTTTGTACGGTGATCTAAACCTACTGGAAGTCAGACCCAAGAGAGCACAGCCCAAATTGATGAGGATATCATGCTGTCAGCTCCATGGGGTTTGAAAAAAAGCAGAGAAATGACTCCATCCCTCCCACGTGACTCTCCAGGACATCCTCCAGGGATCTTCATGGTGACACCAGCTGCTTTCCCACCTCCTGTTATTTACTAGTGGGTGTCCTTCATAGAGGAAAGGACCCCCTTCTATTTTATTCCAATATAGTGGTCATTTTTATCACACTTTATCTCAATGGTCCCCGAAGCATTTGACCGAGGAATCTAAATCCATCTATTACTATGGGGGAAAAGACAGACTTTTAAGGTAGTGAAATGAGAAAATCCTTTGGCTGAAATAATTTATCCTTTATTTCACCAAGTCTCTCAGTAACATAGAACCTATCTGGTGGTAAATAGATTCAAAGTCCTAGGGAAAATGACACAAAGATTATGTTTTGTGTTTACTCTTTTGTTATGCTCTCTGAGTGAATTTAGAAAGTCAATGATATTCAGAGTGGGGTACTCTTTGACTTACACCCTTACAAATCAACATTGACTTAGTCCTTAAAAAAATAAAACTAAAATCCAACTTTTAATTCCTTACATTGTGGTGCAAAAAAGAATTTGTTATAACCAGCAGAGCAAGGGGCCGTTCACAGAATAAGAGAAGAATTTCACGGTAGAGGAAATATAGAGGATTAATCTAAGTTACTGATTGTTCCTTTTCTCAAAATTCTTTCTGGCAAAGAGTAAATTGCATCAAATATCAATCAATTTTATGATGATAAGACTATCAAATTTGTTTCATTAAACATTCTTCCTTCTCTTACCACTGTCCAAACAGGATTTTCCCATTTAACAACCTATTCAGCCACAGTTCTGATTATGCCATAACTTGGGAGATTCCCTTGAATCAAATATTAATATTTGTATAGTTATTAAAGTATTTGATGATTTGTACAAGAACTCTAAAATTAAATATAGCACTGTCATTTATAGCCTCAGGAAAGACTATAAATGGAAAATTATTTTCTAACCTTTGGTTTTTGCTGGAACAACTTGTAAGATGACATATTTGAAGTGGTATGTATAATAACAAAATACTTTTTTAAAGTGCAGTATTTAAGCAAAATCTTTTATATTATACAGTGCAGTGCTTTTCAGACTACATTTGTCCAAGGACTCTTTTCCAAACAAAATATTAAATAGAAGCCAAATAAATAAAACAGATAAAAACAGAGGTGTTAAGGTGGCAGTGGAAGAACAGATTTTGTTCTTTCAACCCTCGCAAGGGCCACAAAAGCACCTTTGAGTGTTCACTGGGGCTCTAGGAAGTGTGAAAGCCAGTGTAGTAGTGTAAGACTTACTAAAAATAAAATAAATAAAAGGCAGAGTTTGAGAAGACATTCCTTGCAACTGTATGTATATGTGTTTGTGTGTGTGTTTGTGAAATATCATTCAGTTAATATTTGGTTCCTTTTTAAAAAATCGTTCTTACTTTCAAGCTGTAACTTTTGTGGCATTTTGTGATAGCACAAATGGATTCTGTGTCTGAGTTTCAAATTCTAAGGTTTTTTTTTTTTTTTTTTAATCATAACAGCACAGAAAAACCCAGAGGACATGTTAGGCCAAAGTATAAATATTTAGATACATATTTCTATCTTGTAGAATAACAGTAGCATCTCAAGAAATGATTGTCAAATTATGATTAGGACTTTAGAGACTATTTCATTCAAAAACCCTGATTTTCTTTTTTCTTTTCAGTTGAGAACACTGAGGTTCTGGAAGTTGAGGGACTTCACCAAGATTACAGGGGTGCATTCCAGAACACAATTCTCTTGCCTGAGTCACGTGCTTTTTCCAATATTCTATGTATTGTATTGTATAAATTAATATGAAATTCTTACAAATTGGAAATATCAAAATTAACTGAAATCATTTGACTATTTCTACATTTGTTTATAGTAACCCAGTCTGATTCATATTTCAATCATAGTTAAGAAGTACAGCTTGTGTTAGATCAAAAATCACAGAAGCATCCTTAAGCAACACCTGTGCCCTGCTAAATGATTTCCGGAGATCATACAGGGAGACAAAGAATACTAAGGTACACAGAACATTCATGCTTCTTTGGGAAGCATGTCGCATAAGCATATACGGAGACAAATTAGCGACTATGAGGCGGAGATGGGAAGGCTAAAACTTTGCTGTGGAAAAATGACCTTCCACCTCTGAGAGCTCCTTTCATACCTAACGCTGTTAGCAGAAGGTAGAGAAGAGATTATCCCAGAGGCTGACTTTCTCATAGACCCAGAGCATTAAATCTCGGGCTGGATGCAAAGGACTGTGAGTTGGGCCTGTCTTGTATATGTATTATCAAAATAAGGGAGGTTCGTGTGATTTTTAACTAGTCTAAGTGTATTTGTGCATATGCCACATACATTTTCAAATTACATAATTGGACACTTTTATAAATCATGTTTCTTTAAACGTCTTTCTCTTCTTCAGACTGAGTTGGAATCGTTTGTTTAAGTTCCTTTTGAGCTTTCTAGAGAAATACTAGAGAAGGATTTGCTATGCACCAAATTAATACACTGGTTTCCATCTTCGGCTTTTTGACAGCTTTGTTTCTGCCAGGGAGTATTAGCTCCTATAATGTTAGTGTTGTGTGCCTCATTGTCTATACAGGTATTTGCATTTCAGTATTTGTGAATGCATGCATTGCAGTGAGTAACCACGGCAGGCTTCAGTGAGGTAGGGGGACAAAGGGCAGGTCTGTAGGTGAGGTCACTTAGCTAAGTCTATCAATAGCGACCTGTAGTGAGTCTCCAGCTGGGGATTTACCTGTTGTCTAGTCAAGTTTGGCAACTTGACTAGAGGGTACTTGGCTTTGCAAAAGCATTGGGTACTTGGAGCAATGATAATGCTTGTTATCCAGTTTATTCAGATTACATTATCCAGGATGGATTTTTAAATTATATGACCTATATACAGTATTTAAGGTTTCCTCAGAACAAAGGTAAAAGGAAAAAGAAAAGTGCTTGTTATATATTACACAATACTTGCTCACCCCACTTCACAGGCTTAGTATGAAGAACAAATAAATTTGAAAATTGGAAAGGACATTACAGACTGTGAAGAATTATTCACATCTGTTGATATAGATACATGTTTGAATTACATGTCAGCATTGAAAAGTTCAGGTGACTACTTTGACCCATTCCTATGAAAATACGTGACACTGTTTTTTTTATGTAACAGCTTTACTGAGGTATACTTTAAATATCGTAAAATCCACTCATTGTCAGTATACATCTTATTGATTTTCAGTAAATATATACAGTTGTGCAGCCATCAGTAGAAGCCAGTTTTAGAGCATTTCCATGATCTCAAAAAGTTCCCTCATGCCCATTTGCAGTTAATCACTTTTATCTCCAGCCCCAAGAAATCACTGATGTGCTTACTGTCTCTATAAAATTGCCTTTTCTGGACGTTTCATATAAATGGAATCGTGCAAATGTGGTCTCGCATCTGGCTTCTTTCATTTAGTGTATGTTTTTGAGATTCATCCATGTTGTAACACATATTAGCACTCGGTTCCTTTTTATTGCTGACTAGTATTCCATTGTATGAGTGTACCACATTTAGTTTATCCATTTATCAGTTGACAGACATTTGTGTTGTATTGAGTTTGGGGCTATTATGAATAATGCTGCTATGAACATTTGCATATCTATAAGGATAGCTCTGTTTGGACATATGTTTTCATTTCTCTTGAGTAGATTCGTAGGAGTGAATTGTTGGGTTTCATGAAAAGTTTATGTTTTACTTTTTACGAAATGTCCATCAGTTATCCGGAGTGGCTATATCATTTTATATTTCCATCAGCAGAAACTGGGGGTTCCAGTTTCTCCACATCCTCGCCACCACTTGATATTGTCCATCTTTTTTATTATAGCCATCCTAGTGGGCGTGTAGTGGTATCTCCTTTCTGTTTGATTTGCATTTCCCTAATGACTAATGATGTTGAGCATCTTTTCACGTGCTTATTAGCCTTTAGTATATCTTCTTTGTTGAAACGTCCGTGCAAATCTTTTGCCTATTTTTAAAAACTGGGTTGATTGCCTTATTATTGAGTTGGACACCACTTGTTTTTTTTTACCATTAATTACCACTTTACCTTACACTGATTTGTGGCCTCTTATATTCTGTTGTCTTCCACTGTTTCTAAACTTCTACACTGTTATTTAACTTTTAGTGTGAATACATTTTTTTCCTCCAAACTTGATTTAACATTTTTTTATTGAGGTATAATTGACATGTAACATATTAGTTTCCAATGTGCAACATAATGAATTGGTATTTGTATATATTGCAAAATGGTCACCACAATAAGTCTAGTTAACATCCATCATCATACATAGGTACAAAGTTTTTTGTTTTTCTTATTACAAACTTTTAAGATCCATTCTCTTAGCAACTTTCCAATATGCAATAAAGTGTTATTAACTATAGTCACCACACTGTACATTACAGTCCCATGACTTATTTATTTTATAACTAGAAGTTTGTATTTTTGACCCCCTTCGCTCATTTTACCTATCCCACTCCCACCCCTCCACCTCTGTCAACCATCAATCTGATATCTATATCCATGAGCCCCTTTTTTTTTCCTTTTGAGATTCCACATATAAGTGAGATCGTAAAGTATTTGTGTTTCTCTGTCTGACTCATTTCACTTAGCATAATGCCCTCAAGGGCCATCCATGTTGTCACAAATGGCAAGATTTCCTTCTTTTTACGGCTGAATAATACTCCATTGTGTGTGTGTGTGTGTGTGTGTGTGTGTGTGTGTATCACATTTTCTTTATCCATTTATCCATCAGTGGACACTTTCTCCAAACTTGATTTCTAAACTCTCAAGAAGATGAGCGCTTTTACCTTATTTATTTTTTTATAAGCCAGGCTTAGCAAAATACTCTGGAAATAATGCATCCTCAATAAATATTTGTTGCACAAGTGATAAAAAGCTCATCTTTATTTAAATATTGTCAGCACAACTGACGTCATAATTTAGTAATTTGCATTGAATTTTGTCTCTTTATTATTTTGTACATCAGAGGTTTCAGTTTTAAAACCATTTTTGAAAGGGAATGCTTCAGAGTATAAATTTGGACAAAGAAATTTAGTTATCAGAGAAAAATTAAAAGGGATTTTGAGGGGAAAAATAATATTTTATTGTAATTAATATGTCTAAATAAAATAAGTTCACATTTTTAGGCATTACTTTTTTTCTGCAAGTGTCCCTGAGTGCCTTAACAAAAATAGCAAACCCATAATTAGTCAAAATGGACCATGCTCTCAAGAGTACGCACAAGTAAGTAGAAAGCAAACCAATGCTACCTATCACCAGTACTGATGTAGGATATTTTCTTTGTGAGTGCCAGGGTCGTGTCTTGTGAGACCGAAGAATGGAAACACGGACCAAGGAGAGGTGAGGAGTGTTTTTAAAAAAGAGGATAGTTTATTGAAAGCAAAGGGTCAGAGCTCCCTAGTAGGAGGGGTCCTGAATGGGGGTACCCCCTGACTGAGGCAAAAGTTCTTACTTTTATACCTTCATTTACCTGCTTGGGGCAAAGGGCTGGCACCTTCCAATGGAATTCATCCATCAGGTCTGTCCTGTTTGCCCATCCTGAAGGGATTCACAAACCCATTCCTGTCTATCAGATCTGCTCCTTTGTCCGGCCAAAAGGGATTTATGAGATAATTTATTAACCTCAAGGCGCGTTCTCATATCTTTGTCCTGGAGTGAAGGAGACATTCCAGAACCTGGAGTTTCAGGATATGGTTGCCCTTTTGCTTATTTCACCAGGGACCTCCCTATGTACCTAGCAACATGCTAACTAACCTGTTTCAATCCCCGCTCTGAAGACGTAACCCTAACTGCCGTTAGGGAATAGGCACAATGACCACTCTGGCTACTTCAGGCTGAGGAGGGGTGTAGAAAGAGACCAGCAGCTCGGGCTTGTCCAGAGGCCTATCTAAGGGTCCCTGGTAGGTAAACAAGTCCAGATGAGGATGTTGTTGTCTTGTAGGCCGTCATAGCCAACCGGTGGGTAGTCTGTAAGCTGAGACGCATTGGAGGCAACAGCATGAGGTAATACCTATAATAATGGATAAAAGAAAAATGAGAAAATTTTCCGTAAGTCCCACTAAACTGGGAAGCCAGGAAGTAAGGAAGGAAAAATCTAGGCTGAAGAATCTTGTTTTTAGTTTAATATTGGAAACTATATTATAAATTTGTTGAAGTTTGTCTTTCATTAACTGTGAATTATCAGAGATTGAAACAGCATAACTCTTTAAACTTTTTACATCCTTGATTATGTTTGAGAAGTAGATCATCTATGGCAACTCTGTTTTTGAGAACTGCTTCTCTGACCTGTCCTAACTCTTGTCTCATGGCACGGATAGCCTGTGAGGTAGTGTTGAGGGCCTTTGTTATTGAGAAAGCTATTTGACTAATCTTTACATTTAAAGCAATGGTTATAGCAGGTACTACAAAAAGAGATAAGGATACATGCACAGCGGGGCTGAATAAATGTATATCGCTGTTACAACTGGAGTCCAGAGTAAGTTTATTGTGATGTTTAACCTGATGAGGCTTTTGGGGTGAGAAGACAGTGAATCTCCCGAGAGAGCAGGTCCCCCGGTGCTGTAAGCTGGGAGGTTGTCTTCCCACAAATGAGAAACCATCTAGCCGGCAATTTGACATGTGCATTAGAACTCACAGAGGTGGTAGAGCTACAGTTTAAACTGTTACCACCTGAAAGATTACTGGTTGGAGCAGCTAGTGAAATTAACATATTGATTAGCTAGAATTATGCCTCTTTTTCCTTTACTAAGTTCTAGTGTTTGGGTGAGAGCTATTAGCTCAGCCAGTTGTGTGCTGGCCCCAGAGGGAAGGCTTGTATTTTCTAAGATATTCTGTAGAGGAACTACAGTAGATCCAGCCTTTCGTATGCCATTTTCTACAAAAGAGCTCCCATCAGTAAAAAGTGATGGATTGTCTAGGGGTGTGTCTTGTAAGTCTGGTCTAGCAGCATAGGTTTGTAGTAAAACTTGCTGGCAGTTATGTATCAGCTCTTCTTCCACCTCTGGGAGGAATGTGGCTGGATTGAGAGAACAGGTCCGTATTTGAGCCACTAGACCTTCCAGTAAAAGAGCTTGATATCGCAGTAGGTGGCTATCTGTGAGTCAGTGACTATTGTCAGTATTAAAAAGTCCTTGAATGTTATGGGGGGCAAAGATGATTAAGTCCTGTCCCATTGTAAGCTTGGTGGCTTCAGAAACCAGGAGGGCAGCCATAGCTATGGCCCGGAGGCAAGCTGGCCAGCCGTGTGCTACAGGTCTAGTTCTTTACTTAAATAACCTCTGGTTGCTGTGAGGGTCCTTTGGGTTGTATTAGGACTCCTAAAGCCATTCCCTTTCTTTCTGTTATATATAAATGAAAGGATTTTCCTGTAGGAAGGCTTATGGCTGGGGCACTTAATAGTGCTTGTTTTAAAGGCTAAAAGCTTGTTCTGCCTCTGAGCTCCAAAGTAGCTGATGAATATTTGCAGTTTGAGTATCTTTAATTAGGTGGTAAAGGGGGCGGGCCATTTCTCCGTATCCTGGGATCCATAGACAGCAGTAGCCGGTGATGCCTAGGAAGCCCGCTAATTGTTTCAGGGTCTTACGTAGGGGATACACGGAGATGGGACAAATTCTGTCCTCCCCTAGGGCCCTAGTCCCTTTAGAGATAATTAGCCCAAGGTATTTGACAGAAGTCTGACACCTTTGGGCCTTGGCTTTGGAAACTTGTAACCCTTAGAAGCTAGAAAATTTAAAAGGGCAGTAGTGCCTTGGCTGATGAGGTCTTCAGATGGAGCACACAATAAAAGATCATCAATATATTGTAAAAGAGTACAGCTGTTATAGAAAAAATCTGACAGGTCCTTAGGGCCTGTCCAAAGAGGTGCGGGCTATCTCTAACCCCCTGAAGGAGGATGGTCCAGGTGAGCTGTGAAATCTGGCTCTCAGGGTCCTCAAAGGCAAAGAGATATTGTGAGTCAGGGTGCACAGGTATACAGAAAAAGGCATCCTTTAAATCTAACACCGTGAACCGTTTGACTATTTCAGGTATTTGGACTAGGAGAGTGTAAGGATTTGGAACTATAGGGTCTGTAGGAATGACTGCCTCGTTGATGGCCCGGAGGTCTCAAACTAATCTCCGTTCTCCATTTGGTTTGGGACCACCTAAGATGGGGGTGTTGCAAGGGCTGTCTCATTCTCTACGCGGCCCTTGTCGTTTGAGACTGTAATGATACGGATTAGTCCTTTCTGTGCCTCGGGTTTCAGAGGATATTGTTTCCGGCAAGGAAATAAAGGTGAATGTGGACTGGAGTGGCCATTAAGGCACAACCAATTGTCCCTTGCCGATGCCTAAACATCAGAGTTGATGTTGGTTTCTACGACTGGGAGGCAGCTAGGAATACTTCCAGGGGCTAGGAGAACAATAGTTTCCATCGCTGTCATAATGTCTCTTCCTAATAGAGGAGTAGGACTTTCGGGCATGATTAAGAATGAATGAGAAAACATTAGGTCACCCCATATGCAGCCTAAGGGCTGGGAAAAATATTTAGTAATTGGCTTGCCTGTGACTCTGCAGACTGTAACATGTCGATTGGAGAGCATCCCTTGCTTGGAGAGGAGGACAGAGAATGTGGCTCCTGTGTCTAGAAGAAAATCAATAGGCTTTCATTCTACTTCTAGGATTACCCGGGGCTCGGGGCCCCAATGGTTAGATGGGACAAGGGAGCCACTGGTAGAAGCCCCGGGCCCCTTCAGTCCCAAGTGGGAGTCTGACTGAATGAGACTGGCCTCGGGGGTGGAGGCCTCCAGGGACAGTCTGACTCCCAGTGATCCCTTTCACAGATGGGACAGGGCTGCGGAGATCTCCCAGTCGGCTCCGGTTGCCGTGGGCATTCCCTTCGCCAGTGACCAGACTGTCCACATTTGTGGCAGTCGGACCTTCCCTTTCCCCGGGTGCCCTGTAAGGCAGCCACTGGTATTTCTGTCTTTTTTCTTACTTTCCTCTCCTTGTCCTGGGCTTCCTCTTGGTTCCGATTGTAAAAGACAGTGTTGGCCACCTTGAGTAGTTGGTCCAAGGTGACTTCAGGACCAATAGCCAATTTTTGTAATTTTCTGTGGATATCTGGGGTAGCCTGAGTTATAAATTTGCCTTTTAAAAGAATTTCACCTGCGGGGGTGTCTGCCCTATCGGAGTATGTTTAATTAAGGCCTCCATGAGCCTTTCTAAAAAGGCTGAGGGATTTTCTTCCGAATTCTAGCTAATAGTATAGTTTTGAATAATTGATGGGTTTGGCCCTTGTTCTCCTCAGTCCCTCTAAAATGCGTGCCAGAAAGTGTCTTCTCTGCCAACGTCCCATGGCTGTTTCAGGACCCCATTGTGGATCACCAGTGGGTCCTGCCTGTTCCCTGTAGGGAAGGGTTCCCGAGTGGAATCCCGTCCTGTCTGTTCCTCATGATACGCTAGGAACAGACCATCTCCAAAGTTTTCGGCAGCTTGCAAGGCTGCTTGCCTTTCAGAACTGTGAGAGTCTGATTCGGGATCAACATAACATCTCTCCAAGAGAGCTCAGAGACCTGGGTTAAATTTTGGAAAGCTTCTATGTATTTGTCAGGGTCATCTGAAAACTTCCCTAGATCTCCCTTTATTTGTCTGAGATCTTGTAAGGAAAAAGGGACTTGAACCCTGGCAGGCCTAAATTCTCCTCCTGGCATTTCCTGTAAGGTTTACTCTATACTAGGGGCACTTCTGTACAGGAGGTCCTGGATATGGAGGCCGATTAGAAGGAGTTCGGGCAGGAACTGGCTCCCGAGGAAGAGCAGGATATAAAGTTTTGGGACAATCCCTTGACTGGGTGTTTGTTGAAGGGACCTCCTCAGGAGAGGAGGATCCCGCCGGAGGTTCCTTTGGAGGAGTCCCTGTAGGAGGAGTCCCCTTAGAAGGGGTCTCCTTGGGAGGAGGGAGGCAAGAGATCACAGCCAAAAGAGCCGGGTCAACTCTACAATTCTTACGGAGATCTGGGTTGTCCCTCAGGGCAAAAAAAGCCTGAACATATGGAACTTCTGACCATTTGCCCTCCTGTCTGCAAAACAGGTCTAGCTGTATGATAGTATTTATAATATATACTATCATACAGTATAGTATAGTATATAGATAGTATAATTAATACTTCCCTCAAAAGGCCAAATCTCCCCATCTTCAATGAGTAGTTAGGCCAAACCTCTGAACAAAAGAAAACCAGGCACTGCTTCTTCAAAGTGTGAGGGTCAAATTTGTCCCAATGTTTCAAGATGCAATTCAGGGGGGTGAAGGCGCGTGAGGGCTGATTGCCCATCTGAAAGGGAGGAAGAACAGAAAGGCGTCCCTTTGCAATTCATCTCCCACAACTTGGTCTAGGGCGTCCCCTAGAAAACGTGGGCCATGGACACCAAGCGACCAGTTCCGAGGTGGGTGGGGAGACACAGCCCACCAGGATTATTCCCGTTTATCTGGGTGGCCCAGCCCATGCCTCTGGTGTGCGCCTACCCAAATTCGTGTGTGTGTGTGTGTGTGTGTGTGTGTGTGTGTGTGTGTCCCCACCTGAATGTCTGGCGCTGGCCCACAGGCCAATAAAGGCTGTGGCCGATAACGAGGTGCTTTAAAGTGGAGGGATGTATGGCTCGACTCTGGGCATCCTGAAAATTGATGGCATGATCTAAATAATGGCGGCCTTCTGAATAAAGGTAGTACAGGAGGGAGTACATACTTAAAGCTTGTAGGGAAGGCATATGGCCTAGGGAAGAGGGAGTGGAAGGAGGCCCTCAAGCCCAATATGTGAGGGGGGACAAAAAGAGATATCTGAAGCCCCGAAAGACTTTGGACAAGGCTGTTTCCTTAAGGAAAAGTGAGTCCAGAATATATTGGTCCTCCTTAAAAACTTTACCTGGCAGTGGCTGAGATGGCCTGGCGGTGGCTGCAATGGCCTGGCCGGGTTGCCTGGCCGGGTGGCCTGGCCGGGTGGGCAGTGCTCCGGAGGAGCTGCGCTCTTGCGGCCCCTCCCTCTCCTGGCTGTTGCTGCAGCCGCGCTAGCGGCGGAGCCAGGCAGCAGAGAAGCTGCACCTGGTCCCCAGAGAAGTACAGTGAGATTGAGGAAGAAGAGAGGGGATGATATGAGAGGGAGTGTTAAATTCCAGTAAATCTTATCCTGAGTGACAAGAGATATCCTATAGAGGCAGAGGTTCATGTTCTTACCTTAAGATGTCTTGAGGTCCGCAGAGAGTGTTACAGAGGTCTCGCAGGGAAGAGACCCCAGACCAGTGTCTTAAAAGCTAAGAGACAGTGACAGGATGAAAGAATAGCAGAGACAAAGGAGTCATCCTGCTGGCACCCTTACGGGCAGTCGGGCTGGGGGAAGACCCAGGGAGCCTTTGGGACACACCAAGAGTAGCTACGATCAGAGTCCCGCAATTGCTGCCAAGGGCCATTCACCTCAACTGCACGCTGTCTTTGGACTTTACTCCACCCGAGAGAGAAAGCAAGAGAAAAGGCAGTTGGACTGTGGCCGACATTGTTCCTGCTCAGTGCCAGAGGGGATCAACCAGAGTCCTTCTGCAAAGCCTTTACTTCTGTGGCTTAAGGTCAGCGGCCATGCTTGTCGCTTTTAAATGGCTGTCGGAGGCCCAATATTTGTGTGACAAGAGAAAGAGACAAAAACTGATGAAGGCCCGTAGGTGGGCAAGTAGAAAGGTACAGATAATATTTACCTCTCTTTCAATCCCGGACGAGCCCCCAAATGATATAGGATATTTACTTTGTGAGTGCCGGGATTGTGTCTTGTGGGACCGAAGAATGGAAACACGGACCAAGGAGAGGTGAGGAGTGTTTTTCAAAAGAGGATAATTTATTGAAAGTAAAGGGTCAGAGTTTCCGAGCAGGAGGGGGTCCTGAATGGGGGTGCCCAGTGACTGAGGCAAAAGTTCTTACTTTTACACCTTCCCTTACCTGCTTGGGGCAAGGGGCTGGCACCTTCCAATGGATTTCATCCATCAGGTCTGTCCTGTTTGCTCCTCCTGAAGGGATTAAGGAATGAACCCATTCCTGTCTATCAGATCTGCTCCTTTGTCCGGCCAGAAGGGATTTATGAGATAATTTATTAACCTCAAGGCGCGTTCTCATATCTTTGTCCTGGAGTGAAGGAGACATTCCAGAACCTGGAGTTTCAGGATTTGGTTGCCTTTTGCTTATTTCACCAGGGATCTTTCCTGTCTGCATAACAACTTGTTAACTAACCTGTCTCAGTACTCTGGACTCAAAATAAAGGATTTGAAATTATAAATATAAACTTAGATATATGCCTGAATGTAAAACAAAACCAACTTCCCCTATAAATAGTAAATAACAGGGGAAAAAAACTTTTGAGCCTTGCCTGGAAGGATGCCAAAGATATACACTTGAGAATATTTTAAGGTAATTAGCATTTTTGTCTCTGTGTCAGTAAAAATAGGCTTTTGCCTGCTACTAATTTTCTTTGGGTTAGTGAGACCATTGTATGAATGAAGGGCTGTTAAAGGCCATTTATATTGTGCAAACAGAGGCACAAATTAGAGAGGGCATGTTAATAAGAAGGGGCTTATGAGTGCTCAATTATGAGCCCAGAACCTGTTTCTATTTTAGGGGGATAAGAAAACACATCAATCTGGCTTTTAGAATATTTTCAATTAAAATGAACAGCACATAGCATACTAAGAACCAGCAAAGACTGCGGCCATGTGGATTTTGAATAATTCTTACATACCATCTTAGTATCAACCCTGATAGACACATGATGGGCTGAAATATAATTTGAGATCCCAGAAGACCAAGGTCCCTGAGCAGCATAAGAAATTCTAAAGGAAAAGAAATATAAAACTGGACCATCTGTTTCACTTTTCAGTATGCAACCTTTAGAGTAGACTATTTGAAGGAGGGTGCTGTTTAAAACCTGAATAGGATGAAATATAGTACATGTACTCACAACATATCATTAACTTCCTCTCTCCTAAGCATAATCAATAGCGTCTGCAAGCCTAGTTCCGCATGTTAAAAACAAAGCACAAAGGTAGCTGCACAGAGCCGTTCACTTCTCCACACACGGAGACAATAGTGAGTAGATTACTCTCCGGCCCCAGGCAGTGCCTCCTACCTAATTAGGGTGAGCAAAGGGAGGCGTCCACTCTGCACGGGCAAGTGTTTTGGGAATCTAATAACAGTTTGCATACACAGAAGCCCAGTTTGCCCCTGCTTTAGCCACTACCTCTAATTGCCTAATATCATGTTTTTTATATGAGCTTATGAAAACATTTCAAGATACCATCCCCAAAGTTACCTTTCCCCCTATGTAAAAATGCCTATTTAGCATTACAGCTAACCAGGTAGCCAGTGTCCACATAATATTCATAGAGTGGAAAAGCACTAAATAAAACAGCATAGGGTGGCAGGAATGAATGTGTTTGGTCTCAAAGTAGAAAAACCACTACCCCCAATGCTATTCAATAAGCCCAGTGCTGAACTTCTGGAAAACCATGATTGTATTGGATTTTTGGCCTTTCTTTTTCAGGTGGTGCTAGTCCTCTCTCTCGAAACCTTTGTAACTATTAAGGCTGAAGTGCCATTTGAAGAAAAAAGAAGGCAAAGACATGAGCTATAGGAAGCCATGGTGAGTCATTTGTCAATGTATCCTTTCTTGAGCTCCTTGGGGAAGCAGGCTTCAGGGTGACGGGATCATGGGCTTTATTTCAAATTTGTCTGTTATAACCTTAAAGCTTTCTTCAAGGGAGATACATAGGGCTCATGTCTGTACACAATGTCTGTTGCTATGGAAAGGTTTGTACTTAACCATATTATAGTGTTCTGTTAGGAGCAGGGAGACTGGGCTATCACTTTATTCTTTCTAAAAACCATATGCTTTATGGGATAAAACAAAACAAAAACATGTACAGCACTGCCATTAGAGGACAGTTTTTAAGGCCCTTTTTACATGGTATGTATCAAGAGCTATTCTACATTCTAAGATCCATAGTAGCCTCTTACTACAGAAGTTAGTAATAATATAGTAGATAGTTGTTTCTCGCAGTATATGAGTACTATGTAAGTCTTTTGATATTTCCATCTCTAAATTCATTCCCTTGCCACATTTCTCATTTCCACCCAAAAATCAGCTGTTGGCTCCACAAGAGAGCTATCCTTTTAGCATGTTACCTTGTGCTTCATTTTTTTTTTTCATTTTTTACTTTTTTTTTATTAGTTTCAGGTGCACAAAGCAACATAATAGTTAGACATTTAAACCCCTCATGAAGTGATAACCCATCCCCCAAGCTACTACCCCTCTGACATCTTATATAGCTGTTACAATACCACCGATTATCTTCCGTATGTTGTACTCCACATCCCGTGACTATATATACCTATATATTTTGTTATAGTTGACATTCAGTATTATTCTACTTCAGCTCTTCAGGTATATAGCGCATTGGTCAGGCATCTACACAGTCTATGACGTGATCCCTCTGATAAGTCCAGGGTCCATCTGGCATCTTACACGATTTTACAACATTGTTGATTATATTCCCCATACTGTATTAACTAGCAATTTGTATTTCTTAATACCGTCACCTTTTTCACTTTGACCCCACCCCATTCCCATCTATCACCCTGATAGGTCTAGTACCTATCTGGCACCATACCTAGTTATTACAATATTGTTGACTATATTCCTTATGCTATAACCTATATCCCCATGACTACTGTATAACACACAATTTGTTCTTCTTAGTCCCTTTATTTTTCACCCGTCCTTAACCCCCCCTCCCATCTTAAAGAAGTCCCTCTAAGAGTTCTTGTGATACTGGTTTGGTGGTGAACTCCTTCAGCTTTTTCTTGTTTGGGAAGCTGCTTATCTGTCCTTCAATTCCAAATGACAGCCTTGCTGGGTAGAGCAATCTTGGTTGTATGTTGTTGCTTCTCATCACTTGGAATATTTCCTGCCACTCCCTTCTTGCCTGCAAAGTTTCTGTTGAGAAATCAGCTGACTGTCTTATGGGGGCTCCCTTGTAGGTAACTAACTAACTGCCTTTCTCTTGCTGCTTTTAAGATTATCTCTGTATTTAACCTTTGACATTTTAATTATGTGTCTTGGTGTGGGCTCTTTGGGTTCATCTTATTTGGGACTCTCTGTGCTTCCTCAGCTTGTATGTCCATTTCCTTCACCAGGTTAGGGAAGTTTTCTGTCATTATTTCTTCAAATGGGTTTTCAATTCCTTGTTCTTTCTCTTCTCCTTCTGGTACCCCTAGAATGTGAATGTTGGTATGCTTGGTGTTGTCCCAGAGGCCCCTTAAACTCTTCTCAAATTTTTGGATTCTTTTTTCTTTTTTCTGTTCTGGTTGGTTGTTTTCTGCTACCTTATCTTCTACATTGCTGGTTGGATCCTCTTCTTCATCTAATCTACTGTTGATTTCCTGTAATATATTCTTATTTTCCATTATTGTATACTTTATTTCTGACTGTTTCTCTTTCATGGTTTCCATCTCCATTTTTATGAGATCACTGAGCATTCTTAGAACCAGTGCTTGGAACTCTGCATCTGACAGATTGCTTATCTCCATTCGCTTAGTTCTTTTTCTGGAGCTTTGTTCTGTTCTTTCATTTGGGACATGTTTCTTTGTCTCTCCATTTTGGCTGCCTCCCTGTGTTTGTTTCTATGTATTAGGTAGGGCTGCTATGTCTTCCAGTCTTAGTAGAGTGGCTTTATGTAGTAGGTGTGCTGTGGGGTTCAGCAGCACAGTTTTTCTGGTCACCTGAGCCACACGTTCCAGGTATGTCCCTTGTGTGAGTTGTGTGTGGCCTCCTCTTGTAGTTGAGCCTTGGTTGATAATTGCACATCAAAGTGAGGAACTGACCCTTGGGCTCACTGGTTGTGAGGACTGGCCTTGACTACAGTGGAAGGGTTGTTGGGCAGGGGCTGATCCTATGGAGCAGGATCTGCCTCAGCAGGGCTCTGGTGCCTGCCCAATCTGCCCTTTGGGTGTGTCGTACTTGGAGACGACTAGGTGATGCTCCCGCTTGTTTTGAAGCTGGCCGCTGGGGGTGCCAATCCCAGGACCACCTTGGAAGGGTTCCGCTGTATGTCTACTTCAGCCACAGCCTGTGCCCCACCCGGGGCCACCTAGACGGAGCCAGAAAGAAATTCACAGATATCTGCCATCTGTGCTGTGCTTGGAAGTGCCTTGAGAAACCAAGCCATGAACCAAGGCCGGCTTTTGCTAGTGCCGGCTTAGGGTTGCTCAGCCAGAGGTACAGGACATGCTCAAGCCAGATACTACTTGTCTGGGTTCTGCGAACCTTTGAGAGACCCTAGAAAAGTGCAGCTTGAGCCAAGGCAAGCAGCCACTGAAAGCAGCCTGGGTGTGCCCCAAAGTTGGGCTGGGCCAGGTCTCAAATTGCCAGGGTGTGGCGAACAAACAGCAGAGACTCAGAAATGGCGGCCGCCTGCATTCATGCACCGGGAAGGAAACAATGGCCTCCACCACCTCCCCTGTCCAGGAGAAAGCCGCCTCTCCAGCCCCCATCCCAAGCCAGACAACTCAATTCCCCACCATTTGTCCCTGCTGCCTTTCCAGCTGCTGCCCCAGTGCTGGAGCTCAGAGACAGTGATTCCATTGGTGGGTAAGTCCACAGTGCAGTCCGTTTCAGAGGAGCCCCTGCTAGTGCCACTGCGCTCTGTCTTACTCAGTCACAATCTCCTCTGGTTTTCACAACCAAAAATTATGGGGACTTCTCTCCTCAGCACTGGAACCCTGGGCTGGGGTGGGGCTGAGACCTCTCACTCCTTTAGGGGATGGGACCCCCATGTTCAGAATAGTCCTCTGGATCTTTATTGATCACACACAGGTGTGGGACCAGCCCGTTCCGCGTCTCTGCCCTTCCTACCAGTCTGGAGGTGGCTTTTTCTGCAAGTCCTTAGTTGAAAGGCTTCAGTTCAGCTTGATGTTAGGCGATTGTCAATAATGGTTGTTTTGTAGATTAGTTGTAATTTTGATGTGGTTGTGAGAGAAGGTAAACACAGCGTTTACCTACTGTGCCATCTTGATTGTCCCTCCCTAATGCTTCGTTCTTGGTGAGCAATTTCAACACAGTAAGATTATACAATGAATGCTTGCTGTTCACGAGTCCTCTGAAATGGAAAGGTGGAGGCTGCCCTAATATTAAAATCTTGGCATTTCTAGAAAAATACAATTGCTCAAACACAATCTAAAAATTTTCAGTTTTCATAGTTTTCGTTGTATAAAAGGTTGCAAAGTACTGTTTGTCTCATTTTTTAACAGTAATATATTGTATGGTGCTAAGTTCTATACTTACAGGAAAACATGTTGGTTTTGAGTATGGACACTAAAGTCAGTTTGTCAGGGTGAGAGTCCAGATAGGCCATTTGTAGCCTGTGTAATCTTGGGCAGGCTTCTAACCATTCTATGCCCTTTTCTACATCTGTAACATTGGGATAATAATAGTACTTATTTCATCGGGTTAAACTGGGAATTAAATGAGATAGTTCTGGTAAAGCACTTAGAAGTGTGCCTGGCACATAGTAGGTATGCAGTAAGTGTTGGTTTATTACATTGTTGAATGTCTTCATCATCCTTCTATTTTTAACCTTGCCTTTTCCAAGAATATGCAGCCACTTCCCTTAACTCAAAAGATTTTTAAACAGTAGACTCTGGGACAGTGTGCCTGGATGTTGAAAAATATATGGGATTGGGTGACTTTCCTGTGTCCCACAAATAATCCCATTTAAAAAATATGCTGGTTTCCCCACACCAGTGAGGACAACTTTGCCTTTTGATATGAATAACTAGGATTCCCTCTTTGTCCATTGTCCTGCTAAAAGCTCCTTTTTGGTTCTAGATAATATAAATGTAAAAAGAGTTTGTGTGGAGGTATATGTGTTACCTATGGCAAAAATTCTGTTTACTTTATTAACAAACTTTATATGTTACTAAATGTAGAAAAAGGTTTAAAATAATTTTGATAATTTACTCCAGCCTATGCAAAGCTTCATCAGTATTCAAAGTATAATAAATGTAGACTTGTAGAAAAAGACAAAGCGCTCACTTTGCACATATCCAAACTGATGCCCGAGGTTTCAGCCCAGACCTGGAATTCATTGTCAGTATTTGGCATTTATCCACGGGCTGCAGACTCACTGTTAGTAAGCCTGTTTTCTTTACTCAGAATGTAATTTGGTGCTGTCAAGTCAATCTGGCTACAATTGAATGGAATTTTTTGTTCTTTAAATCTTTTTTTTTTTTTTTTTACATTTCATTTATATACTATCTCTAGTGAGGTCAAATTCCCCTGTAAATATTATCTGATTTATTCTCGTAACATCTCTAAGAGATAGGGTGCATTTGTCTTTATTATTAGCATCTGGTGTTAGGAGATTCACATTTACTTTGTTGGGAATCACCAGGAATAAATCTCATGTAGACACTAATGGAAAATATAATAGGAGATAAATATAGGTATGTCTGTAAATGAAGATATTTTCCCACCTTTGAAATCTGTTGACTAAAAAGATAAAAAGTGGAACAACTTATGATGATTGAATAGTAATAAAAAGCAGCATTTAATCTAAATCTCTCCTTCCCATGATTACAGCATGCTAAATATTACTCAATACTAGAGAGTCTGCTGATGAGCTATGTAAATGTTTTCCAATAAAATTAAATAGATTAGAATTGGAAAGAAAATGTTAATGTTTCTAAGGCTTTTAAAGAGTCTTCTCTAAAAACTTTTCTGAAAAATACAATTTAGGACTGTGCCACAGTGTCATCAGTGAACACACTATTTCCATGTGGATGGAATAGACTGAGGCAATCACCACGTTCAAGAAGTTCGTGTCATCTGTGATCCTTTATTGTTAATTCTGATCATGAATTTTGCCTGCTGCTTTGTTTTGGTTGTCAAGGTTTGTTACTGAGACAAGACTAAGATCACCCTACTCTGACAGTCACAGATTGAGTTGGCATGACGCACCGTGAGGTGAGTCTAATTGCTGTTAAAATTGGAAGGATGAATAATCCTATTAAAAAGAAGAACAGTTATAAAAAAAATTAAGTGGAGGCAAGTCTAGATTACATGAAGGAAGGACAGCTTGATGAGGGGAAACCCATTAACCTGAAAGGAAACAGTTCTTTGCTTTCAATTTAGGAGTTGTGAGCAAGATCGCATTCATACTAAATCAAAATGGAAACAATTTCTCTGATTCATTTATAGGCTTAAATATTAGGTTTTCTTATATGTGGAAAAAGAGACCCTACTATGATTCCTAATTGTTCATAGACTATCAAAATGCCACGTTAGGTAGGTTTATGAGAAAACCTTTATCTTGTTCTTGAGGCCTAACTCTCAGGCGGAGAGCACAATACTCTAAACAAGTGCCTCTCAAACTCAAGTGTGCATATGTGTCTCCAGGGAGTCTCGATAAACTGCAGATTCTGATTTGGTCGCTTTGGGGTAGGGCCCAACATGCTGCATTGGAGAAGCCCCCAAGAGATGCCCATGCTAGTGATTCAGGACCACCCTGGAGAAGGCAGACCCCAGACCCCATAGAAAGAAATTTGCACAAATACAGTGTGCCTTGCTTCGTCATAATTTCAGGAAATTAAATGGCATTGGGAAAACAATACCCAAACCACTTGCTTTGCCAATAGGAATGAAGAGAATGAGCCGATTTAAAGTTTCAGGGACTCTTTTAAAGACAACTGGAATTATGGGTAAGGTTGAAGCTGTAATGGAACAGGCTGCAAAGGCAGAAAGTTTCCTGGTTCCTCCTGGGGCTTCGTTCATAGCCTCCTTCAATCGCTCCCTTCCCTGTGGTCATAGTTATTAGAGGGCTATTAGAAAACATGGAAATATTCTTTCTATGTAGTAGACCTCACTACTTGAATTCATGGTGCCTTAGTAAGAGAGAGCATTATGCTTCTCCTCCTTCATCCGCCTACAAACCAAGTTGTTAAAGGGAGCGCAGAACACCGCGGGTATCTCCCAGCAAGCACACGTTACCCATTCAATGCCCGGGAAATGCTGCTGATTGGAGGTTCCATACTGGTAAGATCATCTGACACTCCACATCCTGAAGTCTGGTCTTGTGGGCTCCTGAATGCATCAATCTTAATCAAACCTCGGATAGCTGAATGAGAGGGAGAACATTTGAGTCAGGAGAGCTTTAAATGGGGAAAAAATAAATTTCAAAAACTTGACTGCATGTTAAATATTCTAAATTTGGGTTATCATAAACTATCATTTATTACTTATCTGGTAAGGAGGCAGGGACAGCGTAAACCTGAAAAACAGATGGTAGGAAATCAAATTATAGCTGGATGGACAGTATGTACATACATTAGTCTGCTCAGGCTGCTATTGACAAAATACTGTAGATTAAATGGCTTACGCAACAGACATTTATTTCTCTAGTTTTGGAGGCTGGGGAGTCTAAGATGCAGGTACTGGCTGATTCGGCTCCTGGTGAGAGCCCTCTGCCTGGTTTGCATTGTCCTCAAATGGCTGAGAGAGCGCTGTCTCTTCCTCTTCAGGTAAAACTGCTAATCCCACCAAGAGGGCCCTGAACTCATGAATCCTCTAAGCCTAATTATTCCCAAAAGCCCTCTCTCCAAATGCTATCACATTGGGTTAGAACTTCAACATATGAATTTTGGGGAACACAATTCAGTCCATAGCAGTGCATTAAAGGTCAATGAAGGTATCAGTGACTTTATAATACAAGCACAAAGATGAAGACTTTTTCTTGCTTTTCAGCATCTAATGTATATGTACAATTTTTTTTTTACATTTGTTATCTCTGAAACCACAAGTATATATATATATATATCACATTGATATCAAGTCTGGAAATAAGGTCCCTGATGGTAGTTTTATCACATTATTGAAAGTTATTTATTCTACAATTAATTTATTCTCCTACCCACAATATAACCTTTTAAAAAATAGTTGTGATGAATTTACTTTTTACTAACTCACATAATTCTACTCTGTGAAGTCAAATTTACTTCTAACATGTTAGAAAAAATAATCTATACCTTCTGGTGCACACAATGAGGAAGTGAACATGGTGGACAAATATGATTTGGAAAGACTCCCTTCCTACTAAAATTCCTGGAAGTGATGGACAAAATGAAACAACAAACTCCCCAGATGTCAGAAACAAAGCAAGAAACCAAAGCCAAAGCCAGAAGTGCGAGCTGAGGCTCCAGGTACCCGTGGGGTCGTTAGCCCTGGAGAAAGGCCTTTGGTGATGAGGATGGGTATGGGAGAGGCAGAGTCAGGGACCGGAGATGAGTTCTTAGACTCACTGGATAGGGAAGCCAAACCCAGTGCCCCGCAGAAAGCCTAGATCCTCAGGAGAGCTAGAAAATCTTCAACTATTGGTCTGTAGAAGGAGCACAAGGACGTTTGCTATTGTTGAGCCCTAGAGTGGTCCCAGGCCAGGGAAGGGACGTCATCTTAGAGAAATTGCCACCAGCCTAGGCCACATATTGAGATGTCTAAATTTACACTATTTGCTTAGAAATCTAACCCTAAGTCCATTTTCTTGGAGGAACTGTCGAAGGCAGTAAGTTAGCATAATAATACGTCCAGAGCCTTGAAACCCGTAGGAATCTTATACAAGCAAATGCAAAAACACTCTGTGAGGTCACTTTCACAACCCATGGGTCAGAAGCTGCAATAGTCTACGAGGGCTGCCATAACAAAATACCACAGATTGGTTGGCTAAAGTAACAGAATTTAAGTAATGGAATTTGTTTTCTCGTAGTTTGGAGACTTAAAGTCCAAGATCAAGGAGTTGGCAGGTTTGTTCTCTCCTGAGGCCTCTCTCCCTGGCTTGCAGATGGCCTCCCTCTTGTTGCCTCTTCACATGGCCTTTTCTCTGTGTGTATGCGTCTCTGGTGTTTCTTCCACTTCTCCTAAGGACACTAGTCATAGTGGATTAGGGCCCCACTCTTGTGACCTCATTTAATGTTAATTACTTCTTTAAAAGTCACAATGGGGGTTAGAACTTCAACATATGCATTTTGGGGGAGGGAGGACACAATTCAGTCCATAACAAAGCCTCTCTCTGAAAAAAACTGAACCCATTGAAGATGAATTCACAACAAACAAACAGCAACAAAATGTTATAAACTACATGAGGAACGCTACCATAATGGAGAGTCATCAGAGAAAAACAATCAAGAAAATTAGTACCAAAACAAGTGCAGAAAACAGAACAAAATCAGACACTCTAAAATACAGTAGTACCTCGGTTTTCGAATATCTCTGTTGACGAACATTTCAGTTTACGAATGCCATACATTTTATGGATCTATGGTATCATTAGATAGTAAAATTCATGCTAAACTTGCAGTTTTATGGGTTGATTTTAAAGGTCTGGAACAGATTAATCCATTTTGCATTACTTCCTATGGGGAAACCGCACCTTGGTTTTCCAACATTTCAGAACTGGAACGGTCTTCCAGAAAGGATTATGTTTGAAAACCGAGGTACCACTGTAAATAAAATGAATGAAGAGATTTTAAAGAAGAATTGAAAACATCATGAAACAATTGCACACCATGGAAATAAAGAATAGACAAATTTTAATAAAAAACAAATGAAAGGTCTAGAACTGAAAATTATAGTCATTAAAATCTCACTGCATAGGTTAAATAGCATTTTAGACACGTACAAAACGAAAATTAGCAAACTGGAAGACATGCATACAGAAAATTAGATAGAATGAAGTACAGAGAGAAAGAGATGGACGAGATGAAAGAGTAGTTCAGAGATGTGGAAATAGAATGAGAAGGTCCAACATACATCTAATATGTCTCAGAAATACATAGGGTGAGAGTAGCAAATGGGAAATAGGGAATATTCAAGAAGAAAATCAATAAGAATTTTCTATAATGGAATACAAGAGTCTGAAAATTGAAGAAGAACACTGATTCCCAAACAGGTAAAACAAAAATAAGTATATATCTACTTTGAGAAAAATCAAGCCATTCTATGATTTCCACAAAGGAAATCTCAGCAAATAACAACAACAAAAAATTGGTTTCATATAGAACATATTCTTTGATCATAATTCAGTAAAATTAGAAATTAAAAATAAAATAATAGCTGCTAGGAAAATGAAAATGACCATAGTATCAATAAAGTCTGAATAATACAAAATATATTAAAACATGAATTGAATCTTTTTAACTATTTCATCATTTCAATATATGCAAGAAAGGGAGTTTTTAATGTATTTGTCCCTAATTATTTATCATTATTTATAATTCTGGTTTCGTAAGGAAATAATTTTCCTTTGCCTCATGGCTATTCCTGAGGCTATTTTGTTAGCTTCTGTCTTAATACTAAAGGACTATGTGTATTTTGTTGGTACTTTAGATAAAGTGCTTTCGCATATATTGTCTCATCATCTAATTTCTCCCTCTTGGTGATATAAATCAAAGATGAATTTATAACATCCTTAACTAGTTTGCAGATCACTTACCAATTTGCAAATGAATAAATACTGCTGGAATCAGAGATTTCTTGACAAGTGATTTCACTTTCTTTCACAGCATATAGATTTCATTCAAGTAAGCTCAGTGAGTACAGCCTTACAGAGGAAAACTACTGACATAAAGGATTGAAGAGCTTGAAGACAGTATTTTCCCACTGATATTAAATATTAGATACATGTTATAACAGATTTGTTGTTTAATTCATTTAAGAACAGTCTGGTAGTGGAGCTGAGACAGTGTAGATAGAAAAACGTATTTTTCCTTTAAAATCTGACTGAAAATTAAGTAGACTTAAGAATTTATAATATTTTTTGCCAAAAAAAAATTTGTTAATTGACTTAGAAAACATAATTTTAACTTTAGACTCCCTTAAGACCTAAAATTCTATTGAGGATTATGTTCATGTAATTTCTTTAACGTATTACCCATAAAGGTCTGCTTTGGGAGAATTTCATCTCTGAGCACATTTGTAGTGAATTCTGGTTGCTATTCCAGATAGACAGGACACTGTGTCATGAGAAGTGTTGCAGAGACCCAGTAACTTTCTTTTTCTCCTTTTTTTTTTTTTGTTGGTATATGTTACTGAGGTGTCTGTTCTCTGTTGTGCTGTTTCTGCAAACTTGATGTAAACTCTTTGTATTCACTGGCTTCCACAAGAAATATAATCAGACCAATATGCTTAAAGATGTACTAAAGGTTTGTGGTGGCGTGACGAGGGGTTACATTCCACCCTACACCCCCATTGAACGTCCCTTATCCTTGCATTCTTCCCCTTGTTCCCAGACACCAGGATTCATCTTATGAAGATACACTCCAAAGAGAGAATTGCAATAGAAATTATTTTTAAAATTTGGCAAAGTAATTAAGGATATAGTTCTGAGCAAGGCTTGAGATCCTCATGAATGTTCTATGCCTTACATTCTTAATATATTTTGTTCTAAAGTTTTCATGAGACATGAAGATGGTCATCATTCTTTGACTTTTCATTGTTCTTTCCTAATTTTTTCTTCTTTCTGAAACATAAATGTATCTTTGAGATAATGGCTATGTATTAAAGTTATATCAAACAACTATCTTAAGGTGAAATCAAATAGAAGAATTCACTTTCTTTGGAAAATTGATTAAATCCAGATTCTCTAGTGAGAGATTTAAATAGAAATGATTTTAAATCAAATTCACCCTGGATAAGGGGTCTACTGCTAAAACTGGGAATATCTTTTTTAAATAGAATGTTTATTATACTTTTTTGGAAAACATCTTTAATATGTATAACAAGGTGTTAATGTCCTAACATCCAACTGTTCTTTCACATCAATAAAAAGGTAAACAAGTCAATTTAAAAACAATAAACAATTTGTTTGCAGGGAAAAAATGATTGATAAACATACACATAGTTCAAGCTCAGTTATAACTGAAGAAATGAAAACTTCTAAAATTGAGAAGTGAATTTTCCTCTTTCATGTTTCCAGGAATGAAAGTATTTGTTGTGGGTGTGGGAAATTTGCAGTTTCAGGTACCATCAGTAAGAGTATAAATTGATACAACCTTTTAGAGAGCAATTTGTCAGAATGTATTTAAACTTTAACATATAAATGTTACTTTTAAATTTAAATACATCCTTTGATCTTCCAATTCCATTTAGAAATTCATCCTACAGTTTTTTTACACGAATGAACAAGAATAATCATTACCACATTATTTGTAAGTAGCAAAAACCACCTGAAGGCCCATGAGTTAGGATCTGGTTCTCTTGTATGTTACGGCACATCTGTGCTTGCATGCAGATTTTTAAAGCAAGGAAATAGAACTATATGCTACAAAGAAATCCAGATAAATTGTTTTGTGCAAAAAACAAGCAAGTTGGAGAATCTATGTGAGATAGTCCTGTTTGTCTAAAATAAATAAATATTTTATGTATATGCCCTGGAAACAACACTGGGAAGTGGGAGAGTAAGAAGTATTTTTGCTTTGTACATATTCTGTCCCGGATCATTTATTTTCTTTCTTTCTTTTTGGTTTTGTCATCGTCGTCATTCTGTTTTGTTTATTTCTGTTTCCTTGTGCCATGAACACATATTTTTCTTATAAAAATGTATAGCTAATGCAAGTCATTTTTACCTATATTAAATATTTTGTTTCAATTTTCCCTAAATCTTCTGGGAACCACAACATGTAGGCTTTTTCCAAGAACAGGAACAAGAGTAGGCATATCACACCAGTCCCTTTTTCTCTTTTCTCCCTCATGGCACCCCTGCTGGGGAGACTCTCCTTTAATAGTTGACTAAAAAGATAAAGGTGCTCCCCAGGTCAGAAGAAGCTGCTTAGGGACATGTGCAACCCAGGTCTGAGGGGGAAGTGTGCTGGAAAACAAAACTTAAACGTGGTTTTATAAAGAACCTATGCTTATACGTGGCACTTTGTCATTTCCTCTCAAACTGTCTCACGCAGCAGCTATTAATTACAAGTAAGGAAAAGTAGAGAGGAATTAAGGCACAACATGAAGCAAGTATTTTAAGTTGTCTTTTGTAGGAGACATCCAATTCACATAACTCTTCCAATTCTAGCAGGAACAACCAGAAGCAAAAGTATTTTGCTTCACATCATACAGACGTCAGTTATATGTAGACAAAAAAAAATATTCATGCTACAGGAAAATGGCTTTTGCAGACTGAAAAGCAACTGTGATACACTTAGAAATACTTCAGTGAGATTTTCTGTTATTAGACTCAATGCACTGAAAAAAAAAACAACAAAAAACAACCAGGAGACAAATAGGTTTTTCTAATAGCTGTTTTATTTCTTACTCTTACTTTCTCATTTGATTAATTTTTTTTGCAAACTCCTTTTAGGTTAAAGTTTATTTTAGTAGGCAGTACCTTGGTTGAAGCTGCTTTTCAATAGGGAGGAGGATGGATTAAACTGCCCTCTTCCTAACTGCAGCCCTCCCTTCTCCCTAATCTCACTGTAGTTTCTTAAGAAACGAGGCACTTACATATCCCAAGGGGTTAAATGGAGATTTCTGCTGCAGAGGAGAAAGTAGAGAGTTTGCTGCATTAATCATTTAATAACATCAATCACACATCCACTTGGGCAGTTAAATTTCTGTTGAACAAAGTACAGAAGTACCTGGGGAATGTCTCCCTCTTTGTAAGTGGTGTCATTAGACATCTGTCGTGAAGGCCTTGTAAAAATAGATTTTGGGCTGCAAAGTTGTTTTAAAGCTGACACAATGCTAGGCACATAGTAATATTCTGTAAAAATTACTGAGTAAATAAATTCCACAATAAATTATTGTACCAATTCCCCAAGCAGACTATTAATTACCTTTTATACAAACTCGTGTGCTCATTGCAGCAATTATCTTCCATAAGTACCATTCTGATTTTTCAGATCCGTTTTCAGAAACTATAATAGGTCCAAATTTTTGCTCACATAAAATCCATATTGCTGATCCATGTTGAAAGGTCTTCTAATAATTGGTTCTTTTCTCCCTAACTTCCCTTTAAAAAAATTATTGTATATTCATATTATCTTTGCCAGCCTGGGACACACGTGAATCTGCCTCATAATCTGCTTTCTGCAACCCACATGCTGCCTGTGCCATCGCCAGTGACTTTCACCTTCTCCTTTACCATCCCAGATCAGTCCCATTCTGCTCTTGCTGTCATTTGTCATCCCAGCCAGCTTTGCAGAATGGAAGTACAGAGCACCATATTTACAATAAGAACTTACAGAGAGTTTTATTTCTGTTTTACACAACTTCATGTCAATTCACTGCAGTTTTAATTATCTCTAGTGGAATATAAGCACATTGGAGGCAAAGGCTGCTTTTATGACTTTCTCACGCTCACCAAAATGATAACATTTACAAGAGGCTTCATGACCTCGTTAATTTCAAAGGGTATGATAATATCTCAGAAAAAGATCAAAGTGCCTTAGTTTAAAAATTAAAAGGAGTATCATATTGATGGGTCATCGATACCATATTGATGAGTTAATAATGAAAAAGTATCAAATATTTGCAAATCAACCTAAAACTATAATGAAATTCAAATAAAAGCCCCAATTCTTATAGACCTACATGTTTATTATTTTATTAAAATATTAAGCATTCTAAAAATTCATCTTAAGAAAAATTTTAAAAATTTATTAGGGAGGATATATCACATCAGTTATTATACCAATATTTAAAAGGTAAAATAATTAAAGCTGTGGCACTGGTAGTGTAATAGATATGTAGATCAACAGAACGTAACTGAGAGTTCTAAAATGATCCATGTACCCAAGGAGAACTTAGTTCTTTCTAGAGACAGCACTTTGTATCAGGGGATAAGGGATGACTTATTCAATAAAGGTTGAAGTATTTGATTAACCCCTTGGAAAAATAAAAATTTGGATCCCTATTATATAACAAAATAAATACCAGATGGATTAACAATTTCAAAGTAAGTCAAATAAAAACAAAACAACATATAAAAGTATTGGTACACATTATAAGCAAATAGTTCCATAATTTATAAGAAGACAGGACTTTCTAAAAATGATGCTAAAGACTGAAAATAAAGAGGAAGAGAAATCCTGATAAAGTTTTTAAATTCTTCATAAAGATACTATAAATAATGTTTAACAATAATAAACTGACTGAAGAAAATATTTATAATATGTAAGGCAAAGAGTTAAATATTCGACATACAGTCTTTTTAACAATCAGAAAAAGAATACCTTGATAGAAAAATGGGCAAGGAACTTTTAAAAAGCATCATTAAAAAAAAGGATAAACACAAATGGCAAACAAATCTTTAAAACTGTTTTACCATCCTAGTAATCAAAAAAGTCTGTCTGATTGGCAAATATTGAAAAGAATGATACCTAGTGTTGGAATGGATATACAAAAATGGAGCATTTTTATACACTGCTGGTGAAAGTATAATGTTGTACAACCTCATAGAGTGAAATTTGGCAATACATCTCAAAAGTCTTTAAAAGGATATATCCCATGATTTATACATTTTATTAGACAACATAGGAATGCTTATAACAGCTGATCATTATTTTCCCAAAATATTTGGGAAAATATGTGTTATTTAGGAAAATCCCAAATAATAATAGCTTAAATAAAGTAGGAATTTATTTTCCTGCCATGTAATAAAGTCCCAAGATAAGCAATCCATGGCTAATATTGTAACTCCGCGATCAACAGTAACCCAGGTTCCCTCTATTTTGTCTATAATCCCTTCAATATGAAGATTTTACCTAGTGGTCCAAGATAGTTATTTGATCTCCAAGCATCTCATCCAAGATAAGGAGGAGAAAAGCACAGTTCTTCTTCTTACTTTATTTTTTTTAATTAAAGTTTATTGGGGTGACAGTGGTTAGTAAAGTTACATAGGTTTCATCAATAGTTGATCTTTTTAAGTATAGTTCCTGTAAGTTGAACATAACATTTCAGTTTGGTCACATGACCACACCTAACTGCAAAGGAAACTGGGTAATAAACCTTTATTCCAAAAGGCACCTGCCCAGCTAAAAACAATCTTGTTACTAAGGAAGAAGAGAAGAAGGAATGTTAGGGGTCAACCTGCAGTTTCTGCCACGTAACCAAAATGTTGACTCATAAATGGTTCAACAACAAATAAATTATGGTACAAATAAATTCAGACAGTGAGATACTATACAATTGTTAAAATGTTGATATGGATCTATAATTATTAACATGAAAAGAGATGCACAATCTATTATTAAATGACAAAAGCAGTTCATGAAATTATTTTTATAGTATGATCCTATCATCTATTATTTATCTATCTCATTGCCCTTGCATATACTTTATGTATCTTATTTATGTATCCATCCATCCATCCATCCATCCATCCATCCATCCATCCATCCATCCATCTTGAAGTGCTTTTTAGTTTCTAAATTGATAGAATTTCTAAATTATCTTGTTGGTTTTAAAATTTCTGACTATATTGCATTGTGATATGAAATGAATACTTTAGTATTTGTTGTGACTGGATGGTGGTCACTATCTGGTAATTATCTGTTTTCTCTAATTATTGGGGGCAGGATTCTGTATATATCCATTAGAAGAGCTTTTCAATTATGTTGTTCAACATAATTAATTATTTGTAGGCTTTCTATACCAGTTTCTGCAAGATGTGTGTTAAAAATACCCGTCACGATTGGAGGATTTAATAATTCTTTTAATATGTATTGTTATCTGTCGCTCTATATTTCTGAGGTTATGTTTTTGGGTGCATACATTTTCTTGGTAACTGTTCTTTTTATCAGTAAATAATGGCCTTTTTATACCTAATACTATTGCCTCAAGTTCTATTTCTTCTACTTAGTATTGCCTTTCTGCCTTTACTTGTTTAGTCTTCACCTGGAATATTTTTCCCAGAATCGTATTTTAAACTTGGGGAGGGCATACAGAAAGAATTTATATTCATGTAATCTCTATTTTTTAACAGGGGAATTTAATGTTTACATTTATTAGTATTGCTAATAATTGGATTTATTTATACCGTTTTATTTTATGTTTTTTATTTCCATATTTTTTCTTGCTATTAGGTTTTTTGTTTCTGCTTCCCATTGGATTTATTGAGTTTGTTCTTCTTTTCCCCCTCCAGTGTTTTGGAAGATATTCTATTTCATGGAGAGGTTATCCTTAAATTTTGAATGTGCCACATTTAAGAAGGGCTAAAAGTTAATCAGTAGCTGTTCTCTTTTCAAACGTATATTGTCTAGTTTATTAGTTTCACCTGTTCTTAAAACTCTCCTCAAATTAGCCTTTATTATTAGGATTGTAGGGTATCCCATACATAGCATTTCTCTTTTTCTCTGAAATTCAGAACCAAAATGGAGGAAAAAAGGGGGGAGAGAGGCAGGAATGAGATTGAAAATCAAAATACAATATTAGCTTTATTTCAGAGAAAGTTGATTGGAGAAAGTGATTTTAGATCTGTGGCCAGATGGGCTTGCTGGTACTTTATTTCTGAATTAGATAGATTTCTCCCCCGATGGCACGGGTGAGACAACAGCAGGTCTCCCTAATCAGGCTGGTCGCTCACCACCTGGACACAGGCAGACCAGAATGTTCCTTCTCTGGGGGCAGGCAGATCTGAAAGGGCCGAGCCAAGCATGTTGAGGTCTTCCTCCTAAACTTTCCAATCCTTCTGCCTTTTGGGGGAATGGGTAAGGGGACAGAAAGAAGAGTGTTTTTATAGCTCAACTTGTGGAGCTTGAAGTGGAACTGTTTTCCTTTCTATGAGCATACGAGTATGAGTGGGAAGTAATTGCTCCTCTAACAGTTATTACTACTACTGCTGTTTTGTTAATACTGTTTTCTGTAGCCTGTGCTTACGGCTGATTTACCGGGAAGCTGATGTTTCAGCTTCAGACCCTTTAACTTGATGGACCCCCCCACGGCCCTGAAGCCAGGAGGAAGCAGCAGCCCCAGGAGAACTGGAGGAATGGAGTCCTGAAGGGTCGTTTTTCTCATCCTGGCGGTGGTCTTGGGGCTGTAGGAAAGGGCCTGGGCCTTGGGCAATAGTCCCCAGTGACAACCTGCTCCGCGAGGACCCCTTGGAGCGTCAGCATCTTCCTCAAAGAGAAGAATCTGAGACACAGCTCCACTCTCAGCTTGAGGGCCACGTGACTTGGCACTCACCGCTGCGGAGAGCTGCCCGGGCGAGGGAGGGGTGGGAGGGAGACTGGGTGTGGTGAAACCCCGCCGACCTGGATCAGCTGGCTCTGACGGTGAGATCAAAGGGCTGAGGTTATCTGAAGACTACCCCCCCCATGCCGATAACGAATGTGAAGCTAAATAAACTTTCCTAAACTCGGACGGATTTTTAAAAAAGAACAAATTTTGACCATGTATGTTAGAAGAATGTTTTATCTTTATACTTCTTTATAGAGGATGATATTTAAAATTCATTTTCACATCAAGAGGTGAGCAAAGAGTATGCAGCCAAAAAAAAAAAATGTAGGGAATAAAATGTATTATAGAGGAGGTGAAATTATAATTAAAAGAGTATATTGTATTCCTGGATTTTGTGAGGTTTTGTAGCATTTAGCTACAATTTAAATTTTTGTTTGTTGTTATTCCTATTCTTATTCGAAGGAAATGTAAACTTTTGTTCCTAATTTTCTATTAATACTTTCCTTAGAAAGGGTTCCCCAAATTGTGAAAGATTTAGGTCCCACTAAACAATGATCCACCCTTGTTTTTCAGTTTTACCAAAATATTTGCCAATTTCTTTGCTTACCTATACTTCTTGTTCCCCAAGTCTTTTTTCTGGGCCCATTTTCCTTCTAAATCAAGTACATCTTTTAGTAGTTCTTTCAGTGAAGGTCATTATTCAGCTCTTGCTCTGGAATGAAGCTTGGCTGGGTAAAAAACTCTTTTTGGGATTTTCTCCCCTTTCAGCACTTAGACTTGTTATTTCACTTCTGGAATTTGCCATTGCTGCAGAGAAACGTACTTTTTCCTTTGAGGATGATGTGTCTGTTTTCCCTGTCTTTCTTCCATCTTTTGTGCTCTGTAGTTTCCCTCATCTGTCTAGGTTTGCATTTATCTTTAAGCTGCCAGGCCTGAGGTGTGCTAGAGTCTGAGGACAGACGTCCTTTTTCAGTCCTGGGAAAGTGTCATTCTTTAGCATTTTATCTTTTAAATTGTTTTTAGTAAGACCTGAGCAGACACAAAACAACACCTTAAAAATACAAGTACAGTGTAAAGAATAATGGAAAACAAAACAAAACAAGAATACTACTACAAAACTTATGTACTCACCATTGAACATAGGAAAAGAACAAAAAAAGCCACACCTTTACTTTTAGGTTCCCCTGTGTGGGCCCCCAATCCACTTGCATTTACCATTTCTTTGTAGTTTCACAAAGAAAATACATTGCTATGCATGTTTTAAAATGTATCTGTGGACTAATGCTATATATGTTCTTCAATTTGCTTTTTCTACTCAAAATTATGTTCCTGAGATTCTACTATGTCATTGAGTATAGCTGTAAGTTACTCTTGCTCAGTACTCTGTAGTATTCCATCACCCACATTTTATTCATTCCACTTACTGTCCATGGACTTTGGTGGATTTCTCGTTGTTACTAGTGGGCATAGTGCTGCTTGAAGCACTTTCATAAATGCTTCCTGGAACAGGATGATTTCTATAGAATTTATACCTAAGAGTGGGATTGCTAGGTCATGGAGTACAGGCATCTACATAAAGCAAAATTGGTTTGCAAAGTGATTGTACTAATTTACACTCCCTTCAGTACCATATGGGAGATTGCCTTGCTCTCCAACCCTGTCAATGCATGATAGTTTCAAACTTAATATTTGACGATTTTGTGGATATGTGATGCTAAGTCATAGTCGAATTAATTTGTATTTCTATGATTGGTATTGAGATTGAGTGACATTTTATATGCTTATTGACCATTTATGTTTTCTTCTCTATAAAATGCATGCGTAATTCTTTTGACACCCCTCCCCCACGTCTTTTATTGGTTTGCCTTTTTCTTACTGATTTGTAAATTTGTTTTACATATTCAGGGTACTAATCCGTTGACAATTATATATTTAGCAAATATCTCCTCCTAGTTTGTGGCTGGTCATTTCTTTCTCATTACGGTATCTTTTGATGAATGGACATTGTCAATTTTAATGTAGCCAAATTTGTCAATATTTCCTCTGTGGTTTTCAATTTTGATTTCTTGTTTAAGAAAAGGTTTATATTTCTGATATCATAAAAGTACTCCATATTGACTTCTAAAATTTTTATAATTTTGTGTTTCACATATGGCTCATTAATTTAACTAGTGTTGATTTTTGTATATGATGCGATGAAGTGGTATAAATTCTAATTATCTTATGTATTTTATCAGTGTTTGTTTTTATATGTATATGTTCTGATCTCCCATCTCACTTGTTATATAAAAGATATATTGTGGGGTGCAGCAAAATGGTATTCTGAGAGAAATTTATAGCCTTAATATTTAAAGGCTGAAAATTAAGTAGTTATGTTTCTAAATTTGAAAGTAAAAGAAATAATAATAGAAAAACCACAAAGGAAGTAGAATAAAAAACACTATAAAGATAAGAGCAGAAACCAATTAAATAACAATTATATAAACAATAGGTAAATTAAACAGAAATCATATTAAATATGGAGAGACTCAAGGAAGGTAAAATATTGTTCTTTGAAAAGTAACAAAATAGATAAACTCTGGTCAAACTAGTCAAGGAAAAGAGAAAAGGCACAAATAAATATTAAATTGATAAAAGTGTCAAATTCAGATGTTTTAATAGGGATTAAAAAGGTAAAGAATGCTTTTCATTAACTTTATGCTAATATGATTGAAAATGTAGAAGAAAACAATGCAAATTTCCAGAAAAATGTTTATGGATTTGCATCTATCTTGCTAAATTCTCTTATTAATTCTAATAATTTCTCTGTGGATAATTTTGGGTTTATGATATAAAACAATCATACAATATACAAATTGTAGCAGTGTTGTTCTTCCCCCATTACCTCTTTGAATGTCTACAACTTTCTTTCTGGAATGCCCCTTGGAAGTATATTGGAACTTCTCATCTGTCTTCCATGTCTCATAACCTCTCTTTCATATTAACATCTTGTTATTTTTGCATTGCATTATGGGTGATTTATTCATACCTGTTTTCAGCTGACTATTTTACGTGATAATTTAACTATTCACTGTGTTTTTAATTTGAATAAATTAATCTTTTATTTCCAGAAGTCAAATTTGGTCCTATTTCAAATCTGTTTATTCTCTGCTCATATTTTCCTTTTGTTCCATTATTATTTCAATTCCTTCTTTTACCTTTTTAATCATTGTACACATAGTAATGTTTATAGTCTCTTTCAGAGTGTTCAATTATCTATAGTTCTTTGGGTACTAATTTTGTTGATTATTGAATCCTTTGATTCATCCTCATTTTCTTGTATGGTTTGCAAATTTTTATTGTGAGCTCATCTTAAGCAGTGGTGGTCTTTCCTATGGGAGCTCTGTGTACCCGAGATTATGGATTTGCCCTGTAGTGTGGGTTTTCATTTGGTTTTGCAAGGGTCCCAGAGTTTCCTGGGGCCTTGACCAAATTTGCTTTTTCTTGCCCCGATTTTTTGTTAGTGTATCAGCTGAGAATTCTTGTGCTATAAGGCTAGTGTAAAATTTGATCCTACCCTCAGGCTTGGGGTTTTAATTTCTCAGAAGAGATGTTTCTTTTTCCTTCATACTCAAAGCCTTGAATATTGCAAGATTCTTTGCTTTCTTTCCTTTCTGGAGTTCCATTTTTGTGGACTAAGAAACTTTGCAAGAGTTTCTCCTTAATTCAACTTCTTACTTCCAGATATGCATCTTGAGTGGACCCAATGGCATCTTTTATTTCCATGTTTCCATGTAAGGTTTATACCCCAACTCCCATTCTCTAGATGCTGGTTCCATCAGCTCAATCTTATTGCTCTAGCTCCAAGAGAACTTCCCTTTCCTCCTTCTTGGCTTAATTATCTACTTTTAAAAACACAATATATTTGTGTATTAGCAATTTATTTTATTTTATCCAAAATATCTATGTGTTTATTGCAGGAGGGTGCCTGCCTCAGTCCTCATGTTGCTGGAATCAGAAGTTATAGAAGAAGTCTTGATTTACACCCAGATGAAATCTACATTTAGATGAATATACTCCATTGAGTGGGATTACAGATGATTTTAATTTTCTATTAAAGCCTTACTTTTATTGTTTGGACTTTGTACAATGAATATAAAATAATTTTGTTATTTGGAAATAGTATAAAATAATTTCAATTTTAAAAAGAAAGTTTAATGAAAACTGGATTAGGGTATCATATTACCATATAGTTCAGAAGTCATTTTATTCTCAATTGTCTATGTTAAGCAAGGGGAGAGGTCACACAAAGTTCTAAACCATTTCATATTTGACTTTAAAATTCATTATAGTGAAACGTCACCAATTCAGACTAAATGACGGAAATGAATCTAAGTCAGTCTAAAGCGTGGATATTTTTGATGTCTTTTTAAAATTTCTTCAAGTAAATGCAATAAATAGAACAACAAATGGTGTCAATGAGGAAAGGTCCTATGGTGTATAATATACACATATATTAGTTGTTTTATGCTTCTGCATAGAAAAATATTTCCCATTCCCATCTCTTCTCCTCAATCCTTGTATTTACTAGTTACTGTTAAGTTCAAGTACCTTTGAGTTTGATGGACTGATACTGTTTAAATGTCTATGTTCTCAATTTTCTAATGATATTTGTTTCTGTGTCTATCTGGGGGTGTGAGAGCTTATACGGGTGTATGAGGGAGACCATTGGGCATGTAGGGGGAGTGTCTGTGCCTGATTTTTAATCCTCAGTTACTCTTTCAATGAATACATTTACTTTAAGCTTTGTCCCTAGTCAGAGGATCATTAATTCTAAATTACTGAGGCACAAATAATGTTTTTCTCTAAATGATTTGCCAATATGTATGTACTGAAATTTTGTTAATTTGAGGGTTTTAAAAAATCTAATTCTAAAGTGGAGGGAAAATAGAAGATATTCCCCACAAATATCACATCAAAACTTCACCCAGTATATTGTCTGAACATTTCCCTCATTATCCCTGCTTCCTTTAGAAAGCCTTTACAATACATTTTATTAAAACAAATTCTGTGTAGAACAAAAGATTGCCAGTATAACAAAATGTGTAAGACAGTTTCTCACAGTGGACCTTCAATAGCATATAAACATCTATTTTCTAGATGTTACAGCTTTTCTAAGACCTTAGAAGAATTTTTAGTTTTTCTTATAGAAGGAAAGAAAAAAGAAGGAAGAAAAAAAGGAAGGAGAGGAGAGAATGAGGAAAAGAAGAATAAAACTTAAGTCTTACCAAATGTAAATATATTTCTTTATAAATTTAGCATTTCCCATTCCCAATTATTGGTAGTCCCAAGCTAGGAGACTGAAGGGAATGATACCTATGTGTGGTCTGGGTGAAACGGTAACTATAGTAGCATCGAATAATAGCCTGGCAGTGTCTGACCTTGCAGTTTGACCCATCAATTGAGTTGGGCAGAAACTACAGAACCAAATTGAGCCTGGGAAATGAGGAGGGGCACGGCAGTTCAGGCTTCACCTTGGATCTGGAGAGCATGGCCACTGGCCACAGGACTTGCCTAAACAGTGGACTAGCGTGAGACCCCTACTTCCTACCCCCTACCCCCAGTTTAGAGTCAGACATACCTGAGTTCAATCCCAGATTCTCTATTTACTGGTTGCATGAGTTTAAGCAAGTCATTTTACTTTACATTTTTTTCAGGATCCTACTCTTATGTTCCTACCTCACAGAATCTCTATGCGCCCTGCCCTGTCACACAGCAAGCACTCATTTACTGTTGGCTGTCACTGTTTTTGCAGTTACTCTAGTACTGGTGATCCAGGCAGGCAGGCAGCATCAAATACCATTGTCAGCAATGAGCCAAGAGTTGAGGGACCAGACTGCAGTGCCAAGGGAGGGGGGAAAGATTAAAACTGCCATAGGTGTAGGAGCCCAGCAGAGCTCCTGGCTGGCCCAGAAGGACAGAGTGACAGGCAGGATTCAGGGCTGGTACCCAATTCCAGGAACCAAGTGGGCAACACAAAGTGTGATCTCAGCTACGAGGCACAGCACGTACCTGGAAAACCAGCAGCAAAGGGGAATGGATGTCCAGTCTATGGCAGCTGGCCAGAGCTTTTGAAATCTCCTCCACCCAATTAGCTGATGACAGCTCTTTGAGCCAGAGGGATCTACACCTGCTGGGGAAAATGAATGGACTCTTTTCAGCTTTAGTGTTATTTATTTTTGAACATATATTTACAGTCCAAAAGTCAAAACTATATAGAAAGGTATACACAGGAAGTCTTGCTCCCACTTTTCCTTTAGTTGACAGAAGCCAAATGAACACTATTTTGGGGGAAAACTTTTCAATTTAAAACTTATCAATGTAAACCTTTTCAAAACAAATAAATTAAATCATATCCTGACAGAATAATATAATACTGAGATTGCATGTCACATAGAGCGAGCATCTTATCCTTGAATTTAAAAAAATTAGAAGCTGAACCAGCGTATCTGGAAAATACGTCTCAATTCAGCTATAATTAGCCTAGTTTTAGATCAATCATGCAAATAATTTTTTTGGTAGTACAAAGAAATATTGAATATCTATATGTGATAATTTTAATAATCTTGAACTCTTTGGAAGTCTAGTGAAAAAGATTTTGCAATAGTATATTTCATTTGTAGCACCTTTTAAATAATCCTAAGTCTATAGTGGTCACGAAGTCTTTCTTCATACTAGTCAAAAGTTCTATGTAAGCTCCTCTCCACAAGTCTTCTTCTGCCTGTGTTGTTCCCGACGTCTTCCCCCACACTGCTAGCTGAAAGTCACTGGAGCATCATGACCGCTCTCTCTAGATCTTTGATTCTTGGTACGTGGACTGGAGAACTTTTCTTTCATGATGTCCAAGGCAAAATTCCCTGTTTGCTAAGTAGGGATCCTGAGAATCTCATGCTGTCGGATGTCCTTTAGCTCCGAGAGCAGAATGCTATTTTGCAGGTGGGAGGTTGTCTCACTTTCTCATTCCTGCACCAGCCACTGTGAAGTGCCTGCAGGTAAGCAGAGTGGCTGGGTCTTGTCTTGCTGTAATATGGTTCTCACAGGTTGATCTTCTGAAATCACTGCCAATGTCTTGACATGAGAAGGATTTGGCTTAATGTCCTTAAAACAATGGATCGATTACTAAGGATACATTCTCATGCGTAGGGACTTCAGGGCTGCTCAGGGAGGGTCTGAGAAGCTCAAATGTTTCAGCCATATTGGCCCCATGCCTTATTATCACTCTGCTTGCAGAGGTCATTCGTTTATTCAACAACTGCTAATGGGCACCAGGTCTTACGTTGGCCCTGGATATGCAAAATGTGGGGTGCCTTCCTGGAGCACTCAGATACATACAATATAATACATATACAATATAATAAGGGCTAAAACAGTGATGTCCACGAGTTGGTTTCATAGCTCAGAGGTGACTATTCTACTAGGTGTGTGGGAACTGTGATCAGGAAGGCTTCATAAAGGGACTGACAGTTGGGCTGACTTTTGAAAGATAGTAGCTTTTGACCAAGCCATGGGAAAAAGCATAGAAAGTAGCCAGTGTAAGGGCAGAGAGGTATAAGAGAACCTGGTGTGGCAAGGAATTAGAAATGGGGTTTATCAGAGCAGACAAGTAGTGAGCGAGACACTGGAGGAAGTAGCTGGACATTCAGGGGAATGATTTGCGCAAAGGCACAGAGAGGAACAGGCAAACATGTATCAGGGCAGAAAGGATGCCATCTTGACCAGGGCAGGGCTGTCCGCAGGGTCACCACAGTGAGCTGGCTGGCCACAGGGGCTGATGGCTAGGAGGAAGAGAAACTGGTGAAGGAAAAGAGAAAGCATAGAAGAAGCTTTGGGCTAGAATGGTCTCAGAGAAGTCAGAGGAAGAGAAAAATAGCCATCAGAGCAGCATGTCCACCAGAGCCTCTGGTCCATGTGCCTCTTTTTGTAGATAAGGAAGTTGAAGTCTCTGCCAATATGTGCTTCTCTCAGGTCAAAGACTCTGTCATATGTCCTTGAAACTCCTCTCCTGCCCACACCCCTCAGTCTTTTCATTCTTACTTGGCATTTACAAGACCTTAGCTGATCTAAATAGACCTCCCACCCAGCTTTCAGAAGCAGGAGTAGAATGAGAGTCACAGAACACCATGCTTCAGTTTTCAATATATGTATTTCCTAATTGATTGAAACAGAAAGCCAAGACAAGACAAGAGGGTTTTCCTAGAAGGAAAAAGTTCATTAGTAATCATACCTGAAACTTCTCCAGTGGTCAGGTTAGAGATCAGAATATGGTAGGGATTATGAAATAAAACGGAGGCAGGTGGCTCAACTGTCCAGGGAATTTATCCATGGAAGGTCAGCCAGTTTTAACCTTGAACCTAAAATTTTTATGACTCCCATGAATTATCTCACATTAGTAAGAGGGTTTAGCCTAGTTGATGATAAATGTATCAAAGGATAAATTACAACTTGCAACATTGTTTTTTCCAGACTAGTGATGTTTCTAGTAACAGTGTATCTATCTGTGTCTAGAAGTCTGTTATTTTTCTCCTCCCATTCCTCCCCCTTCCCTTCTAGTTTCTGTCTTCCTTCTTTGGTCTCCAGTGCACCTACCCTCGATGAGGCAAATTCTCAACTCCATGCACCCACCCATCTTTGTCATGCATCTAAAGGGAGCCACATGGTCCCATGAGTAGGGTGGGGGTCCTGGAGGCCACCCGTTCCCTTGACTTCTTCCTTCCCTCCAGTCTTAGTACCAGAATTCTTGGATCGTGGAGAGGATTCACTGCACTTCATTATCACCTCCAAAGTAAATGATGCTCCACCTCATCCACTGTCCTACCCAGCCACAGGATCATGAGATGAACTTGGCCTGGAAAAGCACCCCAAGTCTGCATTCCCCTACTTCCCCTCTCCCAGGTCAGTGCCTAGCTTGAGCTACTGAGGGTCAGCTGTAACACAGCAATGACAAATCCTGAGATCCAAGCCTTTAGGAAATGGAGTGAGGATCCACAAGCCTGAAATGTTTGGATGGAAAGAAAAATATTTTTCAATATTTATGTGTGTTTTCCTTTCCACACTCTCACCATTAATATATAGGGCTGTTTCCGTGGGGATATTGTGCAGTAAACAGAGCTTGTCCCCAGCATCACAGCCTGCCATTCACTGCAGTCATTCCTGCTTCATCTCATCCTCTCTGGTGCACATATCCTCTTCTTCATCTCCTCTTCTTCTGCATCAAAGCAGGCCTGCAGGAAGGGATGCAAAATATATTCATAATAAGGTGTAAATGACTGATAAAAGCTTAAGGTATTACTTATTAGAAGCATGTTTGCATTTTGACAGGGCTCAAAGCCTTTAGAGAAAGGAATAAATCCATAAATCTTTAATGGGAAATTTTTAATTAGGTAGCAGGAGAAATGTTTGGGGTTGAGTGGAGTATACCTGACATCTATTCCATTTAGAAATTAAAACACACACACACACACACACACACACACACACACACACACACCCCTTACCTATTTAATCCCAGGCAATATGTTATGTGTTTTACATATACTCTCTCATTTAATTCTTACCAATAAAAAAATCATTTATGGTAGATACTTAGTGTTACACATACATCCTGCTACACAATAAAGTTAAGAAAATTGTGAAAACTTACACAGCCCGTAAATGTTGAACTGGATGTCACTCCAGCTTTTATAGATCAGGAGGCCCCAGGAGGTGACACCCTTCTCATGTGGTGGCAAGCAGTTTTCCCGCTCGCCTCCTGCGTTGCTTAGCTAAGGAACATATAGTACAGAGCTTTAAAAATCTTTTCTCATAAGTCATCTTAAAAAGCCCCCTTAGTCATCTTTGTTTTTCTCTGAACTCCCCAGAGTTTGTGTATGTCATCCTTATAATGATGTCCCCAAATGAAACACAGTGGCCTGGTCTATTTTAATTTTTCAGCCTGTGCAGGATGTAAAAAATAAACAGCATATGTGAAAAGTTAATGAGATTTAAAAAAATAAGTTCACTTAAAATAATCCACGGGCTTTTCCACGTGTATTCTTGGTCTAGTTTCAAGAACTACAGGAGTTTTTACTATGCTTTGGAAAAGGGTGAATATTTGCATTGTTTCTGTTGGGGTCAGTGGGAAACCAATTTCACAGAATCAGCTCTAATAATCACATTGTTTATAAACAAGTGCCATGCTCTACTAGTACAGACCAAGATTTACTGCGATGTGCCCCAGCTTTAAATACGTTCAAAGCAACTCCGCAACTCTCTTCAGTTACAAATCCCTTGCCCACATGATGTTCCTTTAGCCAACAAGAACCATGAAAGTCTTACCTCGAGTGGAAAAGGGGAAATCAGACAGCTTCGGAGAGAAGTAGCCTTCTGAACATAGCTCAGAACTTATTTACCCTAATATCGTGTTTCCATGAAAATAAGACCTAGCCGGACCATCAACTCTAATACGTCTTTTGGAGCAAAAGTTAATATAAGACTCGGTTTTATTTTACTATAAGACCGGGTCTTATATAATATAATATGATGACCGGATCTTATATTAATTTTTGCTCTAAAAGACGCATTAGAGCTGATGGTCTGGTTACATCTTATTTTTGGGGAAACACGGTAGGTAGAACGGACCTTTTAAGAAAAATTTCCTACACCTTTGAAGCCAATAAAAGAAGAAATTAGGAATCCTGTCTTTACTTTAAATGAGTAGCCACATAAAAAGTGATGGTTGCTTAAGTTACAGCATCATCAATTCTCTGCATTGAAACAATTTGAAAACGCATGTCATTTTATTTGCATGTTTGTGTTCTTGACACAAACAAGAAAACAAAGTTTTCTTGACAATTAAGTGCTTCCAGGCCACTGTGTGGGTGCAGGAGTGTTCTAGGCCTTGTGGAAGATGTAAGAGAAATGGAAGCTAGGGACATTGTCCTCCAGGAATCGATGTTAGCGAGAGAGATGTAAGGTCCTTAATAAAGAATTGTTATCAAGCTCTTTGTGCCTGACACTGTGCTCAGAGCTTTGCAGGGATAGTTCATTTAATCCTCAGAAGTCCAGTGATATAGGTGCTATCATTTTCTGGGTTTTATACAGGAGGAAATCAAGGCTTGAGAGATTTACTGAACTCCCAGATAGTTGTGAAAATTATATGAGAAACCATAATGCATTCTACGAGTTAGGATTACATTTTGTTTCCTACTTAAAAAAAAAAGAAAAGAAAAAGAATAACCCTAAAATAAAACGAAGCAAAAAAACCAAAAAAATCAGTAGCTTTAACAGTTTATTTTTCTCTCTCATTAACCAAGTCCAGATAGTAACGAAGCCAGCATCGCAGCTCCCTTTAAACCATGGACGTGGACACACCTACCTGCAAGGGATCCAGGAAATGTAGACTTTTTTTTTAACAGGTGGTCATGTGCCCAATTAAAAATTGGGGCTTCTATTACTAAAGGTGAGGCGAGGAGAACAGATGTTGGGTTAGGCAGCTTGCTTTTCTGCCCTGTGTATGCAAAGTGCTGGGCACAGGATAAACACAGTAAATGTTGAGTAATAATGGTTATAAAACTCAAAGCAGCCTCCATGTGGCTTGGTTTATTGATTAAATACAACTACTTCGGCCTGAGGTTTCCCCTTTTCTAGACTATGGCCTATCCCTGAATAGGGAACTGGGTGAGGGGTGTGTGAGGTGCTCCAAACACTGAGAGCACCCCGCCAAGGCCTGCCTCTCCTTTCCTCCTGCAGACATATGAGGTGCTTTGCCCAAAGGTTTGCACCTGTGGAAAGGTGGCCAAAAGCCAAGTCTTGCTGCCAGATAGGGACACTGCCCAAGCCCAGGCATTTTCCAGCCCAGGCTTCTGCTTTCTTCCCATGCCCCTTTCCAAGGACTGCAAACGATAGCTCTGCATTGTGGCAAATGGGAAGGAACAGGGCAGCCACACTGCCTAACTCTGGGGGACGGACAGACACACTGACCGTACAGAGGCCTCCGTCAGGTTGACAACAAACATGACACCCCTGGTGCTGGGCAAAGGAAGCCCTTGGAAGGGGGCTAGTTGTAACTCATGGGTTGGTTGTCGTGACTCATTGGGTTCATTTGTTTCAAAGAGTTTTCCACGGATCATCTCCCAAAGGCAAGAGAGAAGGCTCTCAGGCCACAAAATATTCACACTATATGGAGGATTTGAGGAGTTGCCCTCAGCTTCTTAAAACATCTAAGCCGTCTTTAGGTCTAAGATTCTATTCTGAGCAGAGTTTGCTTCTCAGAGCAGTGGTAGCGTGGGGGGAGCGGGGTAGAGAAAACTGGGTAGGACAGATCGAGTGGAGGGGATGGGATGATAGAGCTAAAAGCTGGTTTCCAGCTGCTTCATACATTGGTTTGGGCCAGGAAAAGGTGAAAGGAAAATGAAGGGAGAGGCAAGACCTTGATCCTTCCATTTCCTCACCCCCATGTCTAATCTATGACCAATCCTTGCATGTTATCACCCTGCTGTCTCTCCCAGAGAGGGCCACTGCAAGCATACATGGCGCTTTGTGCAAATTGGAAAAAGACCCCCAGCTTCCAGCGGACTCAGTCCTGTGCCAGGACTCAATGAGTGGCAAGTAAGGCTCTGGCCCCACTTATTGCAGCTCCCACTCATCTCCTTGGCTGGGAGCCTTGGGCAGCGAACAATCTGCACATTCTTAAGTGGTGGACTCCATCCTTGTGGCCCCTCCTGCCCCCACCCACCTCCATCTCTCATCTCTCACTTGGACTATGCTTCTTCATGACAGATAATGAGGAGAGCCATTTTCAAAGAGTCTCAAATTTAGACTTTGGTGTTATTGCCAAGTAAGGTTATACATTTAATCCTAGAGATACAATGACTAGATGAAAAGATGTTCATCATATTATTTGTTTTTAAATTTACGATCTATTTACAGACCACACAGTCTGTAGGGCATATGAATTAATTAAAGACAAATAAATCTTAAGAGTTTTTCTGTGAAAAGCACACTTGCAATTGTATTTCTGAGGTAGAATACATTTTTAAAAAGGGAAACATTAAAATAAACTAATTTTATGATCCTGTTTTATTATTTCTTAATATAATAATATACTGGGAGCCTCAATAAATGAAGATGGCCAGGACTTCATTTGGTCTGAGGCCGGAGCCTGGCATCCTGGGACCTGATCCCCATTCTAATTCCGGTTGGCTCTGGCTCCACCTCTCTTCCCAGCAGCCAGTGGGCTCCTGTGACAACCCAGATCCGATCCTGTCAGCCCCTGCTTAAATGCTGCAGTTACTCTGCACTGCTCTTGGAATACAAACCCGGATTGAATTGGGCCTTCTGGGCCTCGCCTGGTGGCCCCCCACCTCCACAGCCTTTCCAGGCTGCCTGCCCCACCCTGCTCCTCAGCCCGTCAGGCATCCTGCTGCCTGGGACACCCTTTCCCTTCTTTCCCTGGTTGGTTTCTCCTCACTTTTCAGCCCACGCCACATTTCCTCAGGGAAGCCTTCCCTCAGGCCCCAGCCTACGTCAGGCTTCTTCGTTTATCTCCCTCATAGAATTCTGTCTCTTCCTTCAGAGCATGTTATCTCTGCACAATGACACATTTATTAGTGTGATCATTTAATTAATGCCTAGCAGGTACACTCAGTGTGGAAAGTTCCTTTTTATTTCTCACTGTTGTGGCCAGAGCCTTGCAAAGGACAGAATGGATGAATGGGGAGGCCACCTTCCCGGCTGCTCCTTGTGGGTCATGCTTTGGGAGGGAAGCCTTTCACACATGATCCATGAGAAAGCAGGTCACCAGCACCACAGAGAGAAGTACGGCTTTAGAGGAGACATCTGAGGGTCAGAGATGCAGCTACAGCCCACTAAATTTTAAGTCCTATAGTTACATGTCACAATGTGGAAATTTCCTTTAAGTTCGGGAGAGAAAAAAATTATTTATGTTTAACAACTTGGGCATTTTTAGAGGAATTGATAAGCAAATTCCTCAATGAAATTGATATTTAACCAAGCATATAACCAAGTCCTTTGCTCCTTACTAGAATAATCAACAGCTGTCAATAATTTACTGGTAAAGGTGCCCATGGATTCTCTTAATGAATTAGGGATAAAGCAATTGAATATAAACTAGGTGAAATAAAAACCATGAATGAATACATCGACACACGAGTTATTGTTGTTTGCAATTTATTGTGCTTGAAAAGTAATTTTATTTTAGAAGTTTACATGTACTATGGAGCAATTAATCACATATGAAAAAACCCGGAACGCCCTCAGATAAGTCACTGAAATGCTTCCAGAAAATTGAGGTGACTAGTCGTCCAAATGACTTCCCTTTGTATTATTATACATGACCTCAAATATGTTTACTTTCCAAGTTTAATATTTCTGAGGAACTAGAGTGGAGTTATCTATAAGGTGCCTTTTTCCAAGCAGCGGGTTATCAGTGACAGAAGCTGAACAGGTGATTATATGACATGATATAGGAGAGAATATTGAAATACACTAATAGGTACTCAATAAGTGATTCTCATGAAGGCAAAATGAATGAGGACAATACTGGGAAGAAAATGAAAGAAATGCCATTGAACACACATTTGTCTAAGTTACAGAACATTTCTCAACTAGGCTATAATAAAAATATTTATTACACATTATTCAAAATGTGGACAGTCTGGTAGAAGATAAAAAGTACAATGTTCTAAAATGTAGTAAGGTGTTTCTTCATTTATTTCACTGGCGTTGCTATCTTTCTAGGGATTTTGGAGAGAAATTGTAACAGTCTAATGTTAACTTTGACCTAAGGTTCTGGAAGTCTAGCTCCAACAATGGTGGGTTCCCAGGGGCATGTTAGAGCCATCTGAGGTTGAAGATTACGGCGAGGTGTCCACTGATGGCAGCCAACAAGACACAGCCACAGGGAAAGCTGTTGGGTGGGAAGTCCGAGCCTGCTTCTTGACTGGCCACGTCCTCCATGATGTTTCAGGGCAGCCTTTATTATGTTTTAGGGTAATTGGTTATCTCCCCTATTGAGAACAGGATCAAGGTAGTACTTACCTTTTTTATTCTCAGGGCATGTCATAGATTCTAGATAATTTTTTTTGTGAGTAAGTGTAGTTTTTCCCCAATCAGTTTTATTATCCCCACTATTATATTCTTTCTAAGTACAATAGTGCTACTGATCATCAGTCCCCAGTTTTTTAAATTACTGTTGCCTAGATCTTTTTCAAATCCTAGTTGTTTTGCATCCCAAAGTTATGGGCCACTGTTAATATGCATAGTTGTTTCAAATCAAATGTATATCCCGTATCTTGCACTAACTCAGTTATTCACTGCTAAAGTAAATCAGAGAAGTGAAAAGGACAATTGTTTAGTGCTTTTTAAAGTGCCTGACCAAGATCAGTAGGGAAATCCCATTAGCTCCATTCATCGCATTTCTCATAAATCTAAAAGGAAAGCAAGTATCCAAAGCCTTATTCTTTAATAGTTCTTATTTGTAAAACCTTGACAGGGCTTTATTCTAAATTGCTTCCAAATTATGTAAAGCATACTGAGAAATATGATGGGTAGTGAATCGTGATAGTTTCAGTTATCGAATAAATAACCAGAACAGTAAAAGGGGACTAATCTGAAAACAAACAGTGTGATGGGCTCTGATGAGGCAAAAAGAACAGAACTGTGGCATTCTTAAACTATCATCTGGCTCAATCCTCTTGAAGTGGGCAAGTCCAACAGTCCTTTATTCAGCGCCCTAAAACTTTTCAAAAAGCAGCAGTATTTGAATATTAATTTTTCATATAATTAAAAAAAGCCAAACAAACCCCAAACCCTTTTTGTAGCCAAAAGTAATGTTTAGCAAAACAACGGATAATCCTCTGGCTGCACACGAGGGCATGGGGCAACCTGTGGGTGGGAGGTCCGCTGTAGGCACCGTCACTCGGCAGCTTCCGGCCCTTCACCTCTGCGGCTTCTTGTGGCTGGAGAAACTTATTAAAGTTGTCATCATGATTTGAAGTTTAGTCAAGAGGTGTAAAAATTAGGAATTCATTACGAAAAATAAATGCGGTGATTTTTACTACCTTTTTTTAAATTAAAATATAAATGTTGAATTGCCATATATGATTATTGAAGCAAGCCACACAGTAGAAATCATGATGTATAGTTCAAATTGTGCTTTTGTGAAATGTGAACCTATTTCATCACTTTCTGACAGGCCCCCAATAATTGCCGTTTTGTTTATTAAGTCCTGGATTTTTAAATGAAACTGTAAGAGGCTTTGATTTTGTTTTCCTGAGGTGTGTTTGAAAAGTATAGGTTGAATATCTTCAGCAAGATGCTTTTTAAAAGGTATTTTAGCAGTCTCTGTGGTTTAAAAGACAAAACCAAGTCCTGCCGGCTTTGTGTTGTGCTTCTCTTACAGACTGCAGTGCCTTCTGTCTGCTTTAGGGTGTGGCATCTGCCATTGGGGAGGACAAACTGGCATGTGTCTCCTTTTATAGCAGACTGATTTCATTGTGCTGGGGCCTCTATTTCATAGCCTCTTGGTTCCAATCTTCTAGATGACTTGCTGAAGCAAATGGAATTAAAAGAGATTTTGACTTATATACCTTTTTTTGGTTTCATTTTTCTATATGAAATATTTTTAAGAAATGGGCCAGAACTGAACTTGGTGACTCATTTTCCCTTTTAGAATTAGTTTTTAAAAATAAGCCAGAAATATGGCTACACTTGTATGAATTGACTTGGATATATTTTATTGGTTTGAAAAAATGTACTGTTATGATTGTATGTATATATTTAGTTTGACTATAAATGTCTAAATGCATACATATGTAATTCATTTTAGAATATATGTATATACACACATACACAAAACATATATTTATATTTGCATACGAAAAACTTAAAAATTCAACTTATGTAGTATTATATATATACATATATATACACATATATATGTGTATATATAATTAGTATGTACTGTATTTGAATATATAAAGGGAGAAAATCAGAAGAAAAATGTCAAAAAGGCCCACTGACAAAGATGTAGTAGTCTCTTGGCAAAAACTGATGAATGATTTGGCATGAATTCATCTTACAGTTCTGTTATTCTCTTACACAGGATGATATAACCCTGTTTTCCAGCTGCTTGCATAGAACTGCAATTTGTTGTTTCTATACTCTATATAATGACCCTTGGGTGTGCATTTGATTCCCTCCCCCCATTAGTCACCTGTTTTTCCCATCTATCCTTTTCTATTTAGTCACATAACATATTGACACTTGGTCAAGCAAACAAAAATAACTACTGCACTTGAAATAAACTAAAATGGTCTTTTTGAAAAGCTGAAGAATGCAATCATTTTAGAAAACTACATTCTACCAAAATCATATATATTTCAGCTAGGGAGACCTCATCAAAGCTCTGGTTTCAAATGCTTTCTCTCCACGAAAACTGAGTCCACACTAGTACAACTGAGCCATTGCTTAGGTTAAGAATTCCTGCTATTGAAGCAATTCAAGGTGTTACTAGGTGATAAATTAACAATAAAAACACTTAAGACATCATAAAGTGATAAAACAATAGATAGTACTTTTTAAAGAACAAAGTATGAAACATTTCTACTCTAGGATTAGATATGACCAATTTATATTATGTTTGATCTTATGTTTATTAAACATAACATGTATTTCTTTTAGTTTTGTTTCCAATTGCCTAGAAACGAACTCATATCAAAAGGGTTAATTGAGCACATTAACCTCTGAAATATGGTGAAAAGCATCATATAGGTTTATGAAGTTATGGGATAAACCTTAGCTGTTGCTATTTATGACCGTTAAAATTTCCATGTGTAAGTTGTTTGGAGCATAACACACAACTCTTCATACTTTCCTTTTAGAGAGGACAAGTGCATTGTAAGAAAGACGCTCCTTTGGGAATACTTTGAGTTTTCACTGATAAGCCTACATACATATATAAGGACGCTTAAAATATAGTTATATCAACATTATCTTTGGGGCAGGTGCAGTCAATCATAAGCATTTATTGAGTACTTGCTGTGTACAGAGCACAGTGCTCCTCCGATTCGGCTAAGGATCACTTAAACTCTCCTAATTTTGCAGTTTGAAGAAGTGGGAATTATGCTGATGGCCCGAAATCAAGGCACAGAGGCTAACACTGAAAAATTACGTAACTCCTGGGAGAGACAGTCCTTTTGCACCGATTGCCCAAATATTTTCTTTCTCCGTCGGCTCCTCGTACGTAACCTTTGAGGCCAACAGACAACTTTGTTCCCCAGCCCTTCTCCCTCTTTTGTCTGCTCGTCAGACTCGTTTTCCACCTTTGTATCGTTCCTTTTAGACGTGAAAACAAACACGCGAACGCCCGGTTGGCAAGGAGACGGAGGCACGAGGGGGAAAGTGCAGCCTTCATCCGCCCCACGCCGCCGCGCTCCGGGCGCCTGCGGAGCGGGCCCAAGCCCTAGGGCCCGGGCCCGCCGGGTGCCCGGGAGGCTGCGCCCAGGCGGGCGGGCGGCGGGCGCAGGGCCCGGCGGGCGGCGGCGGCCCACCGAGTCCAGTCCACGTTTTGCGAGTGCACACGAGTAATCAGAGAGAAGTGGATAATAGTTGCTCGGGCTCGCTCGGCTCCCTCTCATGCCATGCTGGGCCCAATAGGCTCAACCAGTCGTGTATTTACCCATATCCGGGTTAGAGAGGAAAAGAGAAAAGTTTCATTTAAACCTGAACTCAAAACTTTCACCATGAAATCACACAGCGGGAACAGGCCCAGACCGTAAGGCGTGACTCCCGGTTCGGCTCCGGCGGGGCCTGTGGAGGGGGAGGGGGCTCACTCGATCCCCGTCGGGGCGTGTGGATGCGCACAGGAGGGGCCGCGGACTAAAAAGTGGGTTTTATTGTCTCCCCCCGCCCCCCGCCCGGCCTCGCCACGCCGCGGCGATCATGGCCGCGCGGGCAACAGCGGCAGCGGCGGCGCGGGCGCGGGCGGGCAGCGGCGAGCGGCGGGCGCCCCCCGGGCCGCGGCCGGCGCCCGGGGTCCGGGACCTGGAGACGGGGGCGCGCGGCGCGGCGGCGGCGGCACCGGGACCCACGCTGGGGGGCGGCGGCGGCGGCGGCGGCGACGGCGGCAGCCTGAACAGTGTGCACCACCACCCCCTGCACCCCCGTCACGAACTGAACATGGCCCATAACTCGAGCGCGGCGGCCGCTGCCGCCAGCACTAACAGCGCCAAGAGCGGCGGATCCGAGGCGGCTCTCAAGGAGGGTGGAAGCGCCGCCGCGCTGTCCTCCTCCTCCTCCGCGGCGTCCTCCTCTTCCTCCTCGTCGGGCCCGAGCTCGGCCATGGAGACGGGGCTGCTCCCCAACCACAAACTGAAAACCGTTGGCGAAGCCCCCTCCGCACCGCCCCACCAGCAGCACCACCAGCACCACCATGCCCACCACCAGCACCACCATGCCCACCACCTCCACCACCACCACCACGCATTACAGCAGCAGCTAAACCAGTTCCAGCAGCAGCAGCAGCAACAGCAGCAGCAGCAGCAACAGCAGCAGCAGCAGCAGCAACATCCCATTTCCAACAACAGCAGCCTCGGCAACGCGGGCGGCGGCGCGGCTCAGCCCGGTCCCGACATGGAGCAGCCGCAACATGGAGGCGCCAAGGACAGTGCCGCGGGCGGCCAGGCTGACCCCCCTGGCCAGCCTCTGCTGAGCAAGCCGGGCGACGAGGACGACGCACCGCCCAAGATGGGGGAGCCGGCGTGCGGCCGGTACGAGCACCCGGGCCTGGGCACCCTGGGCGCGCAGCAGCCGCCGGTGGCCGTGCCCGGGGGCGGCGGCGGCGGCCCCGCAGCCGTCTCGGAGTTTAATAATTACTATGGCAGCGCTGCCCCTGCTAGCGGCGGCCCCGGCGGCCGCGCTGGGCCTTGCTTTGATCAACATGGCGGACAACAAAGCCCCGGGATGGGGATGATGCACTCCGCCTCAGCCGCCGCCGGAGCCCCCAACAGCATGGACCCCCTGCAGAACTCCCATGAAGGGTACCCCAACAGCCAGTACAACCATTATCCGGGCTACAGCCGGCCCGGCGCGGGCGGCGGCGGCGGCGGCGGCGGAGGAGGAGGAGGCAGCGGAGGAGGAGGAGGAGGAGGAGGAGGAGGAGGAGCGGGAGCGGGAGCGGGAGCTGTGGCGGCGGCGGCCGCGGCGGCGGCAGCAGCAGCAGCAGCAGGAGGCGGCGGCGGCGGCGGCGGCGGCTATGGGGGCTCGTCCTCGGGGTACGGGGTGCTGAGCTCCCCCCGGCAGCAGGGCGGCGGCATGATGATGGGCCCCGGGGGCGGCGGGGCCGCGAGCCTCAGCAAGGCGGCCGCCGGCGCGGCGGCGGGGGGCTTCCAGCGCTTCGCCGGGCAGAACCAGCACCCGTCGGGGGCCACCCCGACCCTCAACCAGCTGCTCACCTCGCCCAGCCCCATGATGAGGAGCTACGGCGGCAGCTACCCCGACTACAGCAGCCCCAGCGCGCCGCCGCCGCCGCCGTCGCAGCCCCAGTCCCAGGCGGCGGCGGCGGGGGCGGCGGCGGGCGGCCAGCAGGCGGCCGCGGGCATGGGCTTGGGCAAGGACATGGGTGCCCAGTACGCCGCCGCCAGCCCGGCCTGGGCGGCCGCGCAACAAAGGAGCCACCCGGCGATGAGTCCCGGCACCCCTGGCCCCACCATGGGCAGATCCCAGGTAACCCCCGCGCCGGCCGGGCCTGCTTCCGCCGCGGCCTCGGCGCGCGCCGCGAGCCCTAGTTTCTTTCTTTCCGCGTACTTTTTCTGCGTCTTCTGTCGGGGGAGGTGGGGGTGAGGCGCCCAAAGCCATTTTAAGTGGTGGACGCCTCCCTTAGAGTCTGGGGAGCGCACGGTGTTCGAGTGCGCGGCCCGGGGGCCTGGCGAGGGGGTCTGGCCGAGGGCCGGGCCGGGCGCTGGCACTGCCGGCGGCCGAGCACCCCGCCTCGCCACCCCACCCCAGGCCCGAGCCGCGCGTGCCGGAGTCGGGGACTGCGCCGCCAGCCAGCCGTGTGGGCGCTGGGGACGGTCCGGCGGCTTTTGTAACCAGACCGGCGCTCCGGCCACTGTGGTCTGGGCAAGAATATTAACCTCGTCTTCTCGGTTAGCGCCAACAATAAGCATTAACTGGGAAAAGAACGAGGAACTTTGTCCTACCTCCAGCCACACCACGTTCTCTTTCGGCTTCCAAGGTGAAGGCAGGAAAAATAGGTTAGCTTTGTGGTAACCGAGTGTGGTTTTCGGAGTTATGCCCAGCCATTCAGAGATAATTCGATGCGGGCTTTGAGTTGGAATATTTACTAGCAAAAATAATACCCAAATGTACAACGATGTGAGGTGAAATATTCTAAAATATATCGATTCATTCCTAAGAAGAGCCAGGAAATCCATTATTTGGCTTACGGGCTGCTTGGAAGGAGTCACCTTCAACAGATAGGCTATGTTAAAGGAACACAGTCCGGTTACATTGAACTTATTTTGATCATGGATTTGGCATACATTTTATTCAGCAAGTCCAGGAAAATAGCAGGTCAGTGAAAATTGATCATTTTGGATAGGATTTATAAGGATTTTCTTTAATTTGCTGTCACCCAAGTCCCGCAGCGTTATTAGGAAGTGTCCTGCACTCTTGCCGCTTCTTGCTCGTAGGCTGAGCCTAAAGACTGACTTGATCTCCTTTGCAAGGTTTGGAATTTGAATTGTGGAGGTAAACTGGCTGTAATAGTCTCCAGACAGCTGCCTCTGAGTTGACATCTAATCTGCCATCTGATTGGCTCCCCTCTCACCATTGGGCATTTAGCACTGCTGATGTAAATAGTGCTGAGCAGTACAGTCACAAAATTCTTGCCACAAATAATAACTGAGCTCTATTACAAGCAGATGTAAGGTTGAATGTTATTTAAAGCTTAAATTATTGTGAATCGTATTTATTAGTAAGAGAATTAAATACATGAAAACGTTACACTGGTGTCCAGTATTCGGCATTGACAAAATTCAGATCTTTGGTAATCCTAACATGGACATTGCATGTGTCACAGCCCTTGACTGTAGAGTGAGGAGATGGCAGTTAGAAGATAATTAAAGGATTTTTACCAAATTGGGGGTTTGTTAAGCTTTATAAAAATAGGCTTTATAGATTAAACTATAAAAAAATTTGCATTATGTCATCAGACATAGTTTATTATAAATTTAAAAGTTATACTATTAAAAATTTCAAGATTCTGATATACAACAATACCTTTCAGTGAAATTTAATTAGCTTTATAACAAGATTAAAGCTGTATTTCTAGTCATTTGTTTTTAACAATTCTGACCATTTTGTTTATGGATGAGATGTTTTAGTTAGAATTGACATTATATTTAAAAAACATGAAGAGAAAACTATATAATGTTTGCAGAGAACAATTAGTTAAAAGGAAAAAATGGATAGTCTTGTGAAATACTAAAAGTCATTTTATATTTGCTTCTGATTTGGAGAATACAGAAATGCCCCAAGAACCTTTTTTTCCCTTGATTATTTTGTTAGATTAGCTAATGTGAGCCTTATTTGAACTGTTTACACAATGAATTAGGGAAACTATATTACATTTAAGTTATGTTGGGTGTGTTTCTTCCAAATAATTTGTTTTTCATAGACATTTTCATGCTGTGAAAGGTTTTATATTTTTAATCTGTTTGAAAGGAATAACATTGTTTGTAATGTATTTTTCTACTCAGCTCATTTATTTAGGAAGGTGTATTTTAATAATAATCATATCTTAGAGGAAAGACTTGTCTGAGTCAGTGAAGGACTGAATTTAACAGATAATCATGTGACTCCCAGGCTGAGGACGTTTGTGTCCACTGCTTTCAAATCTTTAGTTAGTGGAGTTTTACTTTTAATGATAATATATATTTTCCTATTATTGATAGAAAACTTGCGATTTCAATTTTTATTTTTGATTCTCACAAGTAAAAACATACAGAAACCTTATGTAAATAAATCCATGTAATTAATTTTAAAACGATTTGCTTTGTCAGCTTGCTTTTAAAGGGACAGTTTAGAATTCACATCTTTGTAAACTAGAAATGAAAGGATGACAGACGCAGATGTAGGTCCATGTTACTTTGGAGTATTATTTCTTAATGGTACCAATCATTTTAAGTATTTTGTTTTCTTGGAATGAGTGAATCCATTATGTCCTCAGTGTGACCCTTGGGAATAGCTTTTTTATTTTTGCGGGGGAAGAAAAATGATAGGCATATGACCTAGATTCACAGATTTCTTTTAGGTACCTTACCGTGTAACATGTGGAATGTGTATTCTTTATATTTCTTCTTTTTTTGGAACGTTAGTATTATTTAGTATTTGTTATGGTAATTGTACTAAGAAACACTCATTTGTACAAAATATTAAATTACTTCATAACTATAGGTCATAAAACCTATTAAATCACGTTGTTAAATGATGAAATTTTTTTGTGGCTTTTAACACATTTAGTTTCATTTTTGATATTAGGAAATGGTTTATATTGGGTGGCCAATGTTTTTGTAATTAGGAACAAAATATATGCATGTATTGTAAGGGGAGGGTCTTTTTGAAAAGTGAAATAAGCCATTTTATGATACAGTTTTGCATTTTTTTGAGATAAAGTGTTCAGATATAATGATTTCAAAAGGAATACGGAAGTCTACTCATATAACTAAGATTTTATATAATGTCCACATTTATGCTGAATTCCATTAATGCTATTTTAACTTTAGTTTTAGAGACTATAATACAATAATAAAAAATGAACCTTATTTACCATTAAAAGAAAAGTGATTAGCTGGCTTACAAAGCAGGAAGTTAAAGACTGATTCCTGATTACCTTAAAATTTGTATAAGATACATTATAGTATAACATGGACTTCCTACTTCCCCTCCCAATGAAATCTTATCCTATCTGATATTTTAAATCTCATAAAGAAATTTTTGTGGCCTAAATTTATATATTTGCCGAGGTATGGCTGGCTGGCTGCTCTGTCGTCAGAAGATGTGGGATTGGCAACTGTGGTTCATAGAAAAGGCCTATCATTTAAACAACAACAAAAATATAACATAAATGTCTACAATTTTCTGTTTTCCTAGGTTATCTGGCATGAAATTATGCATGGTTTAAAACCGTTTTCATTGAAGATCCTGATTTCTGTGTACTTTTGACAGTTTTTTTTTTAATGGCAACTGCTCTCTAAGACAGCTATCACTTAAATTTACATTTATATTAACACGGAATCAATAAGTATATTCCAGGGAAAAACATATTCTTACCTTGGGTCTATAATGAGGAACCTTAATCTCTCTTTTCTTTGGTTTTGATCTATATTTAGGAATGAATTTTTGGCAAAGCTTTTTTTATACTTGTTCCATTTTTCCCAGTGTCATAGTATCAGAAGTGTGTACCTACACTCTAAATATTGTGTTCCTTCATTAGAATTGAGAGAATAATGTCTTCACTTTCATATAAAAATAGCATTAATTCTGGTTTGAGAACTGCTTTTAAAAATGTAAGAAATGTAGGGGAAAACCTAATATAAACTCACTTGGTAATTTTATTAGACACAGACACATATTTTAAAAGATAGGTGTAATAGAATGGGGTTGAGTTTTCAGATCTATTTCTTACTAATGGGCTTTATTACTTCGTAGTTTAGGGCAGGGTGTATTTAAAAATGTGACTTCTGATGTAATAGGAACATACTTATTTCCCTAGGATAAATACCAATATGACAGGCAAACCGAAAAGATTATCATTTCATTTATTTAACCCTGTCCTCTCCTTGGAAGAGAGTGGTTTGATTAAAATTTGTTGGAGTTTGTGAAATTTTGCTCCTTACTGGAAGACTGATTTGGAGATGTAAATTTTGGCATAGGAAACTATATTAGCTTTTTGCCCACTGTCCTAAATGATAGAGGCTTTTCTCACCACACTAGACTGACACTGATCAGTTAATGGATCTGTGTGCTTTGATCCTTCCGTATTTGTGGAAAAGGAACTAATATTCAACTTGTGTCACTTTCATTTTGAACTGTGTGTAGATTTGTAAATTCGAGGCGTATATTTTATGTTTGAAAGAATTGTTGTGTGTTACTTAAAGCAACTGATTTGTGGAGGCCCAAAATGAGTATTAATAAAACTCATGCCATTATTTTTTTTTTTGCGGTATTTAGATTTTGAAAATGCATGTTACAAAATTTTTATGACATTTTACAATGCTGTTTATACTTAAGGGCCCACATCCATGTCACAGTCTTTTTTGGAATGGGGTAGTTTTCAGGCTCATGCCTTTTCAGAGGTGTTTTTTTTTTTAATCAGGAGATTTGTGCAGATTCTCTGGATATGTAAAATAGAGCCACACTTGCTTGTATATGCATGCGTGAGGCTGAGTAATCCCAAGTGCTGGTTCCCTGTGGTGTGGGGGAGAAGTACCAGGCAAAACTAATCATCCAGCAAGGATATGTTTATATATCATAAATGTAGATCTGTTATACAATATTGCTTTTTCCAGTTTGGAGGCTATTTATTTATAAAAGACTAAGTGGCCCCTTTTGGCTTAATTGGGTGATTGAATGAATTAATTTTGATCTAAAAACTTGGTATACTTTAGTGACTTTTTCTCTTAGAAATTTCATAGAAAACAATTTAGGTGTCGTTAAATGTCCACTTATTTTGCCTTATGCTAACATCAAAATGAATGAAATTGTTGATATATGTATACTATAGTTTTACTTATAGTATACATATATCAACAACAAGTTGATATATGTGTCAACTTATTGTTGATATACGTATACTATAATTTAACTTAAAATTCACGTTAATTGAGTGACTGAGTGAATTTATCAAAGAGAAAATATGTGTTTCCCCAGTAAGTTTTCAGTAAACATTTTCAAAGTCTAACTTGGAGTAATTCTAAGAAACCTATTTCCTTAGATTTACTTATTTGAATAGGTTCCAGTAGGCAGTTTTCAAACTCACTTCTGAATGGATCAATGCTACAAATACTACAAGCCTGCTGAGTTTGACAGATGAACTAATGATGAAATTAATTTATTGCTAGGAAAAAGACTAAAGCCCTAAAATCTTAAGCATATCTGGTTTAGCAATAGATATTCTTAGGTAGATGGCAGCAGAATCTGGATGTCATAGCAAGATGGTCTTTTAGAATTGAACTAGATTTGGCCTCTGTTAACCATCCTCCATAGGAGCTACTTCTCAGTGTCTCGTTTGGGCCTTGATGAAAGATGAAACTTGAGAACCACACAAGAAGTCATTCCTTATTAGGTGTCTCTGGAAGGGGAAGCCATATTTGATGAAATCCAGAAGAAAATCCTAGACTATATTTGTAAAGAAACTATGTATGTATTTTTTTATTGTGGTAAATATATATAACATAAAATTTACCATTTTAGCCATTTTTTGGTGTACAGTTCAGTGGCATTAAGTACATTCACATTGTTGTGCAGCCATCACTCCGTCTATTTCTAGAACTTTTTCATCTTCCCAAACTGAAGTAAAAATATTTATTTTTTCTTCTTTTTCTTCATGTCAGACTTAAAAATTGTTAGGTATTAATGTGTGTTGTAAGCAAAATAATCTTATTTTTATAATCATTACTCTTGCCACTTCAGAGTTTATTAGTAAATTCCTCCTCCAAGATTATGGTGGTTTTTGTTTATTTGTTTTTAGTCTATTACTTCCTCCCAATTCTAACATTGGAGTAATCCACCCAGCTTCTGTCTATTTGGAAATGTGTGTTGTGTAGGTTAGTTGTTTCATTGTCAGTTCTGTCATTAAAAGTTTAAAAGTAACTTTTTGAAGCCTTTCTGCTTAAAGGTTTGGGGTACTTTGTTGAGAGAAACCTGGGACTTTGTTAGACAATAAGGAATGGAAATGAACTGTTCTCATGATCATTTTTCTCTTATTTCTCTCATCTTTTGCATTTTAGCCTCTTTTTAAAATTATTGGTTTTATCTTCTTACTACAATGAAAATCATTTACAATGATAATAATTTTTTTCTGTTTGCATTTTAAGTTCTGGGGCATCATCCCACCACCCCAAACCAGAGCAAACAACCAATCCACGTGATGCTGAGTTCCTTTTCATAGTGTTCTGAGAGCCAAATTTTGTGCTTTCCCCCCTCATGTCTTTAATTTGTAGTCCTCAGCAAAACTGCAAAAATTCTTAGTATGTGGGAAAATTCCTAAATGAAGATGATTGGCCTTTTGATTATGTTTTAGAGGCAGCTGCAAAGGGATACTTCCTAGTATCTTCATCTTTCTTGAACAGGCTTTTTTCGTGTGTAAACTCTTGGAATTGTGTTTTAGCTGCTACTGATGCTGATCTGTATAGTTGCATCTTTACATGATCATTTACATACTTTAATGCTGGGTTCCACAGAGGGCACAGAGAAGATGGACTGTGATTCAAGAACGTCTGCTGGGCAGCAACAGTTATTTAAGGTGTAAACAGTTAGCATTTGTGTGTGCTGTGAGGTGTATGTTAGATAAATATCTACTCCAAACGACCAGTGGCAAATATTTATTGAGCACCCATTTTCTTAATCAGCCTTGTGCCAGACACAGATGCCAGCCAGGATTTGGGGATTGCTGCTGCTCTTGTGTGCAGTTCAGGCAGAGGGACACTGCCAACGCCGGCTCCCACTGTACCTGGGCATGGGATTTGGGCATCGTTGACTTAGGACTGGCTCGTTTAAACAAAAGTGCAAATACATATAGCAACCATGTGGGTCAGCTGTCTGTTGGCCTGCTTTGTTTTGGGTGGGGGAGTGGATTTTGGCAAAATAAATAATTGTAGATTGTTGTGATATAGCTGATATGAGATAGTGACTCTTTTTCCATTTCTGCCAATCAATTACTGGCTTTGTGCCAGAGCAAAATATAGATCCGCTACAGAGAATAATAACTAAAAGAAGGGAAATACAATCACTTTGGAATTTATATAGTGTGGTCCTTTTTCCTCTTCTCAGTTTGCTACATTTCATGGGCTCTTGGAAAAAAAGTTAAAAACAGTCTGCTCAGATTTAGGAAGATACTTAGATTGCTGGAGTATTTTTGGTAACTGTTTAGATAATGTATGCTGGTTGAAGAGTAAATTCAGCTACTGCTTCTGGGTCCTGAAATAAACCTTTCAGAAAGCGAGGCATTGATGATTAGTGGAGGCTGTTCCAGATTCTTAGTATCTCCTGTTCCTTTCTGTGATGAGCATCTTAGAAATTCAAGCCCTGACCATACTTTATAGCCTTATTTTGAAATGATTGGTAATTATAAACTTTGTCTAGAATTTGATATCTAATTTCTGAAATTTCAAGAAGCAAAATTTAAGATTCAGTGACCATATGTGTATATAAAGCTATAAACCCTTTTTAGTATCCTTTAAATTTTCTGCTTCTAGTTTGTATTTTTTTATAATAAATTCACTTTACGCAATGAATTATAAATGACCTTGGAAATAGAAATGTAAAACATTGCTACTGTACTGCTGAGCAAGTATCTTTCCGAAAAAGCAGACATATTTCTAAGGGAACTGGTATATTTGTTGTATATTAGTTTATTCTGTTAGTATTATGAGGAGTTAGCAGAGAATACGAATATATTACAAGGCATCTTGATGTAATGGAGAGACCTGGGGTTGGGATTGGTCAGATCTTGATTCATTTATAGACTTCAGCACCCATTTTCTCTGAGATGGGTTAGGGGCTCAGTTTCCTTACCTGGAGTATTGCCTGCTGGGCAGGGTTGTTGCTGAGGTCATTGCTGTAAATCCTGTGGCCTCTGTACTGGCCCGTCTTCTTTCCCCACCTGCCTCCCCAGTGGTGTAGTGAGGGGGACGTGGGTTCTTATTCTCTACCTGGCTCTGCCCCACTTCAGGGTGTGATTGAGGACAAGTCCCTGCCTCCATCAATCAGGTGACCCCCAATCCCTCCCAGCTGCAAAATTCTCTGCTGCTTTGAATTAAAAAAAAAATAGTGCCTCATTAGCTATGCGCCACTGAACAGCTTATTAAACTATACTAGCTCCCAGACATGTTCAGTGAATATAAACTGAGACCTGTGCAAATACACAGACTTCGTGAATCCCACTGTAATTTCCCTCACAAAATGTAGTTTTGTGCTGATTGGGACTCTTGTAAACAGTTCCATGACTTGGCTTTGGTTTACCAATAGAGCCTACGCTGCACTGATATCATTGGAACAAGGAGCTGCCCCATTTACTATTCCATCCTTAATATTAATTAGTAAATTGTGTTCTCTGGCCAAGAATCATTCCTTTCTTACACTTAGACCTTTCCACTTTGATGCTTGGCAGAAAAATAGGCTGGCTTTTAGGGAAAGTACTTTTTGCAAAGGGACAAAGTTTCACAAATTTGAAACTGGGCTTTTTTGGGATTCTGGGTGGTGGACTTGTAGTCTCTCATTAGTTAAGTAACTTGCTTCTGTATCTGCTTCACTTCACTACATGTGTGATTCAGATTTGGTGCTTTAGCAGGATCATAATTTACTGGGGCTGCTCTCAAATACCCAGAACAGGGAATGTCAAATTTGAGAATGACAAAGGCATGCCTCAAATATATAGAGAAGAACAATTTTTTTTTTACGTTTTTATACTGAGATTTATAAAAAAGTATCAGGGACAATATGTAATTCTATCATGAACAAATTCTTACTGAGTACCATTTGGTGCACAAGATACAAAGAGCAAATATAACATATGATCCATAATTTTCCCTGGTAAATTATCATAGCTCCTGTGTTTAAGTAAGTGGAAATTAAAATGAATGGCTGCGTTATAGTTCTGCAGTTCTATACAGAAAGACTATACCCCTCAAAGTGCAGCATCTAACTCTGAAGAGTAGTTAATGTATTCAAACTGAAAATTTCGTGATGAGTGTATTACACATTTCCAGTGTCAGTTTCAAGGAAATCTGTTCAGTCGGTGTTTCACTATTTTATGTGGAAGGTCACTGTACTTGGAGATTGTTCTTAGGTGCTATGACATTGATGAGAAATTGATCTTAATTTGGATTTTGTTTTGGGTATCCTATGGTGATTTTTCTGCTAAAGAAATTACTTTGTAGCATCATTAGCATGAAGAAATCAAAATTCAGCTCATTTACTTTCACCATATTGCTCAGAGTTCTGTATGCCATGGCTTTGTGACTGTAGATTTGTGTCGTCATGACGAGAGCTGGGGCATCAGACAGATGTTTGTGGAGAGTTGACGGGTCCCTCTGACTAGGGCCTGGACCTTGACAAATTGACAACGCAGTGACTAAGAACATGTGAACACAAGATAGTAAGAACAGGTTAGGTGGGGAAAGTTTTGATGTTAGAGGGACACCTCACAGAGACTAGATTGGGGTGGGGGTAGGAGTAGGAAGGCTCCGTGCAAATCAGCTCTAGTCAGCGAGTCCTGACTAGCAGAATTTCAAGTGAAGAGGCGTGGGGCTGGACGCAGATAAGGGCAAGAACCAAAGGTGTGCAGGTTAGAGAACCTGGAAGATGGGACATTTACCACCTGTGTGACCTCAGGCGAGTTACTTCACCTCTCTGAGGTTTGTAGTTCCCTCATTTCTAAAGGGATGGGAAAGAGTACTTGACTTATGCAATTGTTGTGAGAGGTAACTTTATAAACTACTGGTACACTGCAGTACACTGGCGAGGAAATGGACGTTTTCGTCCAGTAACAAAGGACTGCACTTTCTCATGGATCAGGAATTAAAATGACTTGGTTGTGGTTCTGTATTAATTGATTTAACAGCCTGTTGGTCTTCCCTCTCAGAAAAAACAGGTTAATACTTGAAGCTTATTTCTAATCTAGATGTTTCAGTTTTTTGTTGCCTGATGTGTCTTTACCTTGCCAAGTGTTTAGGAAAAGTAAGTTATGGAGCGACTGATCACATTTTGATCACATTTCTAAAATGTCTCTTGTAGTTTTCCAATATGTTTACAGCCATGCATTTTTTTAACTGGTAAGGAAAAATAAATTCTAAAGATCGCTAATTGGAACATTGAATTTCACCACCATCAACAAACATTTCGTGCCCTTGGTGTAGGGGCACAATACCAGAGAGAAAGATATCCAGAGAATATTGGTGAATTGTTAAGCCTTGTGTTGTCATAGTTTATTGGAGAGGCATGTTCTTAGATTACTGAGTGAATATTGGTGATTAAATACAGAAGATAGTTTGTGGGATATTTTTATTTGACTTCCTGTCCCATTTAATTAGAAATATGGATTGAGTAATTATGGCCTCAAAAACAATCTAAATTTTGAGCTGAAGGAAATTGGTGGTAGGCAGACAACTTTCAAATTGGTGAAGTGGATCTTTGCTTCTAGTAATTTTCTTCATACATTAAACATGTAGCTCATTTTAACTGTTGAAAGTTTTAAACATTGTAGTCACATTTGTTATGATTTTGCTGTGTTCAAAAATCTTCCCTTTCCCCCCTCTTAGTGCCAACTCCCTTTAATTTCATTTGGCTGACTAGAGAAAACACTCAGGCGGGTGCCAGGCTCACAGCAGCCAGAGCTGGGCTTTGTCACACTCCTGGTTTCTCGTCTGGTATCCGTTCCGTGTGGCAAGACTTTGTCCCTCCTCCACCACTGAAGTGTTTGTCAGGAGTGTGAGTGCTTGCAAGTAGTAGTGTTTTACTTTTATTCTGTAATTAATTAGTGAAGATAGGTTGCAAAAAGCAATTTTGTGTTTTGTCTTTGTGCATTAAGCTCCTATAATTTTCCATATCACCTTGTTACTAATGAGGAGAGAGAGAAGCATGGAGGAAGAAGGTGAATTTTATTTAAGGCAGTTCTGTGTATTCAGATAACATAAAGGAATGTTGCGTTTTTAGTCTCAGTACCCTTTCCTGGTCTCAGTAGTTTCATGGTTCATTGAAAAACTAATACAAAGAGGTTGTAATCAGCTGTTAAGATACTTGAGCCAACTGATTGTCAATATGTTGACGTTTTAGTCTCAGTGCATCTAGAAATTTCATATCAATGTGTTTTATGAAGAGGGAGGTGTACCAGCATGGCTAACCCAGTCAAGCTGAAATCTGGATTTGATTTGCGTATGTGGTGTTTTTTAGGGGACTCTCAAAGTTTCACACATGAAATAGACTAGGTAGTGTGTGCGGCATCACATGATCAAAATATTTCCCCCTTGCTGCTGCCAGAAGTTATCTATTGCTTCTCAACAATCTTACTTGTTGGGCATCATGCCAAGATGTTTAAGACAACCCCTTACGTGAGCTGTTCCATTCTTAACCTCTTTGACTGAAGTGCCGTGACCTTCACATATGTAGATTAGCCATGTGCTCTGTGAATTGAAACTTGCTGCCTCAGGAAGAAAGGGTTTTTTTTTTTTGTTTTTTTTTTAAATTCCACTGGGAATTTGACAGCCATTCATCCCTGACCTGGGCAGAGGTAATGCAAGGAAATTGGATTCCAATGGAACGCGGACAGATAACACAGGGAGGCAGGCAAGCTTTCTGCCTTGTTGAGGATGAATATTCCAGCTATGGATAATGTGCTGATGTGAAGGATATGAAAAACGCAACACAGAGAGAGAGAAATGTAGGCGTTTTGGAACAATGTCCTTAAAAAAGGACATTGTTAATGTAGGCATTTCTAATTAGCTTTGACTCTACTGTTTCTCTTCCTTTCCAACCTAAATTTTTGAAATCTTTTTTGAATTTTTGTTTATTTTTTAATACTACCTGAGAATTAACTAATTTTAATATTGTGGGCAAGCCTGGGCTTAAGTACATTTAATTTAGATGAGCCTTTCAAAGGTAGAAGTCATTGGCAGGTTGGAGAGATGAATGAATGGTACCACCTGTACCTGGAAGACTCAGCTTGTTTCTTGTTTTTGCCCTATTACATTTTCAGATGAACTTACACTTAACAGAGATAGCTTCACTCATGTGAGCTTTCTTACTCAGTTTTATAGTGATTAATAAAAGTGATTATCGAATAGTGAGTTTTTGGATTTTTATTAGACAAAATCAGTTTTTAAAGAGTATTAATCTTTGCTTTGTTGGTAAACATACTTGAAATTAAAATTCAGTATAAATAATAGACATGACACTTGATTTGGTTGATATGACAGTATTCAGAAGAAAAGTTCTCTATAAGAATACTGGTCTGAAGTGGTACTCCAACTAGTTTCTTAACAAAAGGAGGGATGGTTAGGGCATTCGGAAGTTGATGAGTGCTTTTGTGTACCTCTCAGAGCTGAGCCTTTCCTGGGTACCTTAGAGCTTGTGAAACACGATGGCTCAGAGCATCGGGTATGGGCTCTGTGGGAGGTGTGGAGATACCTCGCTCTTTCTGTGGGGTGCAGAAGAGGACGTCTGTGTGGGAGTAGGCTGAATGGAAACAGGGAAGGGAAGGGAAGGGAAATTATTCCTTGACTTGAGGAAGACATTTCTTTTCCATATGAGGACCACCACCACCACTACCACAGCAAATGGGAAAAGTGGTCATGAGCATGCAGACGGTGGGGACATGCACGGATTTCTGTTAACATGACAGACGTAAGGCGTGGCAGACGGTAATGCATTGATGGCAGGACTAACGTCTTACCAGCATCTGGATGTACAATTGGGAAGATAGAGCAGCAAGTTGGCCCACAAAATTAGATTAATGCAAGGGTGGAGATGAGGAGGCGTGGCCCTTACCTGAGCAGACAGAGTCATTTTGCAGTTGGAGGAGGAGCAAGGCAGGTGTGTGGTTAAGGTCACAGTGGGCAAGAGCACACAGACCCTCCTGGGAGAGCGGCCCGCTGGGTCCAGATGAGGCTGGAGAAGTGTTAAGGTGCTGGTCAGTCAGGAGCCAAACTTGAGTGATTTTTTTTCTTTAAAGGGTGGCCTGTAAAAGACTGTTCTGTGGGGGCAGATGAGATGGGCCTCTCGTTCTAGTCAGGAGTGATTGGTAAAACTCTTACAAACATATTGCTTTCCATTCTTGGCCTCTCAAAGAAATGCAGGGTCAGAGAAAGAGTTTTAGATAAGCCCTAAATAATAGTGATATAATAAAAGCGATCACAGTAATAACACCTGTTATTGCGCATCTACTATGTGTGCCAGGCACATTGCATGTATTTTTTTTAAGGGTATGTCATTGTTTTAATTACATTTTTTTATTGAGGTAACATTGCTTAGTAACATTATATAAATTTCAGGTATACAACATTGTAATTTGATATCTGTGTATTACTCACCACCAAATGTCTAGTTTCCATTTGTTACCATATATTTGACCCCCTTTACCCATTTTGCCCTCCTCCCAGCCCCCTTCCCCTCTGGTAAATACCATTCTGTTGTTTGTATCTATGAGGTTGTTTTTGTTTGTTAGTTTGTTCCTTTTTGTTTCATATTCCATATGTTACTGAAGTGATACAGTTTTTATCCTTTTCTGTCTGACTTATTTCACTTAGCATAATACTCTCAAAATTCGTTTGTTGCAAATGGCAATATTTCATCTTTTTTAATGGCTGAGTAGTACTCCATTATATATGTATATATGTATGTGTATATATATGTGTGTATATGTGTGTGTGTGTATATGTGTGTGTACACACACAGACACACACACACACACACACCAGGGGTGCCAAAAAATGTATACATATTTTAAGAGATGTTATCTCTGTATTAGTTTTTGAAGTTAATTCCGTAGCAATGTGTAGTATGACATTCGCTCAAAAGATGGTGTTAATCAAATAAATGCTAGTGTCATTCATTGTATTACAATTTTAATAGTTTTTTCCTTTCTTAAAATGGGTATACATTTTTTTGGCTGTGTGTGTGTGTGTGTATCACATTTCCTTCATCCAATCATCTATGGACAATTAGGTTGTTTCCATATCTTGGCTATTGTAAATAATGCTGCTGTGAATATAGGGGTGCATATATCTTTTTGAGATAGTGTTTTATATTCATTAGCTAAATACCCATAAGAGGAATTGCTGAATCATATGGTAGTTCTGTTCTTAATTTTTTAACATTTTCTGTGTGACGTTCGTTCGACTGTAGTCAAATGATATTTCCAGGCCACTGACTGCAGCGTTCGACTTCATCCCACGAGCTCAGTGTTCCAGAAAGGAAGTTTAGGAAAGCAGATGTACATTTTTCTATATTTTTGTGTTTTTCAAGAATGAATAACAATTGGAAATTTTTATACTTTAATCATTTATTTTAATAAAATGTAGCACCTTAACTGTATTTACTTAAAAATATAAATACTGTAGTAATTATTTTCTGTAGATTTTTGACACATTTTGGAGAACAAACTTGAAATCAATTAATGCAGTGAAAAGGTTAAGGATCCTTCATGTTTTCCACAGCAGCTGCACCAATTTACGGTCCCACCAACAGTGCACCAGGGTTCACTTTTGTCCACGTCCTCTCCTGCACTTGTCATTTGTCTCTTTGATAATAGCCATTCTGAGAAGTGTGAGGTGATAGCTCATTGTGGTTTTGCTTTGCATTTCACTAATAATTAGTGATGTTGAATGTTTTTTCATATACATTGCACATGTTAATTGCGATCCTTTCAACAGTCTTGCAAGGCAGTCTCCCTATTTTATAGAAGAACTGGTAGAATTAAGAAATGTCTTCCATACCCAGGTTTGTCCGATGCTAAAGCCCACGTTCTGTGTCTACTACTAAAGGAGTGGTTCTCAAACCTGGTTGCACATTAGAATCTCCCGGGGAGGAAGACAAGGTCCCCAAGGCCCTCCTCTCAGGGACTTGGGCACTGTCAGGCTGTGGATGGCCTGTACACCCACCTTTCTGCCCCCCACAGAAGTCAGTGATGAACTAGAGGTAACACTGAAATAGACACACTTGTTATTGTTAAGACACGTAGAACTGCATTCTCATAATTGAGGAGATTTTAGTGTATTTTGGCTTTATAGTCATACCAGACAACGAGGAGAAGATCTGTGCTCCAAGGGCACGGAGATGGCTATTGGATTTTTCTCATAGTGTCACTGAACACTCATTTACATTGACCTGTTAGGGAATCTCTGCCCCGCCATCTGGGTCGTTGGTTTGAGTTGAGTCATAAAGGGAGGATGTGAAATAGTCTGTTGATGTTTAAAAAGGAGCATAGATTCTCCTCTGTTTGGGGTTAAGTGTGGCTGTGACTGAAGTTTCTGGGTTGGGGAGAGGATGGGCCAGCATCTACAAAAGTGTCTAGCACGTAGTATGCGCTTAATAGTTTGGGATGAGAAAATGGATGGATGGACTGGACAATGTCTCAAGGTCACTTGGTGTTACGAGTCCAGAAATGGTAAGTCCAAAAAGTATGAAGAGAGAACAAGTGACAATTAGGCATTAGAAGATTGGAGAGAGTGGAGAATATAGGCAGCTGGAAGAGATCATTTTAGAGTAAGAAACCAACAAAATAAAATTCAGTGTTCATTATATCCCCAGAGTGAACTACTGTGGTGGTGAAAGTTGTAAGACAAACCCCCAAATTAACATGTCTTAAAATAATCAAGATGTTAATGCATTGTTAAAAGAAGAAATTTGAAAGCTGAAGTCCTCTGATTCTTTGGCCAGGTTGTGTCATGATGTATTGTCATGACTATTTCTGTCTTTGCTGTTGCCACATGACCGTCCTGGAGCCAGGTTCAGTGGTATTGGGAAGGTGCCCCAGCGGGAAGCCCCGGTCCGCTCTGTTGCTTTACTTCCCTGAGGAACCTCGGCTGGCTGGGCCGAAGGATGTTGGGATGGGCCCTGAAACCCATTTAGTGGTCTTCTCCCAGTTAGGTCTAACGGCAAGGTACAATCCTGGGAAATTTCCCTTTTATGACCCAAATTATTCCTTTTTTAAAATTTGTCAAAAAGCAAATCTCACAGCTTAAAAAGAAAAAGTCAATTTGGTTCATAACCTTGTTGTAGACAAGCGATGTAAGTTAAATTCCACTTAACCAGTACTGCAGGAGTGTTTGAGCATGGGATTGCTCCCAGTACTCTGGCTCTCTGTGTATTTCTTTCCTGGGTTTTCAACTTGGGTTTTCCTCACCTCCTGCTTGCTCCTAAATCTGAGGCCAAGAATGTTTCCAAATGACATAGCTCCATACGCTGTTTGTAGCTTAGAATTAAATGAAGGCTTTCCTCTCTTGTTTCCTATTTTATAAAAATATTTGATTTTGCTTTATTAAGTACTAATCACTACCGGAGTAATCATGGATTTATAGTTTTTGAAGTTAATGCTGACTGCATGTTAGCCATCTCAGGCAAATGAATTAACAGTATTTTTAAGAATGCTCAGGAAGAAAAAAAACAAAACTGGTAATTTTTATTTTTTAAGCCGTTGCTGTATGTCACAGGAAAGTTATTTTCTGTAAGAACGGACCTTTAATTGTGTTTGGTTCTTTAAACTTATGAAGGGAATGAGCATCTTCAGTGTCTTATCAGTCACATTTTAATCTTGTTCGTTATGACAAAAGGTGTCTTTTGCCTAGAAAGCTAAGACCTCTCTACCTGTGTTAGTCCTTTCAGAGAATTTCTGTAGTAACGTATCATTCATCCAGTGCTAGGATTTTCCACAGTGCAATCTTAACATTCGGAAACAGTTCTGAAAGCCCTAAGAAAATAACTGGCACAGTGCTCATGAACTTAACTGTGTCGGAGAAGAATAAAGCCATTCCCTCCCTTTTCAAGCACAGATGATAGTTGTTTGATTCTCCGTGGTAACTTTCCTTTTTGCCACATTATAAATACAACGCGGAGAAGTTAGCCGAGCAGCTATGGGGCAGCAGGTTAGAAGCGAGGGCCTCATCGAGGCAGACAGGTGAGATGCAGCAAGTTCTGCCAAGCCATAGGGAGGAAACAAACTGCGCTGGCCAGTGCCTCGTGACCTTGCGAGGGAATCGGGCGAAAAGCCAGCCAAGCCATACATTTCCTGGTGTCTTGAGAGCCTTGGACACCAATCTGTAGGAGAAACAATGAGTATAGCACTACCCGGACATTTTGAGGGAAACCTTTCATACCCCACCAGATCCTGGGAACGAAGAGTAGGTTGGGGGTGGGTGGGAAACCTAAGCTGATTGCCAACAATTCATTGCTAGATACTGTGTTTCTTTATGTATATACTTGACTCTTTCAACGAAAAGCTATTGATATCTATTCAGCACCTACTGTGTGGTGGATACAATGAATAAAACCCAGCCCCTGCTTTCATAAGGGTTACCTTCCAGTGAAATTTAATTCCAGAGGTAACAGAACCACCCATCTGCAGAGGGGTGGTACCCCTTATAGTAGGATAACAGCACGGGGCAATTCAAAAGAATTGAACACTTTTAAATGTTGGTTATTTAGTAATGAGGCTATAGTTGGATATGTAATAAAGATCAATTTATAAAAGTACTATCACACTTATTTCTGTAATCTTTCAAATCAGTGCTCAGCACGCTCCTCTTGTGTCACAGGACAGACACCAAATGTGGCATTTTCACTGTCACTGGTTGCAAGGGCGAATGGCAACCCTAGTGCTGCCTTTGTTTCCTCCAGTGTGAGAGGGGACGGGGTGCAGGCAGTCTGGGCGTCCCTCCGCAGGGAGAAGGCATGTGGCACGGTAACTTTTTGAAGGTGTTCAGTTGCATTTTAATCATCGTGTATATTTAGTAATAGTCAGGTTCGGTTGGAGATGTGTTTCAAACAGCTCAATGGAGCTGCTCGTGGGCAGATAGGAAGTGGGGACCTGGAGAAGAGGAGGGTGATTTGGGACCAGTATGTAAGTGTGTGTTCTCAGCATGAGGTATCAGTGGAGAGTGGGGTCCATGAGTTTGCCTTTGGGAGCATGTGTGTGGAGAAGAGTGGGGTGCTGAGTTTTTGTGAGCACCAACATTTAAGGAGTGAAAAAGGAGCCAGCCAAAGAGCCAGAAAAGGAGATGGAAAATGTAGGAGAGTTCCACAGAAGCCATGGAGGACAGAGGTTTCTGGAAGACAGACATGCGCAGCTGTGGTGAGCACTGAGGAGAGTCCAGGTAAGAGGGAGCACAGCTTGGTTACTTGGTCATTGACGACCTTGGGAAGAGCACTCAGGAAGGAGGTAAGCTGCTGAGGAGTGAATGGGAAACGAGAAAGGCTTTGAGATGTTTGGAAGCAGAGTGGGGTTTTTCTTGTTTAAAAAGCTTTTTAATTTAAGTGAAGGGGGGTAGAGAACTCACGTTTGCTGTGCGCCTTGTTTGTGCCCAGGTGCTGTGCTAAGTGCTCCCTCAAATGTCAGTTGGCTGTTTTTCTTCTCTCATTGGACCAGGGGCTGCTCGGGTGACACGGAAGCGCCTTTCTCTTCTTGCCTCCCAGTGCCTGATGCAGTGTCTGCGTGTGGCAGGACACGGTGCTTGCCCATGAGGGACCGCACCTGTTATAGGAGTTCTCTGATTTAATCCTTGTAACATTCCTGTGTGTCAGGTTTCGCTGTCCCCGTTTTATAGATTCTAAGGACACGTAGGACGAGAGGGGCAGGCACTGTTTTGACCAAGGCCATTAAACGATGGCCCCAGGAGTCTACCTCGTTGAAATTAACTCCAAAGCCCATGCTGCCTTTTTTCTTTGTTAAGGGTGGAGGTTATCCCAGTAGATTTGTAGGCTGAGAGGAAGGAGCCACATTTTTATAAAGATTCGTTACACCATTTGCAGAAAATAAGTTTTGTAATATGTCAGACTACCAGTCATTTTGGGTGCTCTTGATATCTTTGGTTCACTGGATTGTGAACATGAAGTAGTGAGTTAGCTGGACTGAGGGAGACATCTTTGTATCTCTGGAGAGACTTCTTAAAACAGAGATTATTGCCTTTGGGGAATTAGCTTGGGTTATTGCCACTTCTGTGCCAAAAACCTTAGGCTAAGGCGGTAGTCAGTAGGAGTAAAAGTTGTTACATTTTCTCATTATCCCCTCCAAAAACTTGTGTTTGAGAGCTGGCATTCAGGATTGGCCACTAAAAACTTGGCAATTCTGTAACAGTTTGCTTTGTTATAAGTTATTCTTTGATGTTAAAATTGTTAATTTAATACAGGTACGTTTCTACTGTCTGTTTATAATGAAACCATTCTTTAAATTACAACTCACATGCACATCCCCTTTCACGCATTACAAATTATAGGTCAGATTCCCTGATGGTGCCTGGAATCTCAAAGGGAAATCACTTGTTTTTGTATTGTACTGAAATCTTCCATATTGAATAATTAATAATATAACACACTTTATTGACCAGTTACTGGGGGTTACTGTGCTAAGGACCATCAATTCATTATCTACGAAGTAAGGACTGTTATTGTACCCATTGTACAAATGAGTAAACAAAGGCTCGGTCTAGATACGCCTAAGACACTTCTCTCGGAAGTGGCATTGGCACAAGATGAACCCAGGCATTCTGCAGAACTCCATTACCTTCTCAGACATTGTATTGTATTTCCTCTCAGCAGAACTAGCAGGAGTAGAGGTAGACCAGCGGACTGGATTTATATTGTGGGAACTGTCACAATAGCATTTTTTTTTTATTGCTTGCATTCACATCATTTGATATTCTATGCGGGTATTCGAAAAGTTGAAGAAGAAAGATACCCACTTCCCACTGAGGGCATTTCATTTGGTTAGAAAGAGAGAAAATATAATCCTCCAAGAAGCCACGTAATGGGTGGTACGACCCCCAGTCAGCAGGTGAGACTAAAGGGGAGGCGTTACCTTCTTCCCAGTGTCCCAAGAGACATGATGTCCACTAGGTCCCCCTTTCCTCCGTGGCAGAGATTTTAATAGTACATGTTCGTTCTGCCCCAACAGTTAGGAAGCAGATTTGAACTACAGTGTATTGTGTGTGTGTGTGTGTGTGTGTGTGTGTGTGTGTGTGTGTGTTTTGATGACAACGTGAAGCTTATCTTTATACTTGGTTTAGTGTTCATTATCGTTCCCCCTTCCTAAAGCGAAAACTCAGCATCAGGACACTTAATGTGACTGTAAGGTCTCTTTCCAGCAGAAAGCCTTTTGAGCGTTACATGTACCCTTTAGAACTGCTCTGTCTAGTATGGTAGCCACTGGCCACATGCGGCTATTAAAATTAAGTAAAATTAAGTAAAATTGAAACTTTAGTCCTGCAGTGTACTAGCCACATCTTAAGTGCTTTCAGCACTTATAAAAAAAAGTACAAATGTAGCACAGAAGAGAACGTCCCATCAGTGTAGAAAGTTTTATTGGCCAGTGCTGCTGCAGAGACTAGTTGCATCTTGTGAGATTTAAAACGATTTAAACATACAATTACTATGCAGTGCTCTCAGTGAGTAGAGAGCAAGAGCTACTTAAATTTTGGAAGGCTGTAAATAATATAGCATCTTGAATAATCATTACTTTTGAAACTGTGTTTCTGTACAAATGTTTGTGGTGATCCAAAATTAAAATGATTGAAAACACCAATAAAACAACAATACTGTAAGAAATTCTTTCTTTCTGTTTCATGGCCATGTTCTGTCCAGGCTCCGGCCATGTCTTCTGAGGATGGTAGGAACAGGGAGGGTATCTGTGTTGTCCACTTTTATTTAATAGGAGGGGAAATGTGGCAGCAATTTGGAACCAAGCATGTGGAAGTCTGTTTTACTTGATTTTGTTTCGTATCCACTGAAAATAAATGTATGACTGGTTAGTGTTTTCTTCTGCAACTTTTGAAGGAAAGCACTTGATTTCCATCTGTGTCATAGTTTGAACTTTAACCAGTGGCCTGGTAGTTGGATGGAATAGGTTATGCATTTTGCTGTGGAAAAAAATCGAATTGCTTTCTCAAGGTTGACTAAAATGTTTTAACTCTTCATGGCAAATGAGGCGTGAAACAAATTGTCAAAAGGATGGAGACAAAATTATTGCAGTACTGAATGTTTGACTGGCTGGTGATGTTCTGCCAAAGGTGTGAGCCGTGCAGATAAATGTGTAAACGGCACCTTTCTCCTCTTCTCGTACCCGATTTTTCACAGCTTGTCTTCACTAGAGGACCTAAATCTATGTCAGAAACATCACAGTCGTCCTGAAAGTGTTAGATTATAGTGTTGTGATGAAGAATAATTAAGAATTACTATAGGCTATGGATTAGAAGAAATAAACTTTCTGTTTGCAAACATTTTACTTCACATCATTAAATGAAGCAAAAATAAATTTTCAGTGTTTCTGAAAGCTTGATTATGTGTAAAGTATGTCAGTGGTTCTTTATGCCTATATACTTCTCTATTCATTCACTATGTGTCATTCTTTTCTGAATAATATACCCTTTTTAGGATTTAGGATTTGATTGTTTGCATAATACTACTTGAACTGACAGATAATGAAGTGTTTAAATCATGGACTTTTTTTACTTTTAGAATATCAAAAGTCAATTTAAGGAATGGCCAGAGGCTTACTAGGTGGCACTTGATAGTTCTGACTACTCTGCCTTCTCTTTTCACGTTGCAGCTTCTCTTTAGGTTCTTAGAATTTATTGAGAAATAACAAATAGAAGGTTACAGCTCTTCTAGCCCACTGGGCCTTTTAATTTCAAACATAGATCATAGAAGAGTGAAAATAGATGTTCCCTACAGAGTGTGAGGGGAGAAGTTTTAAATAAATAAAGAGAGAGTATGCATTGGCCTTGTTTTTCTGCGGCTAAGTGTAAGTTATTTTTTTATATTTCTAAGTAGTTTTAGCATCTGATAAACAGAGAAATACAAGTATATGTGTACATAGAAGTTCACAATTATGTGTCATGTGTGTATTTATGTGTGCGTACGCCTTTAACATAACTACAAGAGTGGAAAACAGAGAAACTCGCAATCCTATCACAGTAATACAGCTGATACTACGTTTGTATCTTTCCATCTGCTTATTTCTGATGGGTGTATGTGTAAGACCACTGTTTTTATCCTTACCACTGTAGCGATAGGTATATGTAAGGAGTATAATAAATTAATTATATAGCTTCCAAGCAACCATGTTTCCTTTTTATCAGACTGACTTATTGGAACTGACTCCAGTATGCAGAGGTGTTTGAGTTTTTTAAGTGTGTCATTTTGTACATTTATTAAGCCTTTCAATGAAGATTTAAGAGACGACATTTTCTTTATGGAACGCAGTCCACATTTATAAATTTAGGTAATAGAAATGTATGTATATTTTCTGTGAGTTTTCACACACAGAGGAGTGATGGGTCTTGCAAAGATTGCTGCTTGCCTTTTAAGAGGAGCCAAAATATTTTCCTTCCCCTTCCTTTTGATTTACTCTCATCTTTGAGCTGTCTGTCTGTCTACCTACCTACCTACCTACCTACCGATCACCTTCATCCCTCTGTGTGCATATCTGTCTCGTGTTCACTTAGACTTATCTTTGCTTTTGTTTTTGCATTTATGATTTCCCCTCCCACTGACTCCTTCAAGTGAATTCTTTTGCTCCTACACGGTATGCTCTTTCTTGCTTTCATTTTGTCTTTTTCTCCACCCCACCCCCCGTTTCCTTTTCTTGATCCCCTTCTTCCTGTCCCTCCTCAGCTGCTCACACTGAATGGATCAGTTTATAAGCTTCAAATTCCATATCCTGCCATACGTGGGCTTCATATAAAATTTTTCCTGTGTGTCGCTTGTTACGTTTTGTTGTGTGTATTAAATATTTGGCCCTTTTTATCTCAGTGTCCCTGAGATTTTTCCTCCTAAAACTAAATTTTTGAGATTAGGCAATATTACTAATTGCCAGTATTTATAAAGAGACATGTAATTAGAATAAGAGTTTAACATACACAAACATCTTGCTAAAGTTCTGTACTTTACTCACTGATGTTTAACTGTTTAACTGATAATTTATTGTAACTATTTATATGCATCTGCCACTTATTATTGGTGAGATGGAGGTAATAAAAGATGGCTGGGTTGCTTTGAGGATTAAATGAGGTAGTATATATAAAGCATAGAGAATGTGTTTTCTAAGTAATGGCCGCTATCATTACCATTGCCATTATTGAGGAAAGTAGCAGGTTTGCGCTTTGTCCATGGGCAGGTTGGCTTTCCTATAGGAATACTCTGCTCCTAGAGCTCCTGCCAGAAAAAAAATTTTCTATCCAAAAGCCATCTTTGTTTTTATTTTCTTATTTTGCATACCTGCATGCAAGGAAAAAGTAGGAAAAACATACATTTTGCAACTTTGAAACCTTGTGCTGTGATTATTTGCCAGTCAGAAAGATCATTGCTAATGTATGTCATGGCCACTTTGTTTCCATTACGTTCACTAAATTAGGTTCAACCCTGGGCTCCAAAATCTTAACCATGAACCTTGTTAAGCTTCTGTGTCCTTATCACTAAAATGGGGAGTTAGTGAATTGCTGTAAGGGTACACGGTCTAGGTCTTCAGTAAGTGATAAACGCATACACAGGACATCTAAACAAAACTTTAACGCGTTTAGAAAACAAAGGCTTACAATCTTCAAAAAGTACTTTTAGTTTCTGAAGTTGGGACACTCACTGCCTTCTTAATGTGGCAGTCAGCTGGGGAGAACAGGTTCTGTCTATGGCTCTCATACTTTCATCAGAGCTGGATTGGAGGGGTTCCTGCTCTCCATTTGGCCTTTCTTCTGAAAGCACAGTTCACATAAAAATACATTTCACAGACTTTTTCGCATCACATTTTCAACCAAAGTTTCAATGGGGATTGTTTGAGTTTACTTAATTATAAGAATTTGGGAGATAATTTAATAATTCCCAAAGTGCTATTCTTATCTTGTCCTCACAGTAATTTTGCGAAGTTTGGTTAATATCCCTGTTTTACATATGCAGACGCTGAAGCACAGGTTAAGGGCACAACTTGGATTCAAACCAAGTTTTCGGCTCCAGATTGGAGCTTTTGTACTGCGCACTGTCTCTGCAGTGTATACGGTCCTTCTTCACCTACAGAGACATTAGGCATAGGTCAAGGGCAGCAAACTTTTCCTGTAAAGGACCGGGTAGTAAATATGTTAGGCTTCATGTGCACGGTCTTTGCTTCAACCTCTCAGCTCTGTGGATGTAGCACTAAAGGAACCTTAGGAAGTCCGTGAATGAAGACGGAGGCTGTGGGCCCATAATACTATGGACGCTGAGAGTTACATATAATTTCACATGTTGTGAGACACTCCTTCCTCTTCTTTTGCTTTTTTTCCCATCTAGTATTTAAAAATGTAAAAAGCATTCTTAGCACACTGGTCCTACACAAACAGGTGGTGGGCCCAGTGTGGCCTACAGGCCGTAGTTTGCCAACCCCTGGTTTAAATCATGAAATAGACACAATACACTTTTCCATTTCAGATTCCAACCAGATCTGCCCCCACCCCCATTAGCTGTCTTTATTTACACAACTCTGTATTCTCTGCGATCTCAAGTAGCAGTGCTGAGCTACCATGGGGCTGGGTAGATTTTACGGGTGTCTGATGAGACACAGGTCCAGAGGGAGTAACTGGATTGCCCAAAGTTGTGAACCCCACAAGCAAAAGAGTTTGTACATATTAAACGAGCTGCTTGATTCTCCATCCAGTGATCTTTTTTATATTATTTTTTACTGGCGACAGTCACTTAATTATTTTTTTACTGTCATTTAATTGAATTTCTTCATGTTCTAGGCACTCTGTCAATTTCTTAATTTTTTTCTCCATATTTATGAGTTTTATTTTGAAGATTTTAAAAAATTACAGAAGTGTAGTACATGAATGCATTCTCATATAAAAGGTTCAAACACTGGCAGAAACATGTCCACTAAATATTTAAATTCCCCTTTACTGCTTCCTCATTCCAGAAGTATGTACTATTAAAGTTAAATGTATTTTTCTTTAAAAATACTGCATATGAACATATACAATTATATAAACATAAACATCCATAAATAAGATCATACTACACATGTTCTTCGACTGGCCTTTTTCCCATTGAAGCTGCTCTTGGACACATCACAGTGGTCCTGCTTTTTTCCTTTGGGTCATTTTGTGTGTTGGGGCAGGGGGAAGAGAGATTCTCTTATTATTGTCTAAGCAGTCATTGAACAATTGACAAAAAACACAATGTAGTTTCTCCTTTGGACTGCTGAATCATTTTAGAATGTCACGGTCTCCTGAGGCCAAGAGGATTTTCCTGGAAGGAACACCACAGGGTGTTTAGACAGAGCCTGCGTCACTTCCTGTTCTGACTCCCTCGGATGCGGTCCTAGGCCTCCTGTGTCACTGTGTGCTGTTCATAGCAAAGTTTGTTGCATGGTGTATGTTATAAAGATACAGCCTCTGCATTGCTAAGATGTGTTACCTTTGATGCTTTGACCCTTTTGTATCCCAAAGCGGAAGCAGAAGGAGACATTTCAAATAATTGAATTCAGTAATTGAAATTTCAAAAGTCATTGAGAGAAGATTAGAGTATTTCCTATTTGGAAAGCATCAGCTGGATTTTTTTCCTGAGGTTATTTTCATGGTGTCTAAGTTAGCTCGCAAATAAGAATGAGAAGAACAGAAAGGAGAACATGTAGTGTGTAATATACAACCTGAAGTACTTCGAGGTTCTCATTCTTTTTTAGGTCTGGTATTAAGTGGACATCCTGGTCAATGTAGGCCATAACTTTGTAATTCAAATCTCTTGGAAGAAAAGGAGTCTTTATTGTATTCTTGGCAGTCTATCATGTGGTGTTCTTGTGAGTTTGGGCTCTGGCCTAAATTGACTGTGAACTAACTAACTGCGCGCACGCACGCGCTGTCTCTCTCTCTCTCTCTCTCTCTCTCTCTCTCTCTCTCCTCTTTCCCTCTCCCCCTCTCTCCCCTCGATACACACACACACACACACACACACACACACACACACATTCTCTTGTGGTCCTCCTAACACAGATTTCCTTGGAACCATACTTTTACCCTTTCATTCTATTTTATACCTAGTTTTTCTCAGTTTCAGCTCTAAGTTTTTTTTTTTTTTTTTTTTTTTTTTTACATTTCAATTTTTTTCTTTAAAAGGAGTGAGTTGTGTACAGGGGGGTTAAATGCTTTATAGACAAGAAAAAAAAACTGCGCTAGAACCAACTTATTCATCATCATCATCTTCTTCTTCATCTTCATCTTCTTCATCTTCCTCCTCTTCCTCATCCTCTTCATCTTCCTCGTCCTCCTCCTCTTCCTTCTTTTTCTTGCTCTTTTCAGCCTTGACAACTCCCTTTTTTGCTGCATCAGGCTTTCCTTTATCAGCTCTAAGTTTTAAAAAAATATTTTAACTACACTAAATCTCCATAGTTAACGAACTCTTTTTCTAATCTCTATGCAAATATGAAAATTGAAAACAAAAATATCTGTATTGTTTGTTAATAAGGATTTATTCATTAGTTGTACAAATTTGTTACTTGTTGATCTGATTTTAAAACATAAATGAATATCCTGCTCTCTTCTGCTCTTGGTTCTGCTTGGTGAGGAGAAAGAAACTTGAAAAAAGTTAGGAAACATTTAGAGGCACTAAAATCTTTGGTTACAAATAGTGTTAAGGACTTTTATTTCATTGGACTTTGGGGAGAAATATCTTAAAGTTTCTACATGTGAGTTTGTTTTATCTTTGTGACTAATTAAAGTTAATCAAACTCACATGGCTGAGAAAATCTCTGAAATACTAGTTTTTGGAGATTTTTTTCCCCCATCATATCTGATTTACTCACTTGACTGGCTGTTATTTGTAAAGTAAAACACCAGTAACCTCCTCTAATAAAGCTTTGGCCGTCTTATTTTTGGCCTCCTTTACATTGCCGATTCTGTGCATGGAGCTGACTCATAAAGGCTCAGTGTGTTTGGCTCTGGACGCCGAAGCGTGTCACGCCATGACTGATCTCCTGACTGTGAAGAAATCGGCACATGAGACCCACAGTGAGTCTTTTGGTCTTTGCTTCATGTGCTTTGTGAATGATACGGTCGTTTCGTACGAGGATGTTATAATGGGGTATTGACATTTGACTGATCCAGAAACCTGTGTTTTTAAATTAAGCTGCCTTTCTTTTTAAAAAGAAATTTTACAGTTGTAAAATTTTAGCTCTATTTTAATTTTGAAATCTAAATGAAACATAATCCCTGGAGTGCTCTTTCACTGTTGCAGTGTAATCTTTTCATATGATACCTGATTTAGTTGGAAACAAATTAGTAACTGTGCATGCTTAAAGGAAGCAATTTAATAAACAGGATTTTAGAGAAACCTAATCAGAATTGTAAAATGATACTGGCGAATCAATTGCATTATACAGAATTGCTAGGTTAGATACAGCTTTTAGATAAGTGTGGGTAAACCTGAGGCTTCTGTACCGCCATTGTCAAGCGCATTTAAAAATTTGTCTCACTTAAAAATGAAGAGGGGAGAACAGCTACTTTTCCTCTTAAGTTTATTGGTTCATTCAAAACTGATTCAGAAATAGCCTTCTCAAATCACTTGGGCTGAGACCAACCTGACAATGGAGCTGGCTCGAGCTGTGACGTGGTCTCTTAAGTTTGGCACGCTGGGCGGGGCCAGCTGTTTGGAGATGGGCCGCATGTGTTCCATGGTCAGATAGCATGAAAAGGGCAGAGAGATGCAGCCCTACACTTGAGGATTTAGGTAATCACCGGAACCCCGCTGGGCTGGTAGTCAGAGAATGGTATTTAGGAGTGAGATGAAGACAGGCAGAGGACAGGGCCCTGCCTCATAGGCCTTTGGGCAATGAGAAGTGAACAACTCCTACTTTAAATCATTGCTATCCCTTGTTGCTATATATGTGCGTACTACCGTATTAAATAGCTGCCATTAATTTAACCACCAATTTCATTTTCAATTCACAATTTTGTACCTATTTTATTATTGGTATCATTGCTGGTACTTCTGCTTTTTCAGTTAGAATTTAGGTTGACTTTTCAAGTATATTTTAATTGTCATATTTATTTACTCTGCAGACAGATATTATGTTAGGTTCTGGGTTTAAAAATTGAGTACCCACTTGCAAACTATTCTGTTTTAAAAATGAGGCATTTGAGGCCTAGAGAAGTTGAGTAACTTGCACCATTTCAGGTCCTCTAGCTGGTGAACTAGAGCTGGATTCTTGCCCCTGTTCTATCTCTATTATAACGTGAGGGGTGTTTCCCTCTGTCTTTGTAACCTGTCTTGTTGTTTAGGAGATAAGCAAACAGAAAATTGCAGCCAAACCTTCAAAATTTTATAATAGAGTTTTCTTCAAAGGTCTCTGAGACCACAGAAGAGACAGTTTTTATTCTGTCTGATGATTTCAAGACAAGCTTGACAGGGAAGGTGATCCTAGAGTCCAGGTTTGAAGGGTGAGTAAGAGTTTGCCCAGAAATGGGAAAGAAAAGAGCCCCCAATAACCTCTGGGGCTGCATGTTTGCAGGCTTCCTGCCAGTGAAAATATTGGCGCACCAACACCATTGTTTTGAGCAGCAGCAGGTCCCACGTGGGAAGACGTTTGGAGCAGCACTTTGCTTGCACATTTGAGTGTGGAGGACCTATGTGGAAAGTATATCGTTTTTACTAAGTTGTGGATTAGTTTTCTTTTACTGCATTACAAATTGGGTGGCTTAAAACAACACATATATACTGTCTCAGAGTTTCTGTGAGTCAGGAGTCCAGGCACATCTGTCTTACCATGTCCTCCGCTCTGGGTCTCAGAGGCTGCCATCAGGGAGTCCACGGGGCTGCATTCTCATCTGGGGGCTCGACTAGGGAAGGCTTCCTCAGCTGTGGGCAGACTTTGTTTCCTGTGGCTGTAGAATTCTTAGCAGTTTGCTTCTTCAGTGCCACCAACAGAGAGAGGATCTCTTCTCCTGGAGTCTCTAACTTCTGGGAAAGTCTTGACCTTCTTTTAAAAGGCTCATCTGATTATGTCAGGCCCATTCAGGAGACTCTTTTTTGATTTACTTGAAGCCAACTGGTTAGGGATTTAATTACATCTGCAAAATCCCTTCATCTTTGCTATGTTCTCTTAGTTGGGTACAAATCCTAGGTCTTGCTCACACTCAAGAGGAGAGGATTACACAAAAGGAACGGGATTCCCAGGGAGCCCTCTGAGAAGCCTACATGTGGTCACAGAGTATGTACTCTGTATTTTACAGAATAATGAGAAGAGTGCTGATTTTTTTTCCCCCCAATCTGCTCAGATTGCCATAATAAAATACTGTAGACTGGGGCTTAAACGGCAGAAATTTATTTCTTACAGTTTTGGAGTTCTGATTTCCAAGTTCAAGGTGACAGCAAGGAAGGTTTCATTATGAGGCCTTTTCTTGGTTTGTACACCTTGCTGTGTGCTCACATGACTTTTTCTTTGGGTGTGCAGGGGCGCTGGGGCAGGGGGAGGGCGGAGAGAACACGAGAGAACAAATACCCTGGCCTCTCATCTTATAAGGACACCAGTTGTATCAAATTAGGGCCCACCCTTATCACCCCATTTAACCTTGATTACCTGCCTATGGGCCCAAAGACAGCCACACTAGGGTTAGGGCTTCAACATAAGACTTTTATGGAGACACAAGTCAGTTAAAAGAGTCTTCTATTCACAGTTTGTTCATATCAAGGGATATTAATTGGAGTGGCTTAGAGGGGAACCTAAAGGCAGTTAAGTTACAGACTTCTTCTCCAACGAGCACCAGTCAGACGTGGGAAAATCCTGACTCCATCATATTGTAGTGTGACCTTGGGGCAAGTTACCTAATCTAGGAGATGACTTCCTTCAACTGAAAACAGTGGTTTGCAGGATTTTTGTTAGGATGGTTATGTCATGTGTAAAGCATCTAGCAAACTGCACAGCTCACCGTAGGCACTCATTAAATGGTGGCTGTTACTATTCTACTTGTGGTTCAATATTTTCGTGTATCTTCTTCCTCTTTTATTATCCACATTAAATGATAAATTCCCCGTGAATTCTTTCAACCAAAAGTGATTACCCTCAGCTGAACTCTCATAGGACTTTATTTTCCTCTGTCCTGTGGCTTATTTATACCTTGAATTATTTATATACAACTCTTATTTCCTCTGTTATAGTGTAGGTTTCTTAAAGTCAAGAACCATCTTAACCCATCTGCTCATCTTTCATAATGCCTTGCACATAATATTTGTTCAGTTTAAACAATGTTCAATGAATGAATGGATATGGCCTCTGAGGTAACTTGTATATCTTTGTTTCTTAATCTTTTCTAATTCACTCCTCCTTTTTTGTTTTTTAATTGGGGAATGTTGGTGAACAGTGTGTTTTTCCAGGGCCCATCAGTTCCAACTCAAGTCATTGTCCTACAATCTAGTTGTGGAAGGCACAGCCCAGTTCCAAGTCCAGTTGCTGTTTTCAATCTTAGTTGCGTTGCAGGGGGTGCAGCCCACCATACCATGTGGGAATCGAACCAGCAACCTTGTTGTTGAGAGCTCATGCTGTAACCAACTGAGCCTCTGGCTGCCCCTCCGGAAGCTCAGTGGCAGCTTGTTTTCAATCTGGTTGTGGAGAGCGCAGCTCACTGGCCCATGTGGGAATCGATCCGGCAACCTTGTTGTTAAGAGCTTGTGCTCTAACCAACTGAGACATCTGGCCTCCCCACTCATACCTCCTTTTTTTGGGGGGTGGGGGGGGAACAGTGTGTACTTCAGGACTTTTTCCCAAGTCAAGTTGTTGTCCTGTCAATCTTAGTTGTGGAGGGTGCCGTTCAGCTTCAAGTTGTTGTCCTTTCAGTCTTAGTGGTGGAGGGCGCAGCTCAGCTCCAGGTCCAGTTGCTGTTGCTAGTTGCAGGGGGCGCAGCCCACCATCCCTTGTGGGAGTCGAGCCAGCAACCTTGTGGTTGAGAGGACGCGATCCAACCAACTGAGCCATCCAGGAGCTCAGCGGCAGCTCAGCTCAAGGTGCCGTGTCCAATCTTAATTGCAGGGGGCGCTGCCCACCATCCCTTGCGGGACTCGAGGAATCGAACTGGCAACCTTGTGGTTGAGAGCCTGCGCTCCAACCAACTGAGCCATCCGGGAGCAGCTCAGCTCAAGGTGCTGTGTTCAGTCTTAGTTGCAGGGGACGGAGCCCACCATCCCTTGCGGGTCTCGAGGAATTGAACTGGCAACCTTGTGGTTGAGAGCCCACTGGCCCATGTGGGAATCGAACCAGCAACCTTGGGAGTTAGGAGCATGGAGCTCTAACCTCTTGAGCCAGCGGGCCGGCCCTCTCATACCTCCTTTTGATAAATGTAAATTTTCTCAGAGGACTTCCAGCATTCAGATATATTCTCACAAAAGACCAGCTCCTTGCTCACCACCTCCCTCAAAAAGACAGATACTAGACTTTTCCTGGAAATCCTTAAAAACTGGGATTATTTTATCAAGCTCTACTTTCACATGCTATGTTATAAAAACAATACTTCCCCCCTTTTCCAAATAGATAATTAAAATTCTGAATATACATGTTCAATTGCATCCTCATGCCACCCCCCTTCCTATTTATATAGCATCGAATCATTTTCACTCCTGAGAATTACTACCCTAAACCGTTTCTGACGTACTGTTAGAATCCTGTTACGGGTTAGTGATGCTAGCATTCAATGTTTATGCGAAGTCTCCGCCCCTGTTGAACAATGTGTAAGAGAATTCCTCTACCCTTTATTTGCTTCTTTTGTAATGAAGGTGTTAAATTGATAATGCTTTTGAATTTGTGATCCCTGTTTTCCAAAACAGTTACAGTGTGTGTAGCTTAGGAATGATCCTAGGCAGGCATCATGCTTGCATAATGCCTTTCTTTCCAGAACTTACAGCACTTTTGTAGACATTACCTTACCAACACCCAGGGCATCCCCGGGAGCCCAGTAAAAATTGGAGACCGTTGCTCTTTTTCTGCAGGGGAGTAAAACGTGGCCAGCAGGTCACGGAGGGGCCGCCCTCCCAAGCTCCCCCCTTCCCAAGGTGCGTATGCTGGCTGGATGTTGCCGTTACGCCCTCTACCCATGAATTTGTCATGTTAGCCGGCAGCATGGCTGTGGATACAGTGTCCCAGTGTCACGCTAGCAAACAAAATACCTTTGGTCACAAGATAATAGAACAAATTTATGAGGTGATTGTTCTTTTCAAAGGAATTCATTGGCTGTACATGGGAATCAAAATTTAGTGTACTGAAAAGAAGGTAAATTACATTTGGTCTCTAGAGAAGGCCTCTTTTAAATTCAAAGTGACACATTGAATAGCGATTGTTTTAAGTGAGTCCCCTTTATCCTATGGAGATACTTTATGCCTTTGAAAATGACTTGGCTTTGTGTGGTCAACCCTACTTTCATAGAATGTGGAGCATGTGGGAAATGCAAGTGTGAATTTGGAGGGGGCAAGATTTAGGGGATTTTGCAGAATTGGGCATTCTTTCTGAGAAGGCAAATGAGTCTCTTTGAAAATGAGACGATACAGGTAATGAGGTCTTACTTTTAATGACACTCAGTAACTTAGAAAAAATTCCCTCTTTGCTCTCTTATTCTGTATTCATCTTACCTTTTTTTTCCCTTTTTTTAACAAAGAAATTTTTTTAATACAGAAGTTTGGCCTAATTTTTGTTAATTTATTGTGATGACAAATTTTCAGATGAAGACCTATCAATTACCAGTAGACTATTAAATATTAAATAGTGAGCAATGAATTAAATATAAAAGTGTGTTTATCTCACAATAATAGATACTAAAATATTTTTGAAAGACTGAATGAATGTATGCTTATGTATGTTTTTGGTGTGCTTAATATGCATATATTTTGGTATCAGTCTTAAACTCCTAAAATTTCTTGTCATGCCTTTTTAAATTAGAAAGTGTAAGAAAGTCAGAGTATGCGAAATTGAAATGGTTAGCAGTAGTCTGCCAGTCTAATATAGTGCTGCTCTTTACCTGGATATCATATGTTAAGATATATGTTTTGCAACATAGGTTAAAATTTAACTCTAGTGGTGAATTCATGCTTTTACCTTCTAGTTACTATTTTAATATAGTAAAAATCCTTCATGCCCTGAACCCTAGATTTGTATGTTAATTAATTTAGCAGAAGGTTATTGATATACAGTGTAATTAGCATGAAATAATTTCAACTTTCTTGCAGGCTGAAGGGGATAATATAACTTTGGTTTTCCTCCTTTATCCTTTTCTCCCCCCCACCTATTTTTAAAATAGCAGTGCTTTTCTTACTATCAGACTTTCATGTTGTGACACCCTACTCAGAAGTTATGACAGCAGGGTAATGACAGCAACTGCCTCCTGAGAATCAATCAGGCAATTAATTTTGTAAATGAAATGCTGATTATACAAAGCTTCACATGAGAGGCCCAGTGATTAAAATCAATTTCACAAATTGTTTCAGGTGGAACTTGATTAATAATTTGCTATAAATGCGGAGGCTCTATGACCAGCAGACCTTGTTGCTCTTACTATCCAGCTGTATCTAACAATCTACAGGAAGCTCAGCCGTTACCTCTCACACTAACGGGGTAGAAGTCATGCACTGCATGCGCGCGCACGCACACTGGATAGACCTAGCTAACAATGGAAATGGGATGCATTATCACATGTTTATATCATCCTAGTTTATGTTTTCCTGTGTTCTACTTAAAACACTTGCCCAGGCAGGTCCGTGTACAACCAACTTGAACCGGTGTTTTTTCTGTGAAACACATTTTAGTCTTTTCTTATGCTAACATATATTATGAATCTTAAAGAGTGGCATTGCTTTATAGACATTTTCCATTCTTAATTACAGGAACAGCTACAAACATAGTTTGGGAAATAATGTTTTAAGAATATTAGAAATGACATTATTAGAAAGTGACATTATAGCTTGGAAATAAAAGATGCCTGCGTGGAGCATTGTATTGGAATCCAGGAGAAGTCGCTCTTGGAATAAGAGACACAGCTGGATGTCTTTCTCACATTCATATTCCAGACATTTATTAAGTGCCTGTGACGAGCCAGACTCGGAATCAGGTTTCACAGTTTTTATTACTTATAATTGACACATCTAGGATTGCAGTACGATGTTATTTAGAAGAGAATGGCTTGGAGAGGTAACAGTTAAGGTGCACTTGAGTTTCCTTCATTTTGGTTTTTTATTATTGAAATAATAGCAACAGTAATTGTCCACTGTATGAGAAGTTGGGGCTATTAGGAGAATTATCAGGAATTCTCCTATTAAGGAGAATTTAAGGAGCTCATGGATGTGGGAGACCAACATACGCAGAGTTGAAATTGGTTATGATGTTTAATATCTACTAAATAAGAGAGTCACAGTATATGGTGGGAGTCCTGAGCAGGCAGAATACTTTATCTAGTGGTACTTTGTGGGGTCAGGAAGAGCTTTTTCAGTTTAGAGGTAGCCAGAGGCATTTGGGGTGCAAGGGCATTCTTGAAGGAGATGCATTAGGTGCCTTGGTGGTCGGCACGGAGGTGTGCAAGAGGCCTGTCCAGTTCGTTGTGGGCTAAGGCCTACAGGCACGTCACCCTAAGGTGAGCTGTGATTATTTGGATGTTGAACTTGTAGGTTTTGAATTCTTTAGACCCCTTTATAGCCGTCTCCCTAACTTTTGACCTTCAGGGCAGTTTATTGTTAAGATTTCTGGTCAAAGAATGAGTCAGAAAGGAGAAATATCTCTAATAGTTCACATTCCTTTTGATACTTACTGTGACAGTTGGAAGTTCTTGCAGGGAAGAGGGATGATTCTAGAATTGTAGAATTCTAGAACAGGAAGGGATTTTAAGAGTGCATCTCTCAGTCCCTCACTTTACGTGTGAGGAGGTATGAGGCTCAGAGGAGTGAAATTGCCCACTAGGAATAATCCCTAACACTTAATTGATCACTTACTATGTGCCAGGAACTGTTCTGAGGGTTTTGTATCTACTACTGTGTTTCCCCGAAAATAAGACCTAACTGGAAAATAAGCCCTAGCATGATTTTTCAGGATGACATCCTCTGAGCATAAGCCCTAATGCGTGTTATGGAGCAAAAATTAATATAAGACCTGGTCTTATTTTGGGGGAAACACGGTATGCTATTTATTAATTATAATAATGCTATGAGGTCAGTGCTATTATTATTCTACCTTTTCAGAGGAAGGTGAAGTTCAGAGAATTGGTGTGATGTGTGTACGATCACACAGTAAGTGGTAAGCCAGGGTGCAGGCCAGGGCGATTGAACTCCGGAGTCTGTGTACTTGACCCCACTCTCCTGTAGCAAGGCTTCCTGCGGGCCTGTGGCGGGTGACAGGAAAGTTAGGCTTTATCTGCCATAGCAAGCACGCACTTAAACTGCTGGCTGATGCGTCACTTCTGAACCCTCTCCTTTCAGCTGAAGCTTTGTCAACCACAGTTTTGGAATAATTCACTTTTTTATTTGTACTGAGATTTAAAAATCCCATGTGTGTTTTCATCCGGGTAGTTGCTTTCTTTACTTTAAAGCAGAGAACCTGGAACCTGACCGACAGCCTGTGGCCGCCCGTTCTTGGAGTGCTGCAAGAGGGGAGCAGGCTACGAGGACGGAGCCAGGGTCACACGTGAGAAGTGGCAGTTATAAAAGCACTTTTTGAAACTTATAAAAACAAATCAGGGAGCGTCTGGGTTAAAAGATGGCACATTTTTAAGGGCTGGTTTGAGATATTTTAAAACGCCTAATAAGAAACCCCGAGGGGCCAGAAGCCTCATTACATCTTGAGGTTTGAGGGTGATAGCCTGAAAAGAGGATTTGTGGGAAAGGGTCTCCACCAGAGCAGGGTTTTAATCAGAAGATCTTTTTTTTTTTTTTTAACTAAAAAAATTGTTTTTTGTGCAGTGGAAGCTTCCTAAGATTCTTAAAAAAATATATTAAAAAATATATATTCAGTATGTATTTTGCCAACATCAGTACTTTTAGGAAAAGTATTGCAACCTCTGTCTCACTTCCCCAGTTGCACCTTAGTGCCTGCACTTCTTTTTTTCTGTCTGTGTGCTCTTTCGCCTAGGTTTTATTTATTTATTTTTTTTGACTCTTCCAGTTTCCATGTTTCTTTCCCCCTATTTTTCTTCCCACACTGCTTCATCCCCTCAGGTTTTAAGCTTTCGGGAAGCCCCCTTGACCCAACAGCACGGTCATTGGGTCGCTGGTGGTTTTTACTTCTGGGGAGCTGCAGACCCCCTGCAGACATGAGGTGTAGGGGTTATTTTCAGTTATTCTTGTCTTTCCTTTTTGTCCTCTTTTTAGCTTTTATTTGGAAAACATTTCAAATTTATAGGGAAGGTGTAAGAATAGTACAGAGAAATCCCATATAGCTTTTACTGATAATGTCAGTTTTTAACATTTTGCTACATTTGCTTTATCTGTTTACCCACCTACCTATCTACAGAGTATTTTCTTAGAATCACTGAGAGTAGGTTGTATCTTCCTGCCCCCATACTCCTTCATGTGTCCGAGTGTATTTCCTAGGAACAAGGTTCCTCTTCCACACCTGAGTAGTGATCACTGTCAGGATGTATACCTTTGCTGAAGTCCGTATTCTAATTTTGTGCACTGTCCTAATCGCATCTGTGTAGCGATCTTCTTTCCTTCAGTGTAGCATCCTGCCTGGGCCTGTCATGTTGCATTTAGGGGCTCTGTCTTTTTCAGTCTATAAAATTTGGCTATATATTAGTCACGTTGACTGTTTTTTTCTTTGAACAATCACATTACAGTAAGAGACAGCACATGCTTTCACTTAGTTTGGCTCCGATAAAGTAGATCTTGAAGAGGGCCGTGTCTCTGACAAGCATTTTTACATTAGGGGCTGGTAGCCTGTGTGTCAGCGTGGCAGGCACTCTTTGTCCAGACACAGGTTAAGTCAATTGGTAACGTTCGTATTTTTATTGGCATTTTCTTTGATGCAGTTTTAAACTTATTAACTTAAAAAAAATTAAAGTGGTTTGAAAGAGGCGTGATGGCAGCCCTGGAGATTGCTGGGGAAATCAGTGACTTCTCTGTTTGTCCCTGGGTACCGCTCTGATACATCTTTGGGGCTGTTTATTCAGCAAATCACCCACCACACAGCTTTAGAATGATTATCTCTTTGAGGAAGAGGTATTACCGTCACTTGAAAGATGGGAAAAGAGAGGCTTAGAGCCGTGGAATAATTTGCCCAACATTTCCTGGCCAGTGAGAACTCAGGTCTACCCCGTGTCAGACTTTATGCTCTTCCCGTCGTACTAGAGATAGCAGATTGGTTTCTGCTTATTTGCAAAATCTGGTCATTGGTAGTGGTGCCTGTGATCCACAGGGTGAAAGAGTCTGAGGCCTTGTGGACTTCGGGAAAACGAACGTGAGGATTGATTTGCTATGTCGTCTTATGCACGTTAGCGGAGGGGTGGAGGGTAGCCATGCCTCCTAGTGATTATTCTGGAGTTACGCAATAATAATAATAATAATAATAATAATAATAATAATAAAAATCTGTCCCTATGGAAAGCCTGTCGTGTGCCAAGAGCTTGAGTATCTCCAATTCCGTAACAACGCGCTAGTGACAGTGGTTGTGTTCTTGCTGTACAGAGGAGTTAACCGAGAGGCAGAGAACTTAGGTGGTGACTTTCTTTAGTGTCACACCCCTGAAAGTGGTGGGGGTGAGGTTTGACTTATTCTCATGAGAGCTTTTCTTCTTGATTTAAATCTGTATTTACACAGGAAATATATCTTATTATTTCTCTTTCTTAAGAGCCTGCTGCTAGGTTGTCAGTAGTGACACATGAATATGAATGGTATTCTATACTTAGAGATGTAAATTTTGGAAATTGTTAAAGCCGTGATAATAGTTTTACAGTTTTTTTTTGGGGGGGGGGTTGGTAAGAATAATAACAAGTCTGAGGGAAAATAGAAATATATTCCATTACTATTTTGATATTCCTTTTAGATCTAATTTACTCTTGAAATAAAAAAAAAGTAGATATGCTTTGGTTTGTTCATAACATTATTACATTTACTAAATTAAATTTTAAAGTACAGTTCAGGCAGATAGGAATTTACTCATTGAATTGACTTACAAGCTGCTGCACTTGGGGAATTAGGCAAATAATAAGTTTTTGGCAATTTATAAAAATCAGGCAAAAACTGGGAAACCAAAACAGCCCCATGTTTAGAACTTGCTCTGTGACACCTAGGTGATAGCTATAAATAGATTTAATATTTGTCTTCTTCACTTCACTGTTCCTATTCCTGTGGGAGAGTCTAGTCGGGGAGACAGACATTTATCAAGTAGTCACACAAATGAATATTCGTGTAGACTTTCGTGACTGCGAGGAAGGAAAAGTGCAGTGCTTTCTGAGGGGACCCTGCCTCAGGCTGGGGTTCAGGGAGGGCTGCTCTGAGGGCAGTTCTTCTATGTGGAGGGAACAGCTCAGTGAAGGCCCAGTGGTGGGCAAGTGCGTGGTTTTTCTAGAGCCCCTGTGGAGGCCAGTATGGTGCGAGGGGGAGATTTCCTGTTGGCAGCAGTGGGGGATCCTGCTGGAGAGGGAGGAGGAGGAGTCCGAATGCGCCCCTGGACTCTAACTTGTACATCGCTGGGGGAGGAGGCGGCGGGGGGGTTTTTAATGAGATCAGAACAGGTTGGGGAGGATGCTGGGCTTCCAGGCAGGACTGTTTGGTGGCAGTTTGGGTCTGGAGCTCTGGGGCTGAGAGAAACCAGTCGGGAGAGCCGCGTGTGGGGGACGCAGGCACGAGGCGGTAATGGAAGCTATGGCTTATATGAACTTGTGAAAAGTGAAGCTTTGTCTGCAGTGAAGTTCTTTACTTCTTGTACCCATTGGCTGTTCAGAGGCCCATATTCTAGTTCGAGCCCTGCTTTTTAACCGGCTACGTGGTGTTGAGGAAGTCATTGCTTTTTCTGTTCTGCAAATATTAATCATGCCAGGCATTGCACTAAGTGCTAGGTATGCAAAGATGAGTAAGACAAAATTTCCACCTTTAATTAACAATGTGCCGGGGAGACAAGAAAATAAATAGATTAAATTATTGAGTGATTTTGCTCTGACTTCAGTTCGCTAATTTGTTAAGAGGGGGAAAAGAGGATTTAGGAATCTCTTACTATGTGACAAATCCTGTGGTACCTCATTTAATCCCCTCAGCAACACAACAGGTGAACATAACTGTACCGTATTAAATGCGAGCCTAAGTTTATGTGGCTGATAAGTAGTATAGGCAGGATTCACAACCAGGATTGTCTGCCTCTAAACTCCCCGCCTTCCCCTTGTATTTTTTGGTTTTGAATTCTGAGTATTTTCTTAAAGTTCGGACTATTTATTGCATATATTAGAAAAGATGGAGGAATTTGAAGCGTCAAGAGATTGTCACCCAAAGGCAGATGTGGATTCGTGGTTGCATAACAAGTGTAGTCAGTGAATGGGAGGAGTGCGTGGGTCGGGGGGAAAGGGTTTTTTAAGGTAGCTAATGAAGCTCTTCCTCCAGGAATACTGATGTGTCGGTTTGTGACAGTCTTCATGAAGGGCGCTAGTCCTAAGCCCAAGGCTCTGTCCTTTCCCTTGACCTCTTCAATATTTTTATTAGCATTGGGAATGAAGACATGAATGAAATGGCATGCTGATTTAATTGGTGGTTGACATCAAGGTAAGAAATGCAGTCAGTATGTTAGCTGTCAGGCTAGAACTGTGACCAGAAATAAGCAAAATGAGAATAAGCAAAGAAACAGATAAACTTTTACCACTTGCATCAACTAACCAACTGTGTTACAGGCGGTAGGATTTATTCATAGCTGATGGGATGGACCATGGGTGTGATGCGGCTGCCAAACTAGCACAGAGAGCTGAGGCTGCATTAATGCTAATGTAGGATCTGGAAAAAAGGAAGCAAGTTCCTCCCCATAATACCTTTTGTGTAAGGGGACTAGGAATTGGCATATTGTGCTCAGAAAACAGAAATAGGTACAGCTATCTTCAAATATGCACAAAAGGACCAAAGTAAAGCAAATGGGTGTAAATAACAAGGAACAGATTTCTGTTATATAGCAGGAAGAAATTCATAACATTCATGGTTGTAGACACTTTTAGGAGATAATATATATATCATGTATGAATCAGTGAGGGTCTTTTCAGTTCTGAGATGCTGTGCTTCAGTGCTGAACCCTTTATCGGTGTCTGTAAGAGTTGTGATGAAACAAAAACGTATTAACGTGCTTTGGAAATGTTTGCAGACAGTGGTCAGTACTTGACCAGTTCCAGTGCAGGTCAGGAGGGTCTTTACATGGCTTTCTAGAGAATATTCCATGAACCTCTGACTCTATATGCTGAATTTGGGATGTATATACATCATGGGTGCATTTTTAGAGTATCCTTAAGAGTTAAGAATCACAGCTCTTCATTGTTACTTTTTATTGGTAGTTTATGGAAGTTACGTTATACATAGGTAACAACATGTTAATATTTTATGGCTAATCTTAATAATTCTGAAAAATAAAAATCCAGTGATATTTTAGATTCAGGATAAAATTTAAAATGTAGTTAGGAAAAATATTTCTTCTACTCTTGTTTAACTATAATGTATATATGAAAAACAAACTTCATTTAAAGTTGTATATCAAAACATGTTTATTTCAGATAAAAACTGCATAAATAAAAATCGCCTATAATCCCATTTTTACAAAAAATTTTTTTCTTGGCCCCTGCCCACTTCCTTCAGATTTCATTCTGTGGGTCTTTGTAACTTGCCTTAAGAAAACCAAAACCAAAACCCAAATGAAAATACTGGCGCTGGTTCTCTCTCCTCGTCAGTATGTGAGGTGTCTGCGCCCTGCCTGCCTCTCTTCCCACGTTGCAAGAGCCATCATGGTTGGAGGTACCAGTAATTGATGGTTCTTAGAGCTAACAACAAACAGGCTTTTCTGTTGTTTTCTATTATCTTAGAATTCCACTTGCTCCTTCCTATACCGTTGTGGAAGGTGGCAAATATTCCTGTGCTGACAAAAGAAGAACTTAATAGCATGTTGATAACCCAAATTTGAAGTTCCAGTATTTTAGTACAAGTCTTAATAAACAAGTACTATTTTGTCATTAGTACAAGCAGGAAACAATGGTTTCAGATGTTGGGTTGCATTTTTCCTACCTGTCTCATGATTATCCACGGATGCACGATACAGCAGAGGGAACTGGACCCGAGTCAGGAAACTTCTGTTCTAGCCTCAGTTCTGCACTAGTTCTGTGCCGCTGGGCGGTGCCCCACAACTCCCAGTCTCCCTTACGTGGTCTGGGAGGAGAACGTTTCTTTGGTAATTGCATTCTGTGGTAGTGGTGACAGTGGTAACTGAGAATCTGGGTATTTTCTGGCTTGAATAGGAATATGCACTCTTTGTCAAATGAGGGGAGAGTCTCTGGTGCCCTGTACCTATTTTTGACTTAAACTGATTTTAATGCCATTAGGAGAAGAACTTGACTACAACTGTTGCGTTTTATATTATCATTGACTTTGCGTGTGTCTCTGCATGAATGTATAGACTTAATGGAGAAATGGGTTAGTGATTTTTCCGTTTTACTTTTGAGAATGGTTTGCTTTATGCGATGACTCCTCATTCCCAAGGTGAATCACCACACTCATCTAAGATCTAAGTAATTTGTGCTACATGCTAAGTGAGACATAAAACAATGCAAAGCATGGACACTGCCATTTTAGTTTACTTGGGAGGTGAGAAATGACACATGAAAAGTGGGAAACATAGTACATGAGTTAAATAACGATACAAGGCAACTCAGAAGGCTGTTCCAAGAAGCATGGGAGAGATTCCAGGCAGGTCTCATACGTAGATAGAGTCCCTGGGGTGTGTGAAGGGCGAAGCTCTATAATCTTGAACCAAGATTTGAGTGAGTGAGGAGCAGGAACGTCCCCAGAAGGACTTGCAGCTCTTCCCTGCCTGTTTGTGCTGTAAATGGGAGTTTGGGTGCAGGGAGGAGGAGGACGAAGGCGGGACAGCTGTGTCCCATCCACCCCCACCCCACAGAAAGCCATAGTAATGTTTGCAGCATGCCTGGGAAAAAACCAGAGGCCTTTTAGAGTTATATTTAGACATCATCACAGAAAAGTAAACATAGATTGCTTCATGATACGACAGCCACTAATTACAGGTCACTCTGGCTGGCTCTGATCATTATCAGCCTCCTTTTCACAAAGCTGTAATTCATGAACATCACCCTTAAACAGTTGACACTGTTTTTTGTATGTACTTTTCCATGTCTCAGCGTATCCCTCTATGCTGATTGGCTCGTTCACATATTCTATAATCATTGACTACTTGGGGAGTTTCAGTTTTCTTCTTCAAACAATTGATAAGTGGCTCTGAGATCCTTTGTAGTTCTTACTAATTCAGTTTTCAGGGTTGTGAGGTCCCTATCATTTCTCCCATTTAGTGAGTTAGGAAACTAAGAAATAAGCAGTGTGTTCGGGTTACACTGTGGTAGTAAGTGGTGGGCCGAGGGGGTGGGTGCATCCACTCTGAATTCAGAGCCCACGCTTTTCCCCAAGGCCATGCTGTCTCCCTTCAGTGTTAGAAACCACGTAGCTGTTGGGTTAAGTTTGGGTGAATAGCACCCCTGCCCCATTTGAGACAGAGTATTAGAGTTGGAAGAGATAGAATTTTTAAAGCTTTCGTTCACAGCTTATTGTCAGATTGTCCTTCAGAAAGAGTTTCCCACTATTTTATACCAACTAGTTCAAATACTTATTTATTCACATTGATTTTCTTTTTTTTTTTTTTTTGCTGTTTTAGAGGTAATGAACTATTACTTCAAAAGTTTCTTTAGTTTGTGCTAACACAGACATTTTCCCAAATAATGATTCAACAGGGGAAAGTTTCTTTCTCTGAGCTTTTGCTTAATCCAGATATGTAGATATGAGTATAGATCAAGAAGATGTGATAGTTTTTTCATTCTGTGGGTTTTTGTAATGCCTTTCTTCAATTTGTAGTGTAAGGAATTAGACTGAAAAACATTTTGAATAATATTCATAAAGAAACTACTAATAAATTATCTTCTTAAGTTGATATTTAGGAGTAAATACAATTACCTAGGTAAGTTTATTATAAATACGTGTGTAGGCGTACTCTGAAAGAGTAGTAATGAAGGGGTATCTAAGTTTAAAAAGCATCAAGTATTACATCTAAAGTATACTAAGGATATACGTGAGTTGTTCTTTAACTTGGATAATCTTTAAAAGGGTAGTTGAATTCCCAGGCAAGCCTCTGAAAACCTTTTAAACCTATAATACAGCCTAACTGTGCTACCTAATATGTCTAGAATCCATATTCAAATATATATTTTAAAAATATACATTGTACTCCTCCCTATTTAGTAGTCCTAGGGATGGAAAACCTTCTGAGGCTTTTGGAGGATACAGGCAGCAGTGGCCGCTTCCCAAAGGGAGAACCAGGAAAGGGTATGTGCGTGTGTGTGTGTGTGTGTGAGTGTGTGATGTATAACTCATCATACATAGGTGTGTGTATGTGTTGTGTATCTAATACAGATACATCCAAAAGCTTATTTGAAAAAATAAGGAGAAGTTACAAGAAATAATAAAGGAATACTACTCAAGGAATAAAATTGCGTCAGAAGCCGAGTAACTTAAGGCAGACTAGTTATGTTAAGAGCTCTTTGAAAGTGGGTGGTTCATAGTATAGCCTTCAAAGTACTTGTTTCGTTTTACGTAATTGAAGCTCAAACTGCAGCAGTTGTGGAATGGTATCTAGAAAGGAAAGACATGTTTGGAATGATACACTGAGAGAAGTATTTGAGGACGGTTCTTAATGTGGACGATGTCTTTGATACAGCATACATTTCATGTGGGCAATGAAAATGGCGATTCTCTAGAATACATCAACACAAGGGTAGATGATAAAAATAGAAAATTGTTTTGGGTCAGATGTGCATATGAGAAGCAACTTGGCCTTTCGGTTTTTTGGGAAAAGTCTTAGAGTTGATTTGGTCTTTGGTTTCTTTAAGGAGATGCTAGCAAAAAGCAGGGTTTGAGATCCTGCAGTTGTACATATTTAATGTTAAAAATAGCAAGCGTACACAGCGGGACGAATTTGGATTCTGGATGAATATTTAATAACAAGCCATAGGAGAGAAGGTTAAAGTTAAATAATTTGCACTGTATAAGTATCTGTTTTCATATCTGAATTCTCACTGGAAGGTATTTGATGCATTTTGAGAGGTACAGATAATCTGTGTATTTCATGCTTTCGATTTTCAGAAATCTCAGGGTTAAGCTAACATTTTTGACATGGGTGCAAATTAACTGATTTTTCAGTAGGACTGTGAGACTTTATGGCAGTGATGAGACAGATATTACAAAACAATTTTAGTCACTGATAAGATGAATTTGCTGCACTGTTATCCATAACATTAAAATGTAGACGTTCCAATCATTTTCCTATTTTTAATTTCTGCTTTAATTAAGCCAATTTTAGTTGTGCATTATTTAAAGTGAAATAAATAGACCTTCCCTATGTCCTGGCTTATCCAGATTGAATGTGAAGATAGGGCTGCCGCAGGGCCCCGGATTGGAAATTTAGCCTGAAATCAGATTTACTCAGCCTCTCCATAGGCCATGCATGCTCTCGGCGGATTTTGAAATTACCTACTCGACCTTGATTTTCACACTTCCATAGAAAGTTTTATTTTATCTTTGAAACAAAGTGTAGAAAATAATTAGAATTTGCTTTTTTAGTCATAAATTCTAATTAATTTAAATCATTCTGGGGAAACTTAATTCTTAGTCCTCAATTTTAGTGTCATTACAGTATTATCTATCAATATATATGTTTGTATGTTGAATTGTGAAGTCAGAACGTGTTGTGTGACGTCAGTATATTGTTTGAGCAATTCTGTCATTGTTAAGTACAAAGTTTTTCTTGACTGGTGAAAGTAACACAGTTAACATTCCATGAAATTGTGAATTTTGAGCAGAACTATTTGGCCTGCACATATTTTCATTCAGGTGAGATCAATTCCTGGCAAAGGCCCATGAACCCCTCCGGACTGAGCTTAGGTATTTCCTACAGGAAGGCTTTGTTACAACCCATCACAGACTGCCTGAGATGCTGCTTCCTCACAGGGCCTGTGTGCCCAGGCAGGATGTCTGCTGCAGGCCATTGAAATCTTTGTTCAGCCTGTCTTCTCCAGTGAGTTGTTCACTTCTCCAGGACAGCCCCGGACATTTATTTTTATGCCTCCAGGGCCTGGCGCAGTGCACATAGTAGATATTTAGTAAATGTGTGGTGAGTGGATTAATCAAGTTATTAAAATGAGCGCCAGAGTAACGCTGAGAAGGAAGAAGGGCAAAGACTGCATGCATCCTTGGGGTGGGGTGTCGGTGAGAGGGAGGACTGGCAGTTCTTTTTTTTTTTCTTATTCATCAATTTATTCTAAGTAAAATTTTAAATTGAATTTATTGGGGTGACAATGGTTAGTAAAATTACATAGGTTTCCAGTGTACAACTCTGTAATACATCATCTATATATCACATTGTGTGCTCACCACCCAGAATCAGTTCTCCTTCCATCAGCATAGATTTGACCCCCTGAGGGACCGGCAGTTCTTGTCGCTTCCTCAACTTGGGTTTGGGGTCAATACTCATGGCTCCCCTCTCTCGCGTCCCATTCGAGCCCCAGTGTCTAAGGGTAGACACTGCCCTGCCCTCTGTGATGAGACCACCCTTGCCAAGTGCAATCAGTGACCTCCTAGTTATCAAGTATAACACGAGCTTTTAGCCCGCACCTGTTGGACACCTGGGCTGCACTGGGCACGCCTCTTTGGTTGCTACACATGACTCCCTTATCTTTCATAACACCACACTGACTGCATTTTTTCACTCTTCTTTTGGCCTCTTTGTGGGCTGTTTCTTTTCCTTCTCCTTTAAATGGTGATATTTTCTAGAATTTTGTCCTCCACCCATTGTTCTCTTTTCATATATTCTTCCTGGATAAAATTCTAAAGTTTTTACATGCTTCCCATTGGTTAATTCATTCAGTATTTATTGAACATTTATTATGTGCCATGTGCAGTTTGACTTACGTCCCAGAGATATAATAGCGAGTAAAACAAAAAAATCATTGCTCTCCAGAAGCATATATCCTCTATATGCTGGCGTCCCTATTTATTATTCTAGGTCAAATCTGACTCCCCAAGCTAGACGCTCAGTGTGTCTCTTCCTTCTGGTACTTGCACCTGGATCTCTTATAGGAACCTCAAGTTTAATGTGTAGAATACTGAAGGCTCCCACTTCCCGGGAGGGTCGGTCTGCTTCTGCCCCTGCATTGCTCAGTCTCCGTTGGTGTCTTACCGTCTGTTAAGCCACCCTTGATTCCCGTCTTCCATCACTCAGCCATTTTCCAAGTCGAGCTGCGTTTCCATCCTGTGACTTGCATCTGTGCTTCCTTCCTTCCACCACTGCTATCGGTTCAAGACCTCAGCTCACCTGCCTGCTGTGGTGACCCACCCTGGCTCCAGTCTGAGAGGTGGATCTGACTATAGCTCTCTGTTAAAGCACCCAGTGGTTTATCCCCAAGGTACAATCTGAAGCCTTTAAAATGACATATAAGGCTCACTCTGCTTCAGCTTCTTCTTTGCAAATTCCTGCTTCATTTGGATCTAAACTGCTTGTGTTCCCTCATACACACCAGGCAGCTCATCTCCTCTGAGCCTGTGCTTTAGGCAGTTTCTTCTGCTTTATGGTATCCTACGCTCTGCCCCTCCCCACCTTCAACCTGGAGTCTTCCTATTTGTCCTGTGAATCCTCAGCCTTCCTGAGAGTCCCCATGTATGTACTCAGTGTGAACATGGGTAGTCTGGCACGCACCGCGATCAGTAAATGGTTTTGGAAGAAGAGAAGAAAGGGAGAAGAGGGGAGGGAAGGAAAGAGGGAGGGAGGGAGGGAGGGAGGGAGGGAGGGAGGCAGGAAAGAAGGAAGGAAGGAGCAAAGGAAGGAAGGAAGGAAGGAAGGACCCAAGGACCCAACTGACCTGTTGCATGAATGCTGCAGGCCTCTGAGCACTGTGGTGAGGGACTTCCCCACCACCCTGCCCCTTCCAAGTACCAGGGCGTGAAAGCCCAGGCTGAAGCTCCAGTTCTGGCTCTCCCCAGTGGCCTTGGCCCTGAGGCCCATGGGCTGACTCACTAAAGCCAAAAATAAAAGCCAAAGTCTAGTTTTGAACTGGTCATGTTTGGTAAGATGCTTACTTATACCGGGAAGGTGGCTTGTGGCTCATACTGTGGTGCTTGCTTATTCACACGCACTAGTGATCTTTGAAAATTTTTACCCCAGACACTATGTATTATCTAAAATCTATCCTTTCACTTTCTAATGAGCAGTCAGGTGCATTAATGTTTGATAAGGACTTCCAGACTCAGGTCTAAAATCAAGTAGTTGTTCCAAGAATACTTTGAAGTCAGAAAGTGTTTTTAACTGTTCAGTGTACTTTGCTTTTATTACTACTAGTAAGCTAAAACGAGCTGAGCGACATTCCCTGTCATGCTTTTTCTGCATGCATAGTAGAATTTTAGATGCAGGTCTTTTCTCTCTGCTTAGGATGCAAAATCTTATGTTGTTTACTCCAGATTTCTCTTAATTGTTAAAACCTTCCTAAAAGTAAAAAAATAAAATGTCTTATATCCACCTAGGTTTTTTTTTCCTTAATGTTCTTCTGGGTTTTTATTTGTTAGATCATTGTTTCTAATATTTTCAACAGGATAGTTGTGCTTTTAATGTATGTATCAGCATAACAAACTTTCTGCCTTTGTAATAATGATTTAATAAGCCTACTTCTTTGTTTATTCTTTCACAGGGCAACCCAATGGATCCCATGGTGATGAAGAGACCTCAGTTGTATGGGATGGGGAGTAACCCTCATTCTCAGCCTCAGCAGAGCAGCCCTTACCCGGGAGGTTCCTACGGCCCCCCAGGCCCACAGCGGTATCCAATTGGCATCCAGGGTCGGACCCCAGGGGCCATGGGAGGAATGCAGTACCCACAGCAGCAGGTTGGTGCTAGCTTTTACTCCTCCCCACCCCTCTCTTTTAATTGGCCATAGGGTGCTCTTTTACTGTCTACTTCAGATTGGTGTTGAGAGAATTAGGGGGCATTTCACTGTTTTTCTGTTTTCTTTGAATTTTCAGTTTCTTTAAATAATCACAGATACATTCCTTCCCACCCCCCCTTTAAAGAAGGAAAAGTGAACTTCTTAGAACAAAGTGGACAAAATACCTGTTTGGTATTACCAGCCGTATTTGAAAGATGTACTGTGTCATCATTTTGCAGCAAATTATATAGATCTAAGCCACAAAGTGAATTTGGCTTTCTAACATTTCTGGTGTCAGACTGTGTCAGCTTTTTAGCTGTGACTAGACTTCTTAAGGCGAAGTTTTAAGTTATTTAAAGGTCTTTCTCATGAAGATGGCATCAACCTAAACATTTTTTTTAGTCTCCCAAAAAGTTATTTTGCTTTTATTTCTTAACATATTATTTGTTTTGTATGTTTTGAAAAACGTTTCTGTATTTCATATAAGAGGATTTGATATGTATCTGTTTTCTTAGATTTTGATGAGTTTTCTGTTTTTACTTAAACAAAAAAGACTTCCTGTTCTTAAAAAAAAAAAAAAGACCCAGTATTTTTCTCTAGAATCAAATAGTTGGAGTTACCTGAAACTACCATCTACCTGTAAACCTATACACAGTCTCTTGGATACTGGAGAGTGTATCCTTGTTATGTTGGCCTGAGGAAGCATGGGCTTTGGAAAGGAGTCAATTAGACTTGGACTTGTTAGGGTAGTTAGTTACTAGGAACACCAGAAGGCTTATTTATCAATTCCCACCCCCGCTCACAGCCCCCTGGGGTGCACCAGGCAACGCCCTGGACAGTTCACTGCCTACAGGTAGGTGTTTCCATAGTGTTGCCAGTAACCCCTTCCAGGGTTCCACAGTACTTCCTCTCCGGAAATTCTTCCCTGTGTTTGACGAAAAATCATGTGTGGAAGTGAAAAAATTGGATAGAACTTTTCTTCTCTGTAAAGTGAATGAGGAGAAGGATATGTTCGTCATACTTTATATGCTGCATAGCTGTGTACTAAAAGTTCATGAATAAGTTGCGTCTGAGGCTTTTCTTCTAGAGACTGAATATTGTCTTTCCAATTTATCTTTGTTCCTCCTTGGGTGATATTTTTATTTTCAGGTGGTTGTAGGGAAAGAGAAGTAGCTCAGCCTTTGACTCCGTGCTGTTGGTTCCTTACACGGCCTTTATTATTGTCGGCTGTTCTCACCCCTTTTTATTACACATGGTCACTCAGAAGTCTAGCAGCACATGCTTAATTGCACTCTTAATTTTTTCAACATTACTTCATTCTTCTAGCAACATTTTACTCTCTGGAGTAAAAATCTTTAGTTAAGGCTGCTAGTTGTGAGAGGGAGATCATCTGTAAAGGATTGAAAAGTAATGTGAGAGTTGTGATTTTCTGTCTCTTCCTTTTTTTAGTGTTAAAGCTAACGTGCACTTGTTGAAGGGAGGAAGCCCAGACAGCTAGTTGCTGGAACCCTAAGTCTACTCTATAGCTGACTGCATTGGGGGCTGATAGTTCTGTATGATACTCAGGCCACAGGAAGAGAGTAGAGGCAGGAAGGTGGTGGGAAATAACAGGACTGGTGGAGGGAAGTGGATGCTGGTCACTCCGTGTTTCTGCACCTTCCTTTCCACCATATTTTCCTGGTGTAAAACTTGAAACTCGTTTTAGAAGGTGCTATTTCATGGCAAGCTGCTGAATGCTCCTTTATCCCTTTATCTTTTTGTCTAAATGAGTTAGAGTCTTAGAAGCTTTTGACATTGGCTTAATTTGCAATCCCAAAGTGGGAATCTAACGAGGGGAAAGGTGCGTGAAGAATGATTACCTAGGAATTGTTTCCCCATTATTTTCTTCCCCTGCTTAAGGCTCAAAGTAGAGGACATATTACAAATACATAGAGTAACCTCAGTGTTCTTAGCTTTTTGGTTTTATTTAATCCCTGTGGCTCTCATAAACTTTTAAAATCGAGTAACTCTTAGATTTCTTTGAAGGGATAAATTGATGAAGATTACCCACCAAGTAGTTCAGCAAATTTTTAATTAAGGTTTTAGGTTAGGTATTTTACTGCTACCCAAGAGAAATGCCTGATTCTAATTAGGCAAATATCTTTCTGATGATTGAAAGGGAAATAGTGTATCTGGTTAGAAACTGAATGCCCTGGCTATAAAATGTCAACCTTTCTTACTGAGTTCATCATAATCGAGAGTTCTAAATAATCTTTATTGATTTTTCACTTTTTCAGTAGTTATAATACAGCCTTGAAATATAGTCTCTTGTTTTGAAATCTAAAAGGCTAACCATAACTGAATGCATTTTTGAATGTGTGTCACATTTAAAGGGGTCACACAGCCTTTTAGCACAGCAAGTTCATGTGATCTGTTAGGTGTAGGCAATTAATAGCTTTGAAACAGCAAAAAAAATGAAGGTTGGTAGAGCACATTTATTCTATTAGCTTTAGTCTGTATTCCTTGGTGAGGAATTTTCAGAGAGTTGCTTTGTTTGTGAATTTTGGATAATTATAAACTTTGGATAATTATAAATAACGTTCTGGCACAGTGATTGGCTGCTGGTCCTATCTGTCTTCTCCTAGTATTGATGTAACTGGTCTAGCATTGGTGTAGTCATGGCTGCTAATGTTCTTCAGGGAAAAAGTTGAAAGATGATGATGACATTGAGTTTTTTATTGACTGGACATCACCACCTAGGCATGACTTTGCTTTGGACGGCCTCCAAAGCTTTCTGTGTTTGGTTTGTGAACCTCTAATGAGCTGAATCCAGTTCATTTAATATTGCTCATATATTTCTGCAAAGGATTAAAATGCAGGAATTCAAGTTTGTAAATTGAGTTGCCCACTTACCAGCTGAGTGGTAAGTTGTCTTTGGCTCAGGGGTCACAGTTTGATTTCTGGCTGGCATTCCACTTCTGTGATAGGAATTTTAAATGAGTGTTCTGTTAGAAAGAACTGCAGTGCTTATATGAAATTTAACATGGGTAAGTATCACTGCTTACTTTTTGTCTCTGAGAGTCAAGAGGAACTGGCCACTGAGTGTTTGATTTTAGTATTAACCTGGTGATTCTTGATTTGTATGGTGATAATTTTATTTTTGAAATATATTCATGACTGGGTCTTTGAAGCATGACGTGATAATAGTACATTATTTTGGTATTTATTAACTGGAACTAGATTTGTAGTCTTTCACTTGCTGATTCTCCCACATCATCAGGCAAATACATGACTAAACAGATTAGTTTTGCACAGTGCCCCAAAAACTAGTCTGCTTGGGTTTTTATTGAGCTGAGAGGGGAAATGAATTTTCTATGCCTCTGTGGAGAATGTTCTGCCTGTAGGCTCCTAGAATTCAAACCTGGGGATGGTTAACAGAAGCACACTGGTTGATTTTATCTAATACAAAACTACACAGAGGATGTATAATCTTTAAGGTTACTAGAATCTGACTCTTGCTGAGTTTTTCGGATATTTTTAAAAATGTAGACACCGAGGTATCCTTTGCTGGATCAGGATATGGGTGAGCAAATGTTTTGTTTCTTGTTTCTTGTCCTTTGTGATCATAAATGTACACATAGACCTGTGCTGACTTGCTTTAAAAACGAGTTTTCATATAAACAAAATAACACCCAGGAGAAATAGGCTTCAGAAGCAAAGATATATTTATTTGTGTCAAGCAGATTATGTAGTTTGAGATTTTTTTCTGTGTTATCAAGGGTTATTGGTTTGATATTTTAACTATTCTTACCTTGTTGCCGATGTTTGTATGATCTGACGCCTGTTGCCGTTACTATAAAACCAGGGAAAGCGAAAGAGGACAAAGTGAGAGATTTACGTTCATGAGAGCATTTGTTATATAATTAATGGGCAAACACGACTGCTTTAGTTTTTAACAACATCTCTGTGTGAAAACCTTTACAACAACAAGAATAGGGAATATAATTGTTGTTTTGAAAGACAGCATGACAAAATTAAATATAAATTAGTTATTTTTGTTAAGGTGATGCATCTGAACTTAACACTTTCAGTCTAAATAAAACTGAATTGAAAACTGAGGTTCTTTTGAAAAAGACTAAAAATCAATAGATATTTTATTTTGTGCCTTTAATTTATCTCTACACCCTTTGCATATGTCTATTTTGCTGTGTGTTTTTTGAGTAAAATATTTATTTCAGAACATAAGCATTTTATTGGGTACCATCTTAACAGCCAAAACACTTTTTTCAATGTAAATATTTATTTTGGCAGCAAATGTTTCTAAAAGGAGACAAACATTAAAATTGTTTGGCTAAAATAAATGTTTTCTTTGGGGTTATTAAGGTAGCCAAGCAAGTTCGAGGATTCCCACCTGTTACTTTTATAATTAAAGTTATGTTTTGATATAGTTTGAACAATGTCTTTGAAAAGTAAGGATGAATGGGGAGAGGAGGACTGGTTAAATTAAGACTTAAAAATTCCGTAGTTTTTTGACATGAAATATTTGTTTAGACTCAGTCTTTGAATCTTAAGTGTGAATCTAAAGTCAGGGCTTAATTTCAGTTTTCTCTAAAAAGAGCATAGACTTCCTATTTTTAAGGAGCATGATTGGGTGTGATGGGATGAGAAAGGAAAGCTTGACTTATCCTAATGGAGAGGAAATGGGTGCCTAGTGTCTGTTTCACATTCAGACTTAAAATTTTGATAGTTTATGTTCACTCAAAGACACCCACCTGCACCGAGTGTGTGCACACACTCACTCACACGCAAGAATATAAAACAGAACATTTGTGTGACAGTGGTATTCTAGTGTAATGAAATATATCTGTATATGTGTATAAATAATATGTTAAATGTGTGTTTTACTTGTGTATAGACATACATACAGTAGAAACAAACAAATCAGTAAAATGAAGGTAAACATTTTGGCCAGTAAAACAGTGAATGCTGTGAGATTTCTTTCACTGTTAATTTACAGCATTTTTATATATGCATGTTCTGTACATAGAGACTTGCAGCCAAGCTGCTTTGCTTGTACACCTGAAATGTTTGGAGTCCTTTTAGCAGATGCAGATTTGTGTAAATAATGGCCTTTTGTTGGCCGCATTTTGTCTTGATTTCCTCAGTTGTTCTTCATCAGTGAACGTGAAGATATTTATGGTTTACCAACAAAACACATTTACACCTCACATCTCTGCTTCCTACTAGGTAGCAGATGCTACTGTCTTTGACGCCAAAGTTCCCTGTAGATGGAGTTTTGTACCAAGAAAATATTTTTGAAAAGATTTGTAGATATGGTAATTTTTACCTTCGTTAAATTTAAATTTCTGGAATACTTTTTATATTAGAGTTGGATTTAAACATTTTGAAGCCTCAGTGTGACATTCTTAGTAGAGATGTATTAGAAGGGATCATATTTCAAGTTAAATACGTATACAGTTTAAAATCTTTTTTCCTAAAAATGAGAAAAGACAGGCTTTATACTTGAAAGTTTAATGAGAAAATATTAGATGATTTCTTCTATAGTTCGGAAAGCTACTTTTATATTACGAAGTTTATTTTGATACATTTTTTTATCTGAACATTTCCATTGTTCTAGATATTCTAAAGATAATATTAGTATACAGTGCCTATTCTCTGCTGGTAGCTTATACTGTTTTGTTTATTTACATATGAATTCAATGTATTTTACCTATATAGACTTTCAATCTAAAATATCTGTTAAACTTTTCTATTATTTTTATTTTTGACATATAAATCTCAAGTATATATTTTAGGTACCATTAGGATTACTTGAGTATATTTGAAATAAATTTGGTTTATTTGCTTTCACCAAAGAAACATTAAGTGTGATATTTATGTTAAAACTTAAACAATTCAAATCAAGCTAATAGTTGATATCAGTAAAATCAACTAACCATATTCCTTCAGTGTTCCTTGAAAAACAACAAAAATCCCAGAAGATAAATTGAAATTTCAAGTAACCAAGTGGTGTATCTTAGGCCAGTGGTTGTCAAGCGTTGCTGAATGTTAGAATCTCCTGGGGTGCTTTAAAAACTGCAGGGACGGATGCCCATATCAATGACATCTGAACGTAAAGGCCTCCCTCTGGCTTTTTCTGAGCTCCACAGGTGACTCTCTTGAGCAGTGGGGGTTAACAACCAGGTGTCAACAAGATAGACCAGTAAATAAGGACCCGAGAGCAGGTTCCTAACCAGCTGCCTCTCGCCTGCTGGCAGCTGGTTCTGGGCCCTCCCCAGTGAGTCAGAAACTCACCTCTGCCCTAAAGGGATGAAATGTGCCCACACCAGGAGTTTGGACAGTTTAATCCTTGCTGATTAATGCTTAATCTGTGTGTGATAGTGGAAAAATCTGGACCTCACTGTGCTCGTCTGCCAACGAAGACAATTTAACTCCAAGATCTAGCTTGGATTTTCCCTCGAAAATAATAGTAAGTGAATGTCTTTTCATTTTAGTTTTGGATTTTAAAATCCTGTCATTTCAAATAAAGTCTTCTGAAATTTATGGGTTGATGCTTGACAAGCTGTATTAATACAACTACTAGCCCAAATTCTTCAAAATTCTTTTTAAAGGGGAAAGAGCTGTATCTTCTTCAAAGATTATCAAATTGTTGCAATCGGCGCAATAAATTTTTTTTTCTAATTTTTAATTTTATTATTTTTTTAAACTGAATGTTTTCTTAGATAACCTCTTTTGAATTTCTAGTGTGTGTTAGATATGTCCAATGTAATCTGTCATTTTTAGTATGCAGAAAACCTTCAGGTTGAAATGCTACTACCTTTACTTGAAGTCACAAAAGGGAGCAAAGAGAGATCCAGTAATTACTTACTCATTTTACACATTCTTACTTTCTAAGTCGTTCTGAAAATAAGTGTATACTGTACAACATTGGGATAAACTGAACAATGAACTCTGAATAGAAATGTTTTCAGATTCATGTTCTGTGCCATTACATTCACTCCTCTTTAACTCCACGTAGGGGAGTTGGATGGCTTTGTTTGTTTTAGTATTTTAAAACAGGTTTTTTTTCCCTTAGGGTAAAGGAAGATTTTTCTTTTATGTTAGTAGAAGAAAGTTAAATTCTTTATAGTAAAAAGTTCTTCTTGGCAGTTTGATTATTTTTATATGCAACAAATTTTTTAAGGCCATTTGCCCTTCTAATTTTGAAAAGTAACTTTAAAAGTTCAATCTGTGGTTGTGAATGAAATCAGCAAGACACTTTAGCAGAGAGGGAGAAGAGAAGGAAGATGGTGGGAGCATGAAGGGAAGAAAATTACAAGGAGAAAAACACAAGAAAGAAGTGGCCTTGCTTCTCTTGGGGTGGCTGTGTGGACGCCTCACTGGTGCTCGGCAGGGCTTGCTCAGTCCGGGAACTCCCCACATGGAGCCAGGTGTTAGAAATTTCCTGGAAATTCTGAAGCTGCGAACTGAGTGTGGGTATTGTGTATGTATATAACACAAAAATCCCTTGCCTACCAACATAGCCCCAAACCAAAGTTTTGTAATTGTCTAAACAACAGGAGTTACCCAGCTTCCCATTTTCTAGAAAAAAGTAGGTTTAATTTAGAAAACAGACTGTATTCTAAAGAATTAACCAAATTAGTCTCCCATTACTGGTATTGAATTATTAAGAGAACACTTTTTAAATAAAAAAATAACTACCAAAGCATTGGACTTGGCTCTTCAGGGTTAGTCAAAGGCAAGGACCCAGGTCAAGTTCTAGAAAACATCAAACATTCAGAAACAAAGGTTAAGACTAATAATCAATAGCAGGAAATGAAAGTATTAGAATTAAAATGCAAACATTTATCACTGTGGAGGTAATTTTTACAATACTGGTCTCGAGACTGAAAAAAACTAGCTAGATAGTTGTAGTAACTGGGCCCAAGCAGGGCTGCGGAGAAATGTCTGCTGGGAGGGGAACTCCAATCTGAGGTACATTAGCAAAACAGACAGCCAAGTAGGACCGTTTCCCAGCTACAAGGATTACATGTTCCTTTCTAATCAACATCATCATTGCTTCCAGAGAGAACTGGGGAAAAGGAAAGGGTCAGAAGAATTGTTGGCCTATGTGCTGTATGACCTCAGAATGCTTCCTTAAAAGGGTCAGCCAAAAAGGTGACTTCGCGTTCCTTTAATTACTATGTTACCTTGAAATTTCCCACGAGATTTCCAGATATCCCAACATTATCTAGGTATCTTAAGTGTTTTTCTGTCTTTGGAGGTTCTCCTCAGTAGTCTGGGCTTCATACAGATACGTAAGGCTTTCCTTCTCTCCTTCCTAATTCTAAGTCCTGTGCCATTTATCAGGGGTCATCGAGGTAAGAGGATCTTATTCCTCAGTATTTGGTTCAAATTTTGATAGTTGGAGAGAAGAGGAAAGACCAGATTCCCCTCCGAGTCTCTTGGGCTGCCAGGGGGAACTGCCTTCCTTCTCTGCTGATGTCTCTGGCTGAGCTGTGGAAAGAATGACCTAGTGACGTCATTGTCCTGACATCAGGTGTATCACAGCACACTTAGAGGAATTCCCAGAATGACAGTTCAAGGACATCTTACTCCACACGTACAGCAGGTCATGAGAGTTATAAGGTACAGAATGGAGAATGAGGAGTAAGCTACATGCAGGGTGCTTGGTTCCCAAATCAAAGTCAGCTATGGCTGTCTAACTGAGAATTGAAGTCATCTGAATGCATCCTAGCTGCAAGGGACGCTGTGGATTGAGTTCTGGATTCTAAATTGTAGAGGTAGAGCTTTTGGGTTATAAATCTTTGTAGGGAACACCGAATTTTTCTTGACAGTTCCAAAGTTTCTCTTGTGTCAAAAGTTTTCATTGCCAACTTCTCTGCCTATAGTCTTCTTGTCTCAATAAAATGGCAGCTCCATCGTCTGCTTGCCGAAACCCAAACTCCACAGTCTTTTTTTCCCTCAACCTTTCAGTCTGCTAGATAACCTCATTGTTGCTTTCTTCAGAATATATCCAGAAACTGAGTACTTGTCACCACCTCCGTGGTCACCACCCTGGGCCAGGCCCCACCGTCTCCCATTTGCTTACCACAGTGGACTCCTGACTTTTGCTGCCCCCAGTCTGTTTTCAGTGGAGCACCCAGAAACGTCCTTTAGAAGGGTGTATGTCAGGCCACGGCACTGCTCCTGTGACTCCCCACTTCACTCGGAGTCCCTGAGGCTCCACCCCCACGTCTCCACCCCCTTGCCCACCCCTCCCTCTGTACCTCAGTGTGTTCCTCCTCCTGCCTGGAAGGTTCTCAGCCCTGTCTTTGTAGGGCTTGCTCTCTTACTTCTTTCAGGTTTCTGTGCACATTTGAATTGGCGGTGTCTCCTTTGACTTAGGTAAAATCGCACCCCTCCCCACACCCCTTGCCCTGTTTTATTTCCTGCTTGGCACTCACCACCCTATTAGGACGTAAGTTCTCGAGTGTAGGGACTTGGTTTTGCCCTGCTGCCGTCCATCTAGAACAGTACAAGGCACTCCATAAACACTTCCAAACAAACGGCGGGATGCATTTGCACATCTGTGGACTCGCCAGTGAAGTCTGTGGCGCCCGGTGCAGAAAGGTCGGGCGTTTCAGCCGTGTGTCTGTCACCTGTGCTTGGCTGCGAGGTGGGCTCCTTCACCACTGCTCTCATTGTTTCCAGTTGAACCCTAGTGCCCAGCTCCTGCTGATCTGGCAGGAAGCCTGCTGACAGCCACTTGACCTCACTTGTTACCCCGCTTTTAGATTCCTGAGGAATTCCTGGTACCTGAGAGATTGTTGTTGCTTATTTCAATGTGTGTTGTGGTGGGGGCCTGGGATCCTTCTCTCTTGTACTAACCCCATTGAGTAAATTGGAAACAGCTGCTGCTTCACGGCCGGTGACTTTCCTCTGACTTATGTTGAGTGTAATATACTACGTAGGGGAGGTGAGCAAAGATTCTAGATCAACAGCTGAACTGCATTTGGCATAAGTGTGATGAGCTCAGATCTTCATCTTAACCCCCGTCATTGACAGTGCTTACTGAGGAAAACTTCCCAAATAGTTAGGATGCATTCTTAGAAAACATGTATTTCCGGGAGGGGCTAGGAGTTGGGTTTACTTCCAGAGGGGAGAGAATTCCTTCACGGTGTAGACAGAGCCTGGTGGTACGGAGCTGTGAAATGGGCTTCAAACCTCTAGTGCAGAAATATTTTACATCCACACTTATATTGGAACTGTGTAAAACTTGCTTTTATTTATTTACAGAAAAGAAACCCTTAAATGTGATATTTCCGTTTTCCGTAAGTGAAACTGATAAATTGAACCCATTCTTAGCAGATTATTTTCACATGCTTTATGGGATCAAAGCACCTCTCTAAAGCTTAGCTTTTCGAAAGGCTGTATTGTAGACAGACTTGGAACTGTTGCAGTTATGTCTACACTGCACTGTAGCTTGTTTCCAGACGCAGAGGTCATGGCTATTCCTAGGAGTAAAAAAATGTAATTTAGATCGAATTTTTAAAAGTTATCCCTGTGTGCTTTATTCTAGTTGAAGACGAACTATAGATAATAATTCCCCCCCTTTTTTAAAATTAAAATTAATTGGGGTGATAATTGTTAGTAAAGTTACATAATTTCAGGCGTACAGTTCTCTAATACATGATCTATATTTCACATTGTGTGTTCACCACCCAGAGTCAGTTCTCTTTCCATCACCGAGTATTAGACCCCATTTACCCTCTTTTAGAGGCCCCCTCCAACCTTACCCTCTGGTAACCCCTAAAGTATTGTCTATGTCTATGAGTTTTTGTTCCTTCATTTGTGTGTCTTGTTCTTTTGTTGTTTTTGGTTTATATGCCACAAATCAGTGAAATCATATGGTTTTCTGCTTTTTCTGTCTGACTTATTTTGCTTAGCATTGTAATCTCAAGATCCATCCATGTTGTCACAAATGGTCCTATATCATCTTTTCTTACTGCCGAATAGTATTCCATTGTGTATGTATACCACAAGTTCTTTATCCATTCATCTATCGAAGGACATTTTGGTTGTTTCCATGTCTTGGCCACCGTAAATAAAGCTGCAATGAACATTGGAGCACACGTGTCTTTATGTATAAATGTTTTCAGATGTTTTGGGTAGATACCCAGGAGAGGGATTGCTGGGTCATATGGTAATTCTATTCGTAATTTTTTGAGGAACCTCCACACTGCCTTCCATAGTGGCTGCACCAGTCTGCATTCCCACCAACAGTGTATGAGGGTTCCTTTTTCTCCACAGCCTCTCCAACACTTGTTACTATTTGTCTTGTTGATGATAGCCATTCTGACTGGGGTGAGGTGATATCTCATTGTGGTTTTTATTTGCATTTCTCTGATGATTAGTGATGTCCAGCATTTTTTCATAAGTCTATTTGCCATTTGTATGTCCTCTTTGCAGAAATGTCTCTCCAGGTCGTCTGCCCGTTTTTCAGTGGGGTTGTTAACGATTTTCCCTTTAAGGAGCTGCAGGAAGCGAGCGCCTCGGTGCAGCTGTTCCCTCCTTGTCCGCCTTCTGCCCATTGTCATCGCCATCGTCCTGGGCCCATCCTCTTATTTGTAAAATGTGAGAGATTGTCACTGGGTGATGACGATGATAACAGTTGGGGTGCCAGGAGTCACACTAGGTACTTTCACATGGATATTCTCACTTAATCCTTGCCACACTTTCATTTGTCTCTGTTTTATGAGTAATGATAATAGCTAGTGTTTATTAAGGGCTTATTCTGTGTCAGGCACTGTTTTACTGCCTTACATGGATTAACTCACTCAGTCCTCAGGGCGGCTTTCTGGAGTAGGTGTTACGATCCACAGTTACAGATGAGGAAACTGAGGCCAGGGAGGTTTATCAGGTTGTTCAAGGTCACGTGCTCACTCCGTGGCAGAGAAGGATTTCAGAGCCTTTGCACTTTAACTCGGGGCCCGTGCTGGTACCAGACTTCATGGTTCTGGTAAAACTGGATTGCTTCGCATCCCGGAGACTAGAACTTATTTGAGTTTTTGAATAATAAGACGGATTGTAATTAAGGTAGCCTCATTTTGACATTGAATATTAGTTTCATGGGAAGTCCTTTGTGACCTTTTACAAAGTCAAAAATTGAATGTTACTTACTATGTCAATTGCACCTAGAATCAGAGCAGTTTTTTTTAATTGAAGTGAAATTCATTTAACATAAAATTAACAATTTAAAGTGTGCAATTCAGTGACATTTAGTACTTTCCTAGTATTGTGCAACCATCACATCTATCTACTTCCAAAACATTTCCATTATACCCCAATGGCAGCCTGTACCCATTAAACACGCACTTCATGTTTCCTCCTTCCCCAGCCCCTGGCAACCACTAAGCTGCTTTTTTTCTCTATGGATTTAACTATTCTGGATATTTCATATAAATGGAATCATATAATATGATTTTTTTGTGGCCGGCTTCTTTCACTTAGCGTAGTGTTTCCATGGTTTATCCCTGTGGTAGCGTGTGTCAGTGCTCCATTCCTTTTTTTGGCAGAATGTTATTCCATTGTGTGGATAGACCACGTTTGGTTTGTCCAGTTATCTGTTGATGGACATTTGGATTGCTTCCACTTTTTAGCTAATGTGATTAGTGCTATTATCAACATTTGTGTACAAGTATTTGTTTGAATACCTGTTTTCAGTTCTTTTGGGTATGTGCCTAGGAGTGGAATTGCTAGGTCGTAGAGTAATTCTGTTTCAACTCGTTAAGGAGCTGACAAACTGTTTTCTACAGCAAATGTACTGTCTTACATTAGAAATATGGGATTTTAACATTGTATGGTAGTTACTGACATTCTGCTAAGCACCAGGGTATCCTAACAACGCTTTACATATATCATTTTATGTAATTCTCACCAAATCTGTGAGGTAGGCAGTACTACTTGCTCTGGGAGACAGGTTAGGTAGCTTGTCTGAGGTCATGCAAGCAGTAGGAGAGAATTCCGGTTTCCCGTTAGGTAGTGCAGCGTTAAAGACCATCCAGTCCAGTGTTTCTCAGTGGGTGCCACACGTCCGTTGGTGTTAGGCAAGATCATTTTGGTGGCACGTAGACTCAGCATTAAGTAACACTGACCCTTATGGTAAGAATCCTCTTCCGCTTGTCTTCCTTATGAATGGATGAGTGCCCTAACACCATTCTCACACTTTACACCCCTCCTGCCCTCCCTTCATTTTCTACAGGACAGGCCTAGTCTAAGAGCCTTGGGCAGGCACCAGTGTCCCATGGGAATGTAATCATACTGTATTGTCTTCATAGTATTTATTTTTGTGTTATCTTCTATTTATGGCAAGTAATACGGGTTTTCTATTTATGGTAGTAAACACAAAGTTTTCTTTTAAAATAAAATTATTTGAAAGTGATTCACTTCAAAGAAAAACAACTCATACTGTAAGTTGAGTTTACTCACTTCTAGTTTATCTCATCACACATATATTGAAGGTCTGCTGTGTGTTCTGTTGTCCTAGTCATTGGGGAATATAGAAATGACAATAACCAGGTCTCTGTTCCCTAGATGCTCTGCGGAGAGGTGAGTTGAGCAGTGTGTAGTGAGTGCAGGTATCGATGTTTACCCCGCTGCTATGGCAACGTGGAGGGACTCTTCCCTGGGTCGGGAGAGGAAGGGGGGAAGTGGAACAGAGTGTCAGACTTATATGTGTGAATACAGACTGATTCTAAATATGGCAGATCCCTGCTGGATTTTCAAAATTGGTCTTTTTTGTTCAGATAAATACTATTACCTCATACATTCATTTGATTTGCTGTTATTTTGGTTTATTGAATTAAGAGAATATTATTAAGGTCTTTAATGGTTTGTTCACTGTAAGGAAGCTCAAAGTGCACTCAGGGAAAGACGGGTATGTAGGTACTTAGAAGACGGTGCGCTGAGAGCTGTAGTAAAGAGCTGTATGTGGAACATACCCTGAGAACAACAGCAGGTGCGTGGGGTAGGGAGATGGCTTCCTGGGGTAGCTGACATTAGGCCTGGATTTGGGAGTAGGAGTTCGCTGGGTCTGGGAGAAGAAAGTGGGGGTGCTTTTCAGTTCAATTGGACTTTAAAGGGTTTTTTTTTTGGTGAATTTTATAGAATTTTCACATTTTAAGTTTGCACAAGCATAGAATCTTTTTTTTTTTCTTTTTGTGTCTCCAAATTTTCCTTTCATCTTTGCCCATTTTAGTGCTTTGATGAATCAGTTCAGAAAGCAACAGGGTTTCTGCTTGAAGGCTGGCTGGATCTTGTTTGATTTTTAAGAATAGAAACTGTCTCTCTATACTTAGGCTTCCAGAATGGAGAAAATTGCTAATCTGTTCATGTATCCAGAGGGGCCAGAGATCCAGCGTGTCTATGCACATTGTTTTAATAGGTAGATCCTTTTAAAATGGCTTGTGATTTTTATTAACCTTATTTTCTTCTACTCAGAGATTATGCACAACTGTTCCTACATCACACAATTACACCACCTCTGTGGCAGTTACATTTAGTCCTAAAGAATAAATACTCAACTCACTTTTGCATTCTGCATTGCTCGTGGGTTTTGCTGTCAGAAATAGGAACGTGCCAAAAATCTAAAGTAATATTCAGACAATATAATCAATACTCTGAACTTCTACTCTGGTGTGTTTAACTACGATGATATGGAAATGTATAAAGAAGTCAAATTTTGAATAAAAATCTAAACATTGTTTATTTCCCCCCTTAATTGAGCTTATTAGTTGACTTTTATGTTAGTCTTTGACCTCTGCTTTTATAAACAGGAATGTGAAAAACTGCACTTCTTTCCAGTTTTTCTGATTATTGCCAGTTTTATCTGTAACTATTGCCCCGATAACATACTTTAGGGCGTTTTTTTCTTGTTACACAAAGTTGCATATATTTACTGTATATCTTTCCCAGTATAAAAGGAAAAGGTAATAAAATGCTTGCTTCTGTTAATCAGATCTATTTAATTCAGTATATGTGAATAAGATTTTCTTTCCTTCATGTATTTCCCCTTCTATTATTTCATTTTGAAGCATTTTATTAGTATTCATTACATTGTTCTTATATGAATTGCAAGATGTAAGATTGGCATTATATAAAATTAGTTACTTGAAAATCCAGAGGTACACATGAATCAAGTCCAATGATTTCTTTCAGAGATAAAGAGGTGAGGGCTGACTTTTCTTGTGTTGATGACCTTTTCCTAATCCAAATATGAGAAAGGAAGGTTGCAAATCCAGTGAACCCTAGTGGCTCACCTGCCATTTGGAAAACGGAATATGTGTTGATTGCTTTGTCACATATGCACAGTTAAACACCCCTACAGACAATGTATGGTTGCAACATCCAATGAATTAAGTAGAAAAGAGTACATGTAAAAGGATGCCCGTGTCACTAGTAGCCATTTTTTCCTTGTTGCCGTTGCTGTCCTACTTTGCTTAGTTTGGTTCTCATGCATGGACCATGGGTCAGTCTGATGGACCCAACAGTCTCCTTAGTGAATTGTTATTCTTTCTGACTGTCCTCTATTTCTTTAAAAAAAGACTGTATGCTGTAAAAAAGTCTCAGGTATTTAATGTGGGTTGGACATTTGGCTGCAGATGACCCGAGTTAGAGAGGGTCTGCAGCAGGCCTCGTACTTGGGGTGAAGGACGAGGAGTCTGGTGGAGGAGACGCAGGCATTGAAAGTTAAAAAAAAGTTTCCTCAATACTATATGTACACAGTTTGAAAAATAGTACTACAAGGCTTCTTGTGAGAAATACCAAGTCCCGCTCCATCTCTTCTTGCCCAGTTCTATTCTCTAGGGGCATCCATTTTCAACTCTGAATGCTTTATTTTGGTACTTAAATCCATATTTCTAAATGACATGATTTTGTGGCTTTTTCCATTTTTCGAATTTAGATTCTATTTATTAACTCCACTATGTAAAAGTTAACTCTTTTATACTGCCCTGCCCCACAATTCCCTTTCCCTCTCTTGTCCCGATAGATCATAAATTAAGATTAAATCAACATTCAGTGTTTACATTAGTAGGACTGTGTAAAATAACTCTCTATAGTTGAGACATGAACTGAGAATATATTTCCTTAATATACATTTTGTTGGTACTTGCCTCATTGTTTTACTTTTGAAAAATGTATCCTCATCCTCTGATAGACTATACAGTTCCTCTCAAAAAGGTAGAACCCGTCAGTCAAAGTCTAGTGATCCTTTTTCATATTCATAGATGTCTGTAATCCTTTGACTAGCTTTTCTGTGTTTGGGGGAATGCCAATGCCCACATTTAAAAGTCCTGTCTCCACAATTTAGAATTCAGAACCCAAATCCATGGCCTCCCTTGCAGCTAGGATGCACTAGATGACTTCAGTTCTTTCTGTTAGACCTGCCACAGCAGATTTTGATTGGAATGAAGCATGTTGCAGATTGCTTGTTTCCAAATTGCTGTGGCATTCAGTAGCAGGTTGAGTTCCTCCCTGCTCAGAATTGGAATCCCTGTGTCTCATTCTCCATTCTGGACCTTGTTACTCTCATGACCTGCTGCATGTGTGTAGTAAAACTTCACTTAACCGTAATTCTGGGAATCACTTTGGCCTCAACCTCCGTTTTCTGAATCCATGTCTTCTGTCTTTATGAATTTCATTATTTTAGTGGGGCACATTTTCCATTAGCTTCTTAGGAAGAGTACAGGAAAGGTAAGTTTCCCTGCATGTCAGAAAGATGCCATTTCTACTGTCACACTAGTTTATTGTTTGGCTGAGTGTAGAATTCTAGATGGGAAATAATTTCCTCTCAGAAGCCACTCTTCTGTTGACCCCTGAGCTCAAGTATTTCTGTGAAGAGGTCCTGGGCCTTATACTTTATATGTCATCTGTTCTTTATCTCTGGCGACTTAGAAACTTTTTATTTCGCTGATTTCGGAAATATTGATGAACCCTGGAGTTGGCCTTTTTCTTTTCATTTTTCTGGACCCATCCAATGTGGAACTCAATTCTGGAAATGTTTTGGAGGAGAGAAGTATCATTTCTTTGATAATTTCCTCATCTTGATTTCCTTTGCTCTTATGATCTTGAATTCTTATTGGTTGGGTATTAGAAATTCTAGACTAATTCTTTATTTTTTAAGCCTTTTCTTCTATCCCTTTTTCATCTCTTTGTCTTTTTGTTTTATTTCGTGGTAAATAGTTTATTTTCCTACTGTGCTGGTGAATTTTTTATTTCTGTTTTCATAGTATCACTTTTCACAAACTAGCTTTTATTGACTAAATCCTATTTTTATATATACCATCTTATTCTTATTTCATGGATACAATAGTTTATTTCCCTGAAACCCATTTTAGGATCTTTGTTTTTGAAGACTTGCTGTGTAGTGTTACTTGTCTGCGTTTCCTTTGAGTCCTACTATCCTTACCCTTCACTATTTTTTCCTGTTGGGAGCTTTCTTAAAATGTCTGATGAATCTTGGCTTTCGATTGATATGTTAGGTACATCTGAACACAAAGCTAAGAACTGATGGAAACTGTGTACTTGGACAGGCGTGTCCACAGGTGGGTTTGGATGGCGGAGTGGGGATTAGGTCATTTTGTTTGAGGACCCTCAGATGTTTTTATCTACACCTATCCTTCCCTCAGGAACTCATCTAGAGAGGAAATCAGCATCTGGCGGCTGAACGTGGGGAAAAAACAAAAGAAAAAATATATAAATATAAATATATTTATGGAAATATATTAAATGGAAATATACATATATATATTTCCATTTAATCTTCTCTTTTCCATTGATTCCTCTCTACTGCTAGTCTCTCCAGGTGGTAATTCTTTTGACTTCTGGCAGGATTGGGGTGAGGATTGGGAAGGGGGTTCTGAATTACTCCTTGCAGACATTTCACCCAGCCCCCTGCCATCTGATTCCTCAGTCTTTGGGGTTCTGAGCTTTAATTAGCTTGCTTCTTATCCTCTCACCTAGAACAAATTAAAACTTTAATTATCACTTGTCTATCAACTTTTTTTTCTTCCAACATTGTTTTGACCTCTGTTATCTGTTATCATCTCATCTTATGTTTTTGTTGTCCTTCTGGGTTCATACTTAAAAAATGTCCCTTCCTCTTGTTTTAATAGGGTTCTATGAGGGAATAGAGATAAACATGAGCATTTAATCAGACACCTTTGCTGGAACTCTCTACAAAGACATTTAATAAAGCAGTTTTTCTAACCAACCTGTTGCCTGCTTACAAGGTTTTCACAGTGTGTGCTATCTGGTAATACACTAGACTTTTCAGTGTGGCTCAAGGAATTTGTAGACTAAGAATAAAGCCATGAATAAATGCAGTGAACAGCATCACTGGAGTGTCCCCTGGTTGGCAGGGTGCCCGGCCTGAGGAGGCTGCGTGAGGCGGGGGTGGCCTTTGTTTAGATTCGCCAGGAAAAGCCTCATGGAACTCAGGAAGTGCTGCTCAGGGGAAAATGATCTCCCCAGCTGTGTTTAGGACAGAGCAGGGGAGGTCGGAAGTAGGAAGGCCCATGAGGCTCCCTACCATCCATCCAGAGGAGAAATCTGTGCCCTTGTCTGGTTGCAAGTTCCCCAGGGAAGGGGAACTTGAGAGAAGAGTCCAATTGAGAGAAATGATACGAAGAAAAAAAAAAAGGAGGTTAATTGAATGTGGGCGCAGACATTTTAATGGCATTTATATCAAAGATGGTCCTAGTGGTTTAAATTTTAAGGATACACTGGGTGTGCATACACTCTGTAATAAAATTCTTAATGCAAATTGATAAGCAGATAACATTTTTCTGCTTGCCCTTTGCTTTCAGGATAAGAAACGAACAAGTTAGGTAAAACATTTGAAGCTTACATTTAGTCCGAAAGATTTCTGGCTGTGACATTTTGCGTGCTCTACCAACGGGTTTCCAAATGCTGAGAGCAGCTCAGTGTCCCCCCTGCACTCTGGAAGCCTTCAGAGGAAGCCAGTAAATAAAGCAGTGAAGGAGGATTACTCCGCTGGAAGCCCCACTGCCTGCCCTCCCCTTCTGCTGTCACCGGGCACTTCTGTTTTCAAAATTGGGAGTAAGACTTTGAAGACCCTGCAGCACTCCAAAAAAGGTGGAACAGTGTTCATTTAAGGCAGACGTATTTACCAGTGTTTACATGTAATGTTTAACACTAGGGGTGAAACTAAAAGAGCTTTCTGGTTAGGACTTACGTACCCAGAAAATTCCACTAACTGTAATGGCATAATTTTTCAGCGCTTAGCACTCATTTGTGGTCTCGCCGTGTTTGAGTTTTATCTGAGGAGCTGTCCGCATGTGTGGCCCAGTGCCAAGACCAGTGTGAAACTAAGAACAACAACAGCAAACTGTTAGAGTAATTATAACAAAAGTCAAGTTTGTAGCCTTATCTGTCAGGAATAAAAAATAAGAGTCCAATTTGTTTGGCCAGTGTTTAGTGTTCAAGTTGCTGTTTATGTAACTATACATATGGTCTTTTAAAGGGATCGTGCTCTCTCCCAGTGAAATCGGGGCCCACTTTTATCAGCTTTCACAAATGTTATCTTTTTATGTCTCCTTCACTATTAAGACAGGGATCGGTAATTAGGATAACTCAGGAGAAAGCTTTATATAGAGACCCCCCAGCCTGGCTGGAGGTTGTTATTCTTCCCCGAACATTCTGGTGCCATGGTGTTGGCCTGGTCCTCAGGCCCCTTAAGTTAAAAATACCCGGTGTGTGGTCTTGCCAGCTGGCCAGAGGCCAGGCTTTTTATAGCCTTGTCTGGCCTGGGAATGGAGCTTAGCTCTAGGGGGGGTGCAGAGTGGCCCTGTGGGCAGGGTCTTCGCCGCCATCCTGTCTTAGCTCTGTTATCCTAAATGAAGTACAAGCGGAATCTGATGCCAACCCCCTCTCTCATAGCTTTTGGGAAGATGTTTGTTAAACTAACCAAGGAGACAACTTGAAATAAATTTTCCCGTTATTTTTGAAGCCTGTGTACCATCTGCTAGGGAGAAACTTCACTGCCTAAGTACATACATAGACTTGAACTAATTGATTGAACACCAGGTTTCTAGAGAAACATGTTTATTAAATGGCAACAACTTGGGGACATTTAGTCTTCATTTTTGGTCTTCTGTGTCCAGTGGCATTTTCCCTAAATTATGTCCAGAATTTCTTTGGCATTATGCATGCTAATTTTTATTCTGAATTGTTGCTTAGGTTTTATTTATTTCCAGAGTTTTTTGCTCTCCTCTCCTAACAATACCTACACAACTATTTTTATCTCTTTTCTCCCTACCTTCTTTCCTGGATGCTGTTTTATGCTCTGAAACCATAGGATTCAAGTCCTAAAAGCCATTGATACGTTGCTTTGTTTTGTTATTAGACACTGGTAAGGAGTTTGGTGAAGTGATGGAATGATGTTACAGAATTTTCCTTAAAAATAATTTTCAGGCCATATCCTTTTGTCAGTCATGATGTGTGACCCACTGCTAAGACTTAAAGATGTTAAATAGCGGAATGTTACTTAATTCATAGAAGCTTCTGCATTTCCGTGCTTTAGAAGAGTCAAAATTGAAACACCCCTTTCTGTAAACTCTTACTGTCTTTGTATGTTTTTTTGTCCTGAAGAGCAGATATCACATTAATTTCCTCCCTCCTCTCTTACTCACCACTTGATGGAAGGAGAAAAAGGCAAATATTTGCCTGGGTTTTGGGAAGGGGGAAAGTTCTTTGTTTAGTTTTGTTTTTTTTTTTTTAAAGCTCTTAAGGAGCGTAGTTGGTAAGCCACTTGTACCAGTTTGTGTGGACCCTAAGGAAGAGGAACCGTGTCATTGCCCTGACACTGATGATTGAAGGACAATTGTTCACTTTCTCTTGAGGATTAAAAATGCATGAGAGCACCTTTTTGAGACCAGGTTTGCTGAAACATCACTGCTGGCTTTTTTGTAATACTCTGTGGATGTTTTGGCAGAAAGTGGTTTCTGTCAGAACTCGAAGCATCTTTTCACGGCTGTCTTTGAACAGGTAGTGCTGGGCACGTTTTAGCACATAGTTACTCAACCCAGGGCTAGCTGCCTGTCACCAGGAGAGAATGTCTTGCTTACCTGTATCTAAGTGGATGGGCAAAGAACTGTACCAGTTTACACACTGCACTGCACAAAATTACTGTGCTCCATTTTGAATTTTTTTTCCCCCCGGAAAATAGAGAAGATAGGACACTGGTGTGAAATCCTGAGAATGCTGGGACAATTTTTTTATGATTAGATTGGAGACCCTTTTTTACTGGTCAGTATGAACTTACATATTTTTATTATAGCAGTTCTCGTGATTTTAGGCTACAACATTCTTATTCAGACTGAATTATCACAAGAAACTGTGTAAATACTTTTCTTTTGGAGGAACTGTTTATAAAATATGAGTGGACTTTGTAAATTCATATTATGAATTTCTAATTTTGTAGGATTGGAAATCCATAAAAACAATCCTATTTTTAATGTCCTCTGTATTCATATCTTCAAGGGGGTACTAGTAGGTTGCATGAATCAGGACCGTTTCCAAATCTTGTTGCCCATGGTATTTTTTAATAAATGAGGTACATCTGACTACAATGGGATCTGCTTTATTCCTAGGGAAACAATGAACTTCTCATTGTGGGGGGTGAGAGAATAATTCTTTTTTTTCCTTCTTCCTGATTATAAAGTACTACTTGTAAATGATTTAAAAATTTTTTGAAATAATTACTGCAGAAAGTGAAAGGTTAAAAAGTCCTATGAAATTTCAGAGATAACAAGTCTGGGATATATACTTTTAAATAGTTTTAAAATGGTTAAATATTACACATATTCTCCTGCAACTTGCTTTCTTTGCTTAATATATAGCTCAGCCATTTTCTACATATTTTTATTATCTATATTTAGATAATGCTGCACAGTATTCTTTTGTGTGGATATGTTGTCATTTATTTAATCAAATTCCTGATTGAGAACTATTTGGGTTGATTCCAATATTTAACTGTGACAGATGATGTTGCAAAGAATGCTCTCTTATAGTTGTATCCTTGTGAAAGCATTTCTATAAGATAAATTCCTAGAAGTAAAATTGGAGGGTCAAAGAGTCAGGGTTACTTTTCCTGTAATAGGAGGAAAACAATCAAAACCAATAAATTCACCTTGGGCTGGTCTTCTGCTTTTTAAAAAGTATTAAAAAAAAAAAGTGGGACTCTAGGTAAAATACAATTTTGTGCAGAAAATCTCTCACGATTAATTTTTGTGTGGAAATGGAATTTTTTGTCATTTAGTTATCTCATTTAGTCTTTGATCTGCAGTTGAAACACAAAATGAGTTTTATAGTTTTTAAATATTGCTTGCATTTTATAATAAATGATTAATAAAACGATAAACATAGTCTGGTGTGAACATTTCTTCCTGTTTTATGATCTATACTGTGTATTATGAAACTTCTTTGATCTTATTCTTTGAGTTCTCTATGACTTTGTAGTCAAAATGAGAGCTCAATTAAAGTCTTGAAAGTAGATAATATCCATTGGTCAGCAATTTCTTGAGCACTGTTCTATGCAAAGTGCTCAGGAAAGTGTGAGAAAGTTTCTGTCCTCAGGCAGCTGGGGATTTACACGCTTCAAGGGGTGAAAAGTAATCTAAGGTAGAATTGGATAAATTAAACACTATGATAAGCCATTACACTAAACTTAAAGTACAGTCATTTTTAATAATCATAGAGTGACTGCTTATTGTAATTAGTATAATTCCACAGATAAATATTTAACCCACAGGACCTTTAAATATTTTTTCTCTCTGAAAATTAAAGTTAGGCCTAATATCATTTTAGAATTTCTCCTGGATAGAAATAATTGTATAGTTAAATTTACCAACAATAAATATCCTTTTAAGTCACATACAGATAAGTAATTTTGTTGCAGTCCTTGCAACATTGCAACATTTTCCTCTCCTCCCCTCCCCCCCTGTTCTCCCCTCCCCTCTTTTCTCCTCCCCTCTCCTGGTTGAAAATAGATACTGATCTTACTTTTGTCCCTTCTTTCAAGTCATATTGTATTAAAACATTAAAAAGGAAAATGGCTTTTTTTTCCTGATAGGAGACATGATAGGTGTTTTCTGTTAAATGTCCAGATAATGTAAAAAGCGTAAAGACATAAAAACTTCCCCACAGTCCTTCCACCCAGAGATGACAGCTGGTCAACAAGGTGTTGTATGAGTGCCTAGAACTTTGAGTATTTGTTCGAGAAATATTTGTTAACAGTATTGGGCACTCTTTTATCCCAGTGTTCTGTGCGGCCACATTATTTCTTACCACGTTGGAGTGGACAAGTGCTGGCCTTTGAGCGCTCCTGTTGCCTATGGAAAGGCTGCTTGCCTGAGCTCCCTCTGTGCCAGAGGCCCCTCCAGCAGTAGCGGCCGTCCCCAGGTCTTCACGAAGCCTGGAAAGGGGATCCAGAACTTCTGACTTGGACGGGGACACATACCCTCTTTGTTCTCCAAATGCCATCCAGTCATGCAGGGTTCAACTTGTTCCTTGTTATTTTTTGCAGCTTCTGTTTTCTGGTTTGCTTTTGAGAGTCTCATATTTAATTGTATATTTAAGAAATAGCAATAGAGAATATACTTTTTGTAGAAGAATGTTTTTTGGAAGGGATTTTTCCCCCCATGTCTTTTGGACAATGAATTAGACTCTTTCTGAAGGCTCTGGAGCTAAGTTATTGTAGGGTTTGCCTTCTCTAAGCTGGAGCTGTCCAACTGTTAGCTATTTCAGACCTGGCCTATCTTTCACTTTCAAGCTCTAGAGATAATTTATAGCTGTAGGGTGTCAGGAGTGGATTTGAATTGTGCCTGCACAACGTAACATGGAATTTTGCAAAGATTGTTAAAATTACTACTTCAGCATTCAAATGACTAAGTACAGTAAACTTCTTACTCAGTTAATTTATTTGAATATTTATTGATCGAGTGCTTCATGTAGAACACTAAAATAATGTAAAAGCCCAGCACAGGTTCAGAGCTGATTTGGCTTTTTAAAAAATTATAGGCTTGAATATAGCTAGCTAAATGGTCTTTAGCAAAATTGGCAGTAAAATGGTCCCTATGGAGTGGGAATCAGTGTCTTATTTTTTAAAGGTATTATAGAGGTATTGGTATCTTTTGAGTGTTAGGTTGATCTAGAAAAGGGACACTTTCAGTGGTACTTGTTATTGACGTATTTCCTTCCTAATTGGGGAAAGTTATATTTCTACTCTATCTCGGGCATAAACACGAAGGGACTTTGGATCAGAATACTCTGTTCAATTTTGCAGTAGCCTTCATAAATTTAGTTTGTTTCTGTGTTTAAGTCTCTTTCAACTTAAAAAAAACTTAAGAGCCAGTGATTGGGTTTCATTAATATGATGTTTTTATAAAAATTAGTCCCCTAAGACTATGACCCTTTTCCAACCAGAAGGATGTCATTTCCCCCCCTCTGAGTCCCAAACTTTACCATTAGCAGATGTTTTTCCAAAACTGACCACAAGGAAACATGTCAACACTAACTCAGAGGATTTTACAGAAGATTAAACTATGATTTAATTACAACAATCGACCCTTTGGCTCTGTTAATAGCTAATGACTTAAACATTTCTGTGCCTCTGAGCTGTGCTTTCCTGGGTTGTAATAGAGCTTTCGGATACAAGCATTCGTGTTCCCAACAGACATGATTCTTTCTTTTCATTTATGGTTCAGTTTTTATACTTAATGTGTTTCCCTCCCCCAGTTAATTGGGGGAGCAAAGGAAGAGAGGTTTACCAAATACGCTTAGGCTGGAAACCCAAACCTTCCTCCTGCCTTCGTGAGCTTGCTGTGATTTGCGTTAGCGTCCCGTTATAATGCTGACTGCAGGGAGAAAGCCGAGAAACTTAAAGTGCTACCTTGCGGAAGGGGCGGGGCATCCTTTGTACACAGGCCTTCTGTCTGCCTGATGGAATTACCAGGACCATGGCACAGGCTGGTACTTTAGAATCTCAGAGAGCTTAACGACTGGATTAGGAATTAGAACTTCAGAATTCCAGGTTTAGCCCCGTGCTTTCCGTCTTAATTAACACATTGGAATTATAGCCCTTAACTCAGCCTGTATCACAGTGTGTTGTGAGACTAGGTGACCGTCTATGTGAAAGTGATTTGAAATACTTTGATACACTCCTTAAGACCATCTTGTCATGTTTTAAAATTCAGAGTCCTAGGATGACCTAAGAATGAGTTTTATTTCCACCTGGGACATGAGAATGGGCCCGAATGGTACGTCCCTTTGGTCAATCTAGGGCCCAAGCTTCCTTCCCAGGCTTTGGTTTACCTCTGGGCCACCCTGCGGGTTGAGGTAGGGCACAGCTGGAGCCTGCTAGAAGCCTGCTTTTTCCTTCTTTCATTGAGGCCATTTGCGGGAAAGAAATGTCTGATTTGCCAGCATGATTGTTCCCCTTGTGTTGTGTCACTCCTAGGACACAGATACTCCCTCCTGTTTGCTTTTGAATTTGCAAAGCTCAGCCTTAACCTCTGAAAGAGGGTTTCTGCTTTTGGAAGATGGATCTGACGTACTAATACCTGCCTCCGTAGGTTTTTATGAGGGTTAAATGAGACGATGCTTACAAAGAATTTACCAGTAGAAGCCATGGAAAACCATATCATTTTTTGTGTGTGAAAACGTTGTTATGAATGTTTTCACAAAATGTGATTATTCAGTGAGTTATGAATTATAACATTAACAATTTTCTTCTACGAACCAAAGCTAGCTAATGTGTGTACTCTATTTGCCCTCCTTTATTTTTGGGCTAAGGATTGAACACAATTGCCATGGTGAGCTAAAATGAACTTGAAAATGGCTATTTTGTTTGGACTTGACTGATTATTGATTTTTATTTGGGAATTTTCTGTGGAATTCAGGAAATTTTTTTACCACCCATACCTGAGGCAGTTTAGTGAGCCCCTTTGGGAGGGTGGGAGGCAGGTGTTAGGCTGCTGTGCTGAAGTAGCAGAGCATTCATTCCTTCCAGCATCTTCAGGCCCAAGGCAGGTGTTGGGGGCAGACCTCAGAATTGACAAAATTGTCTCAGGACTGAGGAAATCTGGACTATTCCCTGTGCTTTAGATCTTCTTGATGTAAGTGATTGAGGACCACCGCTGCTTCCTTCATGCTCCAGTTAAGTGATTGTTTCAGACTCTGGAAATCAGCTAACGAGATGGGATCTGGTTGTTGTGTTTGAGTGTGATGGGCACAGATGAAACAAGTGAAAGATTTGTGAAGGTTTTATTCTATTGACAGTTCACTTCTGTTGCAAAAATATTATAGCACATTAACTGCTATAATTACCATAAATAATTAAAACAAAAACGTGATCATCAGAATAATTGAACAAAATGTGTTAGGTGGTAACTCGGGCTTCTGTTGCTTTTATTGCTTTGTCCGGTTAACTTCTAGTTAACGGCTAGATGGTTTTTGCCCACTTGGGCTTTTTGATAAGGCTTTTGTGATAAACTACTAGCTCGGGCAGTTGGGGTGGGGTGGATGCTTCTCATAGGGAATGGAATATGTGTTAAAGGTAGAATCCAAGCTGTAATGACATCACCAGAGCCAGCTTAATTTAACACCAAGGGGCGGGTGTATGAACCTAGGTCAGAGAGATTGAGAATAATGTCCAATTTTGGAAGAACAAGCTTGTAATATTATCTAAATTATTGTTTAGAATTAGTAAATTTTCAGGGGCTATGGATGGAGTGATACTTTAAAAGGAAGTGAATAAGGAAATTGCTTTCTGATTTTCAAAAGCTGGGAATTTAACCAGAATTTACACTGAGAGTGAACGTTAGCTACAAAAATACTTTTCTGTACAAGTACCTACAAGTTTACATTCTGTAGGATATAGGCTGTTTTGTGGAGGGTGTATGTTAAAATAGAAGCATGTGATTGTGTTACACAAAGTAGAGCAGACCCGTTTCTTCACTTTTGTGTGTTTCACATGTTGTCCTGGTTTAATTGGTATTTATTTCACAAGTGAATAATCATTTCATCAAACTACATATTTACTTTTACTTTTAGTTTCTCTGTTTTGACAAAATAATCACGTTTTAGGAAGTGTTTCTGATGAAAGTTATAAAATAATCATTTTATAATTACATGAAGATATTAATATTCAAGCCAAGCAGTAAGTTAGCTATGTGAAAACTGTTTAAAACAATGAAATCTTAAGTTCGTCAAAAACAATCCACTGTTTCGAACAGACCCCTAAGCCTGTGTGTGTGTGTGTGTGTGTGTGTGTGTGTGTACATGTACACACTCCTGCTGTTTACAATCCCACAATAAGAGATGGGGATATATAATCTGCTGATTTATAGCAGAGAAATGAGCTCTGGAATATAGGAACCAGCTGGTTACTCTCTTACTCACAGGATCCTTAGAGATGCTACAGCACTTTTATGAAAAGACAACTGTTGAAGCTACTAACATGAAAATAATGACTATAGTGGTTTGTTCTTTAGTATCCAATTTATAAGGAAAACTTTCGGTCATGTAACCTGGTATTTTCACGTATTGTAATTATAACTGTATTCATGAAAACTGGTTGTAGATAGTGGATAAGATAGTGGGTTCTGTTCTCGTTCTGGACCTCAATTTCTTTGTGATGTTGTGAGGATTAAACACAACTTAAGTTCTTAAGTTTGGAGCTCTCAGAACAGTGCCTGACACAGGGTGACACTCTGTGTGCTGCCTGCCTCGTGTTAACCCACACGAACTCACTGCATGTGCCATATGGAAAGGAGTGTGTACTGCCATACATGCACCTGTGTGGATGCATAGGACCATACGTGCATGTGAATATGATGGTCACAGAGCGTACATTTTTTAGGACACATTGAATGATGATAATGTAAACACTTCTAATTCCCCACTGGGTACCACATGCTGGTTTTAGCATTTTATATACATTAACTCATTTCACTTCATGGCAGTTCTATGAGGTATATACTGTTATCTCATTTTACAGATGAGGAAACTAAGGCACAGCGAGATTAAGTAACTTTGCCCAGTGCTTGTAGCGGAGAAGCTGGAATTGAATCCAGCTGGTGCTGCTGCAGACTCTTAACCACTGAGGTATGCTGCCTCCCCAGCGCCAGCGTCATGGGGGCCTCGTCATGGGGTGCTCATGTTTGGCCGGCCCTTTTACACCCCTACTTGTTTGCATGTGTACATATATACACGTACACGTTATAGCCTACTTACTGCATTGCATATGTGTGTGCGTGTGCGTGTGTGTGTGTGTGTGTGTGTTCTCATACAAAAATAAACGTCAGCTTTTAAAAATACTTGGGTCTAATAACCCCCATTACTTAAAAACACATTGCTTAATTGTAAAATGTGTCAAATCATTTTGTTGAAACTATAGCGTAAATGTAAGGGGAAGAAACTTCAAGGAAAAGCTATAATAGAAAAATGCTGGATGCGGTATCTAAACGGAACAGTCGCGAGTTTGAAGTACTTGCTCTGAGGTTAGGAGGGGTCTTTAACTTCACCGTTTACTCCAAGGTTGCAATGGCCCAGAAGGACCTATGGTTGAATTTTTAGTGTCCTGTGGTGGCACCTCTAATTGAGGGAAACTATCTCTGCCCTGGGCTTGGTTTGAAGTGTCACAATTAGAACATCAGCTTAGTAAGATTTGTATGGTTTGCTAAGTGCTTTTAAATCAGTAATCTCACTTGAACCTCATAATAGTCCTGTGAAATAGTACTGGGAGTATTACCATTTTCTAGATGAGGAAATTGAGGCTGAGGTTAAGTAACGTTCCCAGGGTTATACAATTTTGAAGTGGCAAAAGCTGAACCTAGGTTTTTTGAGGACAAAACTGTGTTCTCTCTTTCTGTTATCCACAATTGCAGGAGAGTGTCAGAACCCTAGCTAGCATCGTCCCTGAGTAGAGGTAGCCCCTGGGAAGCTTAAATGCCAGCCATAAGCCACTTGAAATTAAAGGACAGGTGGCCCAGTGGGTAGAAGCAGAGGCCCTGGTGTGGCCTTGGTCTGAGTCCAAACTTCTGGTGTGGGGGTTCCGCCAGGCCCTCCTGCTGGGACCATTGTTATTTGTTTGCTCCTTGGGCTGTCAGTGTGAAGGAGGGCGCTTTCCTGTAATTTCTGTTATACTTGAACTGGAAATTCAGGGTGGAGCTGGATTTGAGGGAGGGGCTAAAAAGCCATGACAATTCTGGTCACCTGTTCTGGAACTGCTTTCATTTTCTTTTTAGTTTGGTTTGAAGAGAAAAAAAACGGCAAATAGCTTTCTGTTCTTTAACCAGTGTTGTGGTCAGGTTTGCATTTCCAATACAGATGAATCAAAGTGTGTAGTTTATTCCTTTGCTGTTTCCCTGTAAACTTTGGCCTTAAACCTGATGTGACATTACGGTGGAGTCTGCCATTGGCATTGCCACCCGTCGTCTGATTCTTTGCTCGTGAAGCAGTTGAGAGCAGGGAAGAGTTCTCCGGTCCTCAGGAGTTGGTATTCCTTGTTTGGTGGCTTACATAATTTTTAGATTTTAGGTCGTTGTTTTTTTCTTTTTTTTTTCCTTAAACATTCCAGCGTTTACTGGCATGGTGTAGTGCAAATGTGAAAAGGAAACTGTTAAAAATTTATTTTATAATTTATACACCGGCATTTTATATGGAGCCATGTGTGTGGCAGCTTTTCCGTTTGTGTTAAATGGTACTAAAGCTTTTCTAGATTAAAAACTGCAGGTTGCAAAGCATGTGGTTTTTTGCATGTGCAGTTATTTCTTCATCGCTGAGTTGTCCTTCCAAGCCTGGTCTAAATGTGCTTGAAAATTACCATCTGTCTGTGCCGTTTGGAGAGGGCACAGAAAGACTAAGGTGGAAAGCTGTCACTTCTAATATTTTCATTCAAACTTTCACACCCTTCTTGTCTAGTTACATAAGTGCATGCAGCAGGAGTTGTTTCAGCCATTTGGTCTGAATCTGATTTTTACAGTGGGGGAGGGGGTGCAGGGAGGGACTTTAATCTGAAGAGGTGGGGCACAGCACTGATGCAAATTTGAGACCTGATAAACCCTGAAAGCGTTTAGAATTTCCCCTCCCTGCCCAGTAAATTAGTTGCATAAGTGAGATGAATATGAATGAAAACACCTATACTTATGGATATATTTTCTTGTGCAGACCTGGCTTTCTTACACATTTTTAAAGCTGTAGTCTCAAGTTTCATTTTCTGAAGTTGGTATAGCATCGACTTAATGATTTACTAGATCTTTACAATTTTACTTGATGTTCAGAATTTATCATAGATAATATCGGAAGGATTTTGGATTGTTTGCATAATTTATTTTTAATGTCTCTATTTTTTTAATCTTAAAAATTGATCTATTTTGGTTTTGATTGGAATGGGATTTGGAAGTGAAACATGACGGAAGCCTGTTAGTATAAACTGCCAATAATTTCTAATAGTTGGGAATAAGGGATTTAAGCCAATAAAAAGGTAGTAAGATACAATGATAGTATGACTGGAGTCCAGAGCTGTAAATTTTGATCTGCTTGCAAGTTAATTGTGTAACATCCACACCAAGCTGAAGACAGTAGTTTTGCCCTCTCATTTACTTAGGGATGGTTATAAGAGAAGAAAGGAACTTCAGTCTTCAGTTAGCAAAATGAGGGTTTTAACTTCCATCTAATGGAGTCTTCAGTAATTCCCACAAAAGATATTTAGTCAGGATATCAATAATTTTTGAGGAATAGCATTGTGTACTTGTCATAATTAGAAAGAAATCCTCTTTTTTTTTGCTGTTCCCTAGCCTATGACAGTGTGAGTATTTTTAGAAAAAGCCTGTGGTCTGTTTAAGCACGCCATTTGTGCTATGGTATTTGTCTTTTGTGCAACTAACATTTTATAATTTCTGTAATGTAACAAAAACTTGTTTTGGAAAAGATGTGTTTTAGAGAACAATTGGCGAGCCAGAGAGCAGGTGTGTAATAACGTTAAATAGTGTGGTAATTCCGATCACAGAGATAGATAAGGAGAGCTGTGGGAATCACAGGTGAGGGGACACTGAGCTACAAAAGCCACAGTGGGAAGCGTAGGTAACATGTGAACCGGGTTTTAATGAGAAGAACAGGAGTGTGTCTGGTATTCTAGTGGAAACAGTAGATCCAATGCTTATAACCCGAAACTTGTATGTTGATGAAGAGTAATCTGATTCTCACAGGGCTAAAGATGTTAGAGAATGTGATAGATGTTTGTATTGGGACAGTAGGTTAGAGAAAGGTTGTGAGTGTGAATGGTCTTATGTATCATTCCAAGGAACTTGAACTTTACCGTGTGTAAATAGGAGCACTTTCTGTTTTTATGGGAAGCTTTAAACCAAGGAAACACTATGAAATCAGTGGTCTAGAAAGGTGGTTGCTGGAAGTGTGGAGAGTGGCCGACAAGGAACCTGGAAGAACGGGGATGACGAGGAAGTTACCCTCCTGGGGTGTGAGGGGTGGGAGCTGGCCTCAGGGGCAACTAATAGGTTGCATTCGCGGGTCTTGTCAGGGAGTAGCAGGTACAGCCTGGGGAGAAGATGGTTCTCAAGTGTGCGGCATGGCCAAGAGGTCCGTGTCAGTGTGGAGATAAAGGAGTCCAGGAGCAGGAGCAGGTCTGAGGGAAGGTAGTGGTGGCTTTATGGCGACGTCTTCAGGAAACGGAAGTGTTCAGTTTGCAGTTGGAAATACAGGGAAGGGGAGTTGTGGATGTTAAAGGTAGAAATTTAAGGTTCTACTGTGTTTCCCTGAAAATAAGACCTAGCTGGACCATCAACTCTAATGCGTCTTTTGGAGCTAAAATTAATGTAAGACCCGGTATATATTATATTATATTATATTATATTTATTATATTATATTATATTATATTATATTATATTATATTATATTATATTATATTATTTATATAAGACTTGGTCTTATAGTAAAATGAGACCGGGTCTTATATTAGTCTTTGCTCCAAAAAACGCATTAGAGCTGATGGTCTGGCCAGGTCTTATTTTCGGGGAAACACAGTATGAGTATTCTAAAGTTACTGTGTGGCTCAGTGGTTCTGTGTCCTGGCATCCATTTAGAATCACCCGGGGAACTTGAACCACGTGTCCATGGCGAGTCCATTCCCAAAGAGTTTTTTAATCGTTCTGGGGTGGGTTCTGGACACTGTGTATGAGTTGAGATCACAATGGTAGGTCCATAGTAGAAGCCAGAAGAAAAGATGTGCATTACCTAAGGAGTAGAAAAGAGAAGGAGGCTGGGGACAAACCTGGGAACCCCAAGCAGTAAAAGGGTGAATGGCAAATGAGGAAAACAGTAAGAGAGTACAATAAAGAAGGCAGAGCAGTAAGAGGAATATCAGAAAAGAATTATGTCATGAAAGAGAGGTGTGGGGCCATTGCAAAGGAGTAGCAAGAGGCCAGCAATATTGTATGCTGCAAAAAGAGATGGGGAATAAGGATTAAAAAGTGACCAGACACACACACGTGTGTGTGTATGTGTGTGTGTGTGTGTGTGTGTGTGTGTGTATTTACTGTGGTTTGATAGTAAAGCTTGAATTGCAGTGGTTTAAGTTGTGAATGAAGAAAGGGAAGCAGGCAGTGAATGTAGACTGCAAAGGGGTGGAAAAAGGTATTTCATGAAAATGGAAACAAAACAAAAATGTTAGGATAGCAATATGTATACCAGACAAAATTACTGTAAAACAAAGGCTATAACAAGAGACAAAGAAGGGCCCAGTAATCCCACTTCTGGGTATTTATCTGAAGAAACCTAAAATGCTACTTGGAGGGGACAAATGTATCTATATGTTCATGGCAGCACTGTTTACGATGGCCAAGATATGGAGGCAGCCTGGGTTTCTGTGGATGGATGAATGGATAAAGAGTCGGTGGTACATGTATACAATGGAATATTCCTCATCCATAAAAAAGAATGGAACCTTGCCATCTACGACAATGTGGATGGACTTACAGGGTATTGTGCTGAGTGTAGTAAGTCAGAGAAAGACAAATATCATGATTTCACTTATTTGTGGAATCTAAAGAACAAAATAAACAAAACAAACAAACTCATAGATACAGAGAATATTTGATGGTTGCCCAGTGGGAATAGGGTTGGGGTGGTGGGTAAAAAAGGGGAAGGGATTAAGAAGTACAAAATAGTCTTGGGTGTAAATACAGCATAAGGAATGTAGTGAATAATGTTGTAATAACTATGTGTGGTACTAGATTTATTAGGATGATCACTTTGTAAGTTATATAAATGCCTAATCACTATGTTGTACCCCTGAAACTAATATAATGTATGTCAACTGTAATTGAAAAGAACATTATTAAAAATATGGGTAAGAGGCATTTTATAAAGAAGGTGGGACTTGTGTCTCAAGCAAAAGAATAGCATGGGGGCTGGGTGTGGGGAGTGGTGGTGTATGGTGTCAGCCAGTCTTGCTTGTTATAGGGACCTGCACGTAGTTGCACGCAAGTTGCTTGAGATGATACTGGAGCAGGTCACGGAGAACTCTGCCAAATTGGGAAGCTCGACTTGAGTCCTGTAAGCAGTATGGAGCCTTCCTAGTTCTAAGGAGGAAGGGGAGGAGGCCCTTTGAAATTAGCATTCTACTGGATCATATTCTGCTACTGCTTGGTGGGGAAGAGGATTTAAAGGGAAAGAACCTGGAGGGTAGGAAACGACCTGTTGTGAGTCTGGCCACACAAAGACCAGAATAAACTAGAATCCAGTGGATCAGTATAGTGTGGTCAGGATGAAAAGGGAAGTGGGTGGGGCAGAATGTTTGTGTTCCCCCCAAAGTCATGTGTGGAAACCTAACCCCCAGTGTGATGGTGTTAGGAGGTGGGGCCTTTGGGAGGGGATTAGGCCATGAGGGGGCAGCCCCCCTGAGTGGGCTTAGTGCCCTTCTGAAAGAGACCCCAGGCAGCTCCCTTGCTCCTTCTACCAGGAGAGGACCTTGAGGAGACTGACACAGGAAGTGGGCTCTCACCAGTTACCAAATCTGGTGCCTTGATCTTGGACCGCTCAGCTTCCAGAACTGTGAGAAATCAGCTTCTGTTGTCTCTAAGCCGCCCCGTTTATGGTATTTCTGTTATAACTGGAAGGAACTCAGATAGGTAGCTTTAAATCTATATAGAAGGTAAGCTAGGTATGGCATGGAGGTTATTGTACTGAGGTAGGAAGGTGCAGGATGGGAGAGGAGAAGGAGTCTTGGGTAACTTCAGATTCCCGGGTTGGAATGGAGAAGATTTTGAACCCGTTAACTAGGAGCCTGAATATTGAAGGAGAGGCAAGTTTTGAGGAGGAGGCTGATGAGTTTGATTTTCGGTGTATTGAGTTTGAGGTGATTGTGTTGTGTATACTTGAGATAGTAGAGAGAGTATTTGTATTTCTTTTTCCTTTAGGAATCTAAAAGAAACTCCATTCTCATAAACTTTCTTATGAAATACAGGAGAGTTGTATTTTTATTTTACAGACGGGGAAACTGAAGCAAATTCAAATATTAAGTGACTTACTAAAAATACAAAGCAGGAAGTGGAACCTAGGTTTATGGATACCCCCATTCTGTGTCCTACTTCCATAGAAGAGTCGCCAGAAACATGTTTTCAGTTGTTGAATGGATAAGTGAGTTATTCTGACCTCCGTGGTGCTACACACAGCTCCTGAGCATTTTGGTTGAACCCTGGGTTCTTCATGTGCAAACTTGGATGCATGGGGCAAGCAGAGGGGAGAAGAGATTCTGTGACCTCTTAGTTCCTTTCTGGCTTGAGCATTCTGTGTTTCGAGACTTGCAGTGCCATCATCTTGAAATTGTTCTTTGAAGTAAGTAAAAAATAGTGTTCACCCCGTAACAGATGATATGTTTTCTATACTTTTTTTTTCTTCAAGTAGAGAATGGAAAAATTATGTCTGTAGAACATAGTAGGCTAGAAATGGCTTGTGAGAACTGGTTCTATATTTTCTTAAAATTAATCTTCTCCCTCATAGCAAAGCCTCATGTACTTAAAGTAATTGAATGGGCTGCAGGGTATCCTGGGAATTGTAGTTTTGCACTTCTTTGTGTTGCGAAGATTAATAATCTTGCAGCCCTCTGAGGGAGATAAGGAGAGGACGCGCTCTGACAAATGGTTATCTTGTCTTTCAGAAGTGTGCTGTGAGCAGTGAATACACCCTCAATGCCTCCTTTGGGCTTTTAGCTTTATTCTAAGTAATGGTAATATATAAGGTATGGCTTTAAAAAAATTTTAGCTTATGGTACTGTAATTCTTTTCCGTTAGTGTCTTTAATCTTTTAGCCTAGTTTTTAAAAAGTTCTTATTTGTATCAAGGTTATAGATGTAAATGTTTTACAAAGTCAATGGTTCTATAAGATTTGCCCTGTTCCCCCCTTTCACTGCCCCAGAGGTAGCCACTTTGAACTCTCTTAGCTGCTTCTCGCAGGATGCCTCCATATTTTTGAATAATGTACTTGTATTGCTACCTTCAGTTTTAAGCTTGACTGTTGATTTCCCTGGAAGATGACGATTTAATTCTCCTTTCTCACTGTGTCCTCACCACAAGCATGAATCCTGCATATCCGCTCATCTTCCTGATATATATTTGTTGTGATTTTCGGTTTGACCACTGCCGTATTTACATTATTGAGGCTGGGGAAACTGTTCAGAGATGAGCCACGTAGTAAACTGCTGTTTTCTCTTCCTGTGCAGTTCTTTGTTTTTCTTGGAGTTCATAATTGTTTTTTCTTTAATTTTCTACATGTACTTACCACTCATTGCACTTTAGATTTTGTAATATCAGTTATAACTGTCCATCTTTTGTTGTAAGATGTTCAAGTTCAGATGCAACAGTATGTTATCAATTTTATCTTCTAGAGGAATCTCTGCTACAGCCTCTGGCTTGCTCCGGCCTCTCCACACCCTCTGTGTCTGATGCTCACCTTCACGGGCATCTTGGAGTTTCACTCCAGCCTCTTTCCTGTTTTGCATTGGATCTTTGGTTTCCTGGATTCTGAGTCTTTCTTGTTTTAGTGCAGTCTGTCCTCCAGTAGCTTTCTCAGGAATGGTGCAGGGAAGCAAATTTTAAGAACTTGCATGTCTGCACATGTCTTTATTTTATCCACAGACTTGACTTAAAGATTGGGAATCGAATTCTGGAAATCATCTTCCTTCAGAATTAAAAAAAAAATGTATTGGGGTAACATTGGCTAATGACATTATGAAAGTTTTAGGTCCTTCAGAATTTCGAAGCAGCTGCTGTTATGAAGTCTGAAGCCATTCTTGCTTCCTGCTCTTTGCCTGTGACCCCTCCGGATACCCTGTCTCTACACTCACTTTCTGATGTTTCTAGGACCTTTTCCCCCAGTGTCCTTAAGTTTCATCTAGGGCCCTTTTTATCCACTGCCCTGAGCACTCTCTCAACCATGGGAAATCTCTTGAATTATTTCTTTCATGTCCCTTCCCTCCTCAGTTTTACAGTCCTCCCTTTCTAGAACTTCTGTCATGTGATACTGGACTTACTGTGCTTCCAACTTCATCTTTTCTACTGTTTTCTATGTCATTTTCTTTTTGTGTCCATTTCCAAAGAGTTCTTCATTCTATTACAGTTTTAATTTCCAAGGCTCTTCCTAGTCCTCTCAAAGTACTGCCCTCTCCCATCCCCCCTCTTTCCTTCCTCCTCCTTCCTTCTTCCTTTCCTTAATTCATTTTATTTGGTTTTAATCGGATTCTGTTCTTGTTGCAGGGTAGATTATGTTCTTTCATCTCTTTCAGATATTAATGATTGTACTTGGTTTTGCATCATTTCATTGCCTTCTAATTTGTCTTTTTCTGCTTGTGTTGGTCTCTGTTTTCATGTTGAAGGCTTTCCTCAGCTACCAGTAATCCTTGGTCGTCCGCATGCTTTAGCAGGGCTTGCTGACCATAAGATCTACTGTGGGGTACCTGGGGGGGTGTTTAGGGGAATTTGGGACATCCCTCGCTCCTACCCCAGTATATATTTAGGTCTTTTCTATTAGCTGGCCTCAGCTTTCCCACGGCGAGAAGGCTGTTGACAGGCTTGTGTGAGGGATCTCAGCCTTGAGTAGATGCTGCCCCGGTACTTCTGTAGCAGTGGTTCTGGAGAGCGCCGTGTTCCCCCTTTTGGAAGTAAATCTCTGGGTTGGAGGGAGGTGCTGTGCTTAATGGGAGAGGTGCTGCTTCGTCTGCTTTTAACCATCCCTTCTTGTTTTAGGCTCCAGCTCACTCCCTCTTCTCATCCTCAGCACCACCCGGCTCCCCCTGTTCTCCCCCCCTACATACACTCTCCTCTCAGAGGTATCTGGTTCCACCAAATTTTGAGCCTTTTGAAGATTCTGCCTTGTCGACTGTGTTGGCTAAGTCAGTTACTACTTGTCCATCTGTTTCTAGCATCCAAAATTTTGTTGCTGTTGTTCCTGTACTTGTGGGTTTGTTTTAAAAATAAAACAAACAAACAAAAAGCAAATGAAAAGCAAACTGTACTGTTGTTTTTGTTTTTAGGAGGGAATGATATTAGATGTAAGCGCTGAATCTGCCATGTTTATCCAGAGTCTCTCTTTTGGTTGTAAATATGTAAGTCATAAAATTAAACAGTTTGGCTACATTTACTACATTTGTAGGTCTGACCCATGTGTTCTACTTTATAAATACCTTTGTAATTTATGTGAATATGTACATAGCTGTGGGTTACAGTCTGTCCAATATATAAACAGAATTGTCACAGACATTAAAATGTAATTAACAGCTACGAGAACTGTCTTCACTCTGCGATCTCTTCTGAGTGGTTTATACTGTTTGCAACTTGAAAACAGAGACGATTTTTCAAGCAGTGTGGAAGTCAGTTCATTTAAATGATTTAGTGGATTTTATTTTCTGCACAGAAATCTGAAAATGACTTGGGACCAGTCTTTCCCTGTACGTGAATCCCCCATTAAACATGGCTTGGCACAGTGCTGACTTGTTATAATGGTGTTTGTTTCAGAAATGTTTTCCTTTAAAAACGTGTGTGCACACGTAAGTGGGGTAAGTGTGCCTATCCTTATCCATCGCGGCCCACTTGCTGTGTCTTCCTGCCCCGAGCTACAGCGTGCCCTCAGTCCCGTGAGGCTGCACGCTCCTCCACAAGCCTCAGCGCACCGTCCCGCAAGCGCCCTCAGCCTCCGCCGTGATAGGCCCTGTAGTTTACGTTATATGAGAATTTTCTGGCCTCTCTTCTGCTTCTTACTGCACACGCTGGACAGCTTTGATCCTTGATGACCAACAAAAGCTGTACAAGTGACATTTCTGGACCTAGTAAAGAGTAACAAAGGACATTATCTTAGTGGATGTTCAAATGCAAGTTTTCAGGTGCTGTGAGGTGCCTTCAGGGAGCAGTTTGTGGAGGAGCAATTGGCAGCTGGGGACTGGTGGAAACCTAGTGCTACCCCAGCAAGCCCGAAGCCCGGGGCCTACCCAGCACGTGCCTGCATGGCAGCTGGAAGCGCATTCCCAGAGGTGACTCCTCACTGAGCAGGGGGACTGGAAAAGCATGGAAGAGTGTCTGCTGGGAATCCACTGCCATGGGCGTAGCTGCGAAGAATGTCAGCTTCCTCACCTCAGCGGTGTGGGAGGTCTGAGCACCCTGCTTCCTGTGGAAAGCCGATCTAGCTCTTTTATTGGATTTACTGGTTTGATTCCTTAGCTGAATGTGCTAAAAAGTTTCTGGATGGTGTCATTATCAGAAATACCGTTTTTTCCGCCATTTTGGTTCTATGTGAAAAGTATCTGAATGTATTATTTTGAAGTTTAAAAATAATGCTTTGGAATACTTTTATTTTTCCTTTAGATCTTGTAAGTGTCTTTTCAGATTAAGAATAAGAAAGTATCTGTCTACTTTTAGTGTGACTTTTAAAAATAGCATTTCATCTCAGGAGTACTGCAGCAGATCGCGGTCTCCTCTTCACGGACCCTCCCCTTAAATCTCACTCTGTTCATTTGAGTCCAAAATACATCTGCTCTATGCATCAAATAATCTTTTCTAAAATGACAAGTAAAGAAAAACACAAACGTTTGTTTCAGAAATTAATGTCCATAATGCGCGGCTGCGTCAGTGAGCAAGTGTTCCCTGCTGTTGAGCGTTGCTGCTGCTGCGGGTGCGACTGTCATAGTGCTTTACAGGCACTGGTCTTCTTCCTACTGACAGCTGAGGGTGGGGGGTCATTTCAATCCTGAGAAGCTCCATATGAGAAAATTGGTGTAGCAAGCTGCTGAATGACTGGTTGTGTCAATACTGACCCAGGAATGAATATGTGATTTATTACTTTGGGTCAGTTCTCCACACATTCTTTACTATTTGGGCTATTTGTAACTTGAAAAAAAAATGTACTCAGTCTTCTTTCTCCCTGGAGGAAATGGTATTTCTTTAGTTTTGATCACTGAAGTACTGGGTGCTTCTGTTGTATCATATAACATTCAGATAAATATTAGGGATCTAAACATTGTATGATGAAGAAATAGAAATGACTTTAGAAAAAAAATGCTGAAAGGCTTTAAGGAAACAAAACAAAACAATAGATATTCATACACAAAACCATTCAGGAGTATAAATGATGGAGCTATAGAACTGGGATTTAGAGACAGCTTTTAAATATGGAATTTTCTGTTTTATCATCGTGGAATTGAAACATCTCTAAGGAATTGAGCAAAATTACTATAAAATAAAAGAGGCAACAGACTAGTGAAAAGTAGTGATTACTGGGAGATCTAGTTTTATTTGGGGTATCTAATTTTAAGTAGTTGAGGGAAGAGACATTTGATGGTTTATAAAACATTTAAGATTTAAAAAATGAATTTAGTCTTTTCTCCTTGGATGCATTATATTATCTGTGTTATCAGTTGAAACTTTTGACTTCATTTTAATTGATGTACTGGGTATGTATGTTTTTTAAGAAGAATTTAAAGATTTGGAATTCTATATTCAAATTTGTGTCAGAAGTGGCCAAATTCTCAGATTTAACAAATTTAGCTATTTTCTCTAATGATAATTCTTACAAAGACAAGAAACTAAAAATAATATTTTGTATGTCTCTCTCATAGGTTGTCTTCTCTTTTTGGTAGAGTTCATTTATCTTTCTTTGCATCAGCATCTGGCTATAAAAAGTGAATAATAGTATTTATTTATTTGAAATTTTACATTTTGGATGAAAAATCTCTATCATTTGAAGAAAAACTTTGAAGAGTACAACTGTCTTATAAATATTAATGATTTTTATACTCTAATTAATAAATTTTTAAGCTGTTAGTCTGCACAGATTTATTTTATCTGAAATAGAGAATTAAAGTAGGAAAGTGTCAGTGACACATATTAACTACTCTGTCTAAGGGGTCGGGACATACAAAGACTTAATTTTATGGCATTTTTCTTCTCGCTAATGTAGTAGGTTTACAGGCATGCAAGTGGAAGCCACCAAGAATTCATTCAGATGTCATAATATGTGAAGAGACAGATTTGTCTAGAGTGAGCTATAGAGCGAATTTTTTTATATCAAATTTTATGTGCCCGTTGAGATTTCTTAAAAAAATAAAAGATGCATTCCTATGGGGGAGAATTGGTTTTGAGAACAAGTAGTAAAATCACACTTAAGAACTTCAGACAACTGTTGAAAATGCATATTTAAATATCTTTTCCAATAATGTTTTAGTATTTATAGTAACAAGATAGAGAGTTGATAATTACAGCGATTACTGATTTCCCTGGCAAATGTTCCCTACACAGCAGGGATCAATGGGAGTGGGATAGGCCAGGGATGGTCAGGATGTTATCTGCCTTTCCCGGAGTCCTCATCCTGCCTGTCTGGCGGCGTCAGGACTCTGCTTCTCCTGTCACTCTGCCTGTGCTCTTCACACCCTGGATTACAGTGACTTTGAGGAAGTTGGAAAGTTAGTGGCTGACATGCCCTCTCCTCCTCTCCCTTTGTTAATGAAAATGATCATTCTGCATTCTGTTGGGCGACAATGGGAGAGGCTGGAGAGAGCTTACTGTTTCACTGGGAATTTCAGTAAATCTCTTCTCTCTCTCTCTCTCTCTCTCTCTCTCTCTCTCTCTCTCTCTCTCTCTCTCTCCTAGATACATTTATACTGTAATAGCAAGTCTCAGTTCTGAGCCCCACTTCTGGTCTGTGTTAAGAGATAGGACTGGCAGGGAGCTCCATTCAGCGTTCTCATGGCTCTTTCTAGATAGACTGTGCCTGACCTTGAACGCCATGCATCCAACCTGGTGTCAGAGGCCAAGGTCACCTGGAAATATCCTAACTTCATGGCTTAGGATATCATGGAACAATATATTTGCCACTTAACAAATTCTCTAGGTTAAATTTCATTCACTGTCTTTTGTATATCTATAGTTTAAAAAGTTTCTTATGCTTTTGTGGCCGTGTATTTGGAAGAGCTTGCTTTGAATTAAGTCCTGTTAGAAGACCGAATCTGTTTGGTAACTTAGAACTTCTGATGGAAAAATGAGGATTCTGGGTTTTGCTGGGAAAATAGAAATGCTTTTCAAACGAACTTAACGTGTTAGCATATATCCCCACGAATAAGGAAAAGAGCTGCGAAGTGTTTGTGCTTGAACACTTTGAACATTATGGGTATGTTTAAATGTTTTTTTAAAATTGTACTGATCCTTAGACCTAATGAGAGTTAGAATATTTTACTAAACCTTCAGCATCTTGCAACAGTGTGATTCTCTATTCAAAAATTCCCTAATAACGTCTAATAAGCAACCATCACATAAAGTTTGAACCTTGTTTGATATTTGTGATATTCATTCTTGTTTGGTTATATCTAGAACCTTTGGATTTCCTAGCATGGTGCCTGAAAGAACTTTTAGTGCTTATCTCATTAAGCTTTGTAACTAGAACCTTGGTGATTTTTTAAATTTCTTGTCATTATCTGAGAAAAGAAAGACTGTGTATTGATGAAGATGTACAAATAGGCTTGAAACTAAGACTGCTTTCATGGTTTCTTCTTAATTGTGCAGCCGGTGTTCCTTACATATACGCCCAAATAACTAGTGTCTAGTGTAGGAAATGAAACTTTTGGGGAACATGGCTTATTCTCCCTTTGCATTTCTCAGCGCCTGGCTCTCATAGGCCTGACATTTAGGAGGCGTTAAATGAATGTTTGGTAAATGAAGGCAGTGATAGGATGTTGAGGGAACCCCACCGAATGGTCTTGTTGACTTATGCGGTGGACGGTATAAAAAATGGTCTGTGACAGAATGGAAATCAGATCTCTTTGACAAGCTTGAACATTCTGTAGGGTGCAGTGGAGAAGGCCTGACTTCCATGGGGAACTAAGACTTACACAGTGGTTAAGTTGCTCAAGATCACATAATGAAGTGACAGAACCAAGCTTAGAACCTGATCTAACTGACTCCAACACTGTGTTTCTGAATTCCTGTTTTATCCGACTTCTGTGATCGATTGATTGATTTTTAGGTGCCACGTGGAAGGCCATATTCTGGTGTGAGAATATCTTTTTCTTCTTACATTTCTTGCTTGCGTGTAGTCTTTGGGACCCTGTGTGACTGCAGGGATAGCTAGTGTCTCTGTCGTCTCACCTGTGTGACCTGAGCTGAGGGGAGCATCGTCACGCAGGTGTAGTGTTCCACGTGTAACGATGCCAGAACCTTCCAGGCCACCTGGGACTGGGCTCATGAGGAGTTACCAGAACAGTCATTTCTTTTTTCCTGCTTGAGGAACCACAGTGGGCTTTTTTTCCTGATGGTGTCTTAGTGTTTGAATGGCTTATGTATACTTGAAAATTTAGTTTTTCTTTCTGTTTTTCTCTATGTTCTCAGAGTTAAAAATATAACAAATGAATAGCTGCTTATATAGTGTGGTGCGAAGACTTGATTCTCAAGTCCTGTATTGGGGGAGGGTGGAGCGGAGTCTGTGTGGAATAACATGATTTAAGCAACAGCTGCTTCTCACGGTCAATGATCTTGACTAAGCGTCTGACACAGTCTGTATCATTTCCTCCTTATTAGAGGAGAGTTGTGATTAGTAAGTGAGATGTCATGTGTAAAGCAGGTAGCCTAGGACCTGGTACTAAGTGCTTCATAAATGCTCCTTCCCCCATTTCATCGTTTCGTGGAATCAGAGCCTATCTTATTAACCCATCAGTTCCCGGTCTGTCTGGTTTTAACGGCTTTGTAAACGTTCACTGGTCATTTCCATTCAGCAGGACAGCCCTCTAGGAGACTTGAATAAGGGGCAAATAGGTATTTAGGAAATAACAAGGCCACTTGAGTTGCCATGCTGTTGATGTTTCGCTAACCTACTGGTGTGGTTATCCTTCCACATCCTCTTGTTTCTTGGCTCTTTGTTTTTGTACATGGTGGTTCTTGCCTGAACTCCCACCCTCCTACCTGCTCTTACTGAGTGATGCACAGCTTCTCTTACTCCGGGACTGCTCTGCTTAGCAAAGCCTTCCTTGACTCTTCCTTCCTCCTTCCGCCTTTCTCTCTGTAACTGTAGGCTGAGCTGCAGTGTGGCAGTGATACACGGGGCAGTTAGTGTTTCTTTTTCTCCCCTTCTTCCATTGTAGTACTTTATTTCTTTTCCCTCCCAACTTCATTGAGGAATATATACAAATATAATTGTATATATTTAAAGTGTTCAGTGTGGTGGTTTGATATACATATATATTGTGGAAAGATCACCAAGTTCAAGATAATGAACATCACCTGACATAGTTAATTTGTGTGTGTGTGTGTGTGTAAGAGGGCGTAAGCTCTGCTCTCAGCACCTGTCACTACACAACAATACTGTATGATGAACTGTAGTCACTATGATGGACGTCAAATCCTCAGAACTACCTCTTGTAACTGAAAGTTTGTACCTTTTGTACATCTCATTTCACCCACTCCCTACCCCTGGCAACCACTATTCTGTTCTCTGTTTCTGTGTAACTGGCTTTTTGCTTTCTTTTAAGATTCCACATTTAAGTGCTATCATACAGTATTTGTCTTTCTCTCTCTTGCTTATTTCACTTCCAGGCTCATTCATGTTGTTGCAAATGGCAGGATTTCCTTCTTCTTCTTTTTTTAATGCCTGAATAATAGTCCAATATGTGTGTATGTTTGTGTGTATAGTTTTTTTTTTTTTAATCCATCTATTTAAGGACATTTAGGCTGTTTCCATATCTTGACTATTGTGAAAATAAAGCTGCAGGGGACATGTAGGTACAGCTATTTCTTGAAGATCCTGATTTCATTTCCTTCGCATATGTACCCAGGAGTGGGATTGTTGGATCACATAGTAGTTCTATTTTTAATTCATTAAGGAACCTCCATACTCTTTTTCCATAGTGGCTGCACCAATTTACATTCCCACCAACAGTGTATCAGGGTTCACTTTTCTCACATCCTCCCCAGCATTTGTTATCTCTTATTTTTTGATAATAGCTATCCTAACAGGTGTAACCTGATACCGTGTTTCTTTGAAAATAAGAACTGGTCTTATATTCAGATTTGCTCCAAAAGATGCATTCAGGCTTATGTTCAGGGGTTGTCATCCCGAAAAATCAGGCTAGGGTTTATTTTCCAGTTAGGTCTTATTTTCGGGGAAACATGGTATCTCATTGTGGTTTTGATTTGCATTCACATGACGGTTAGTGATGTTGAACACCTTTTCATGTACCTGATGGCATACCTGTATGTCTTCTTTGGAGAAATGTCTATTCAGAACCTCTGTCCATTTTTTAATCAGATTATTTGTGTGTGTTTTTTGCTATTGAGTTGTATAAGCTTTTTATATGTTTTGGATATTAACCCCGTATCGTATATGATTATCTGCAAATATTTTCTCCCATTTGATAGGTTGCCTTTTGAATTTGTTTCCTTTGCTGTACAGAAGCTCTTTAGTTTGATGCAGTCCCACTTGTTTATTTTTTATTTTGTTGCCTTTGCTTTTGGTGTCTTATCCAAGAAATCATTGCCAAGACCAGTGTCAAGGAGTTTTTTCTCTGTGTTTTCTTCTAGGAGTTTTACGGTATTAGGTCTTACATTTAAGTCTTTAATCCATTTTGAATTAATTTTTGTGTATGGTTCACTTAAGATGCAGGTTTGTGTATGGTTCACATAAGATGCAGGTTCACTTTCACTCTTTTGGATGTCCAGTTTTTCCAACACTTTGCTGAAGGTACTATTATTTCCCTATTGTGTATTCTTGATGCCCTTGTCAAAAACTAGTTTACCATATGTATATGTGTGGGTTTATTTCTAGGCTGTTTTTTGTGCCTGTTTTATGCCAGTACCATGCTGTTTTGATTACTGTAGTTTTGTAATATAGTTTGAAATTAGGAAAGGTGAGGCCTCCAGCTTTGTTGTCCTTTCTCAAGATTGTTGTGGCTGTTTGGGGTCTTTGGTAGTTCCATATAAATTCAAGATAACTATTTTTATTTCTATCAAAAATGCCATTGGAATTTTCTTTCCCTATTGGATTCTAAGCACATTGGATGCTAGGGAGCTTGGCTTCTCATGTCTTTGTTCCTGACACCTCACACAACTCCTGACAAATTGGAGGCCCTCAGGGAACTTAGAGGGCAGGGCACAAATTTTGGTATCCATGTAAAACTAACTTGTAGATTAATGATCAGAAAGTTCTGGATTAGGCTACTTGTATATAATTTTTTTGGTCACTGTAATTGAATAATAGTTCAACTCAAGATACTGAGATATTTTATAAGTTCAAAGTGACATTAGTATCTTGAGCTGAATTTTACTTTGAACTTATTCTTTTCTCTTAGGAAACATTCTTCTTGTGCACAAATTATCATACTTTGAGAAGAGGGTAACTAATACTAGTCTATTTTTATTATTTTAAACTTAAAAATTTACAAATGAATATTTTTGTGAACTTTGATGTAAAAATGAGAGAACAATTTTTGAAAGGGAGAAAGAGATTTCCAGGATAAGTGAGAATATGAACACACGCCAGTGAAGATGTAGAACTATACATTTGAAACCTATAAACCATCTGCTTTGGTCCAGTCTGTGTGTTTCCACTTGGTTTGCAGATTGAGTGATGACACCCAATGCAAATTATTTAGCAAAGGCCGTGGAATCGTGTACAAGGCTTTACTGTAACACCTGAAGCACTTGGAGGATTTCTCTTAACTTAGATGTGTTTGCCCGATTGTATCCTGAAGGATAAGCCTGGTCTTCAAGACTCTTGTCTCTGTAAGGTCGCTCCACTGATAGTCTCAGGCATTTGGTTCGCTTCCGCTGTCTCTTTAAGGCTGGCTCTCCTCCCTCTGTGTCTGCAGCCCTAACCTATCTCCCAGCTCCAGGCTTGTCTTTGCAACTGTCAGCTGAGGAGTTTCTCAGACCTCCTCAGAAACAGCTACTCCTCCATCTTATCTGCCCATTTCTCTTAACAGTGGCATCCTCAGCCCCGTGGGGGCGATCCCATAGAGGCACACTTGATTTTGCCCTCCTTTCCTGTATTGGTTAACTTCTCAAGTTTATCTCATTTTAATGCATTAGAGTAGGCACTGGCCTCCGATATTCCAGATTTGCCCGGTCACTTGTTTATTTGTTAGGTACGTGATGTGGGGATTCCTCACCTGGGCAGCCTCGGTCTCCTCATCTGTAGGGCGAGGATGGTACTGTCTACCTCATCAGGTTGTTGAGAGAGTGAAACACCACGGCTCAGGGCCTAGCATCGGGGTGGTGACCGGCATGTAGTAGACCTGCAGACTGAAAGGACATCTCCTCCTCCTGTCACTTGTTAGATCACTCTTACCGACTTCTCATAGCCTTTTCAGTGCCACTTCTGCCTTTCGTGGGACCTCCCACCTTCTCTCACCCCCTCTGTCCTTCTCTCTCATGCCTCTCTCACGCAAACCCTGCCTTCTTAAATATGCCCCACACTTTTTATTGTGCCAGTAGTTTTCGTTTGGAAGTTCTCATCTCTTTACCTACTTATCTCTGCAGACACTCTGGCCACTTCTCAAAGATAAACTCTACTCTCCTTGTGGAGCTTGTCTCTTTCTAGAATGTGCTTTAAGCATATTTCATCTTGGCCATAGCATGTTGAATCTTGGCGTATGGTAATTTGAGTCCTGGTCCTTTGCTCCTTTAGGGTTCTTCAGAGCAGGAGCCATAACTTGACTTCATCGCTGGGGTGTAAAGTAGAATATCCTACTTGTAGTAACTGATCAATTAAATATTTGAATTTAATTGACATATAATATCTCCTTTTACCTGCTAAAATTTACAGTGTACTTTGAAAGCAGTCTATCTTCAAATTGCTTATTTGAGGGTATAGATCAAAAGTAGTATCCAGAGAAATATTTGAGACTGTTAACCATTTATTCATTGTTCCCTTATTCCTTCATTAAATTGGCATTAAGTACCATTGCACTACAGTATGTTATGTGGCAGAAAATCCATTATGTAGAAGGAACGTGTTCATAGTTTCTTAGGAAATGATTGCGAGTATGTACTAGATGGTCAGACTTCAGAGCTTTGCAAATTGTTAACTGAGTGCCGTAAGCTTTCTTCATATGTCCATCTTTTAATCCTATTAGTGACATCTATATTTTGTTCCCTAGGAAAGTATAGAACCATCTAACATTTATTCAAAATTAATTGTATTTATAATACTCAATGATAAAAGCTGAGTGAGGTGCAAAGGAGATATATGACCAGATGAATTATAGTCTGGATTAATATTTTTATTATTTTTATTTCATACTCTGCATTCTAGTGTGAGAATAATAGAATCTTAAAATTGTTAGTCTTTCTCCCACCAACTCCTCACAAAGTAAAGATGCCAGACTCTGTCCAAATTTAAACAGTATCATGCTTTTGCCAGTGAGCTAGTGTTTAAAATGTGTTTCTTAGGGAAAAAAGTCACAAGAAAGCCGTACTTATTGAGAATGTTTTCTTTTTCTTAATAGAAGGATGGCTAACTGCCATGTTTTGTTTTGTTTAATATTATAGAGGTTTTACTGCAGCTCAGTTGGTGATTACAAAAGTGCTACATTTTGGCTAACAAATGCAGTAAATGTGATGAAAATCCCCTATGTTGTACATTTCTCTGAATAACATGTTTATATAACATGCTAAATACTTCTGTTGAAAGAAATGCTTTCCTGAAAAGAGGTTGAATATTCTTTTCTAGATTTGTAGTGTTATGGAAATGTACTGTTGAATATTGCAAATTCTATGGGTATTCAAAAAGCATACTTCAAAATGTTTTATTTGTACACCCTATCCTTTTTGAGGTCAGGGCTTCGAGAAGATTGAGAATTCTGGTTAATGCTGCTGATTTCCTTATTGTACCTGCTAGCCACTGACCAGAGTGACTGAAAGAAATTTATCCGGGTTCTATGTTTTTAGAGTAGATGGCACTGATGTGCCCGTGCCGATGAATCCCGTGCACAGACCAGTACGTTGTATTTCTGTTCGGCAAATGACACTGGGGGGGTTCTGTCCCTGCCCCTGAGCTCCTTGCGGCCTGTGGACTTCACCTGAGTCCTGGCTTCCCCTTGTGGTCGCTGGCCTGGCTCGGAGCCTCTCGACCCTGCCACGTCTCGATGGGTCGTGGAGCCTCTGCTGCTCCTTGTTGGTCCAGTGACTGCCCTGGACTACAGCCTGGTCAGCTTGACACTGATTTCCGAGGGCCAGCTGGGCGTCTCCACCCGCTGTGTCTTTGGAAACTCACTTCTGAGTATCCCGTTCGCTTTTCTTGCCCCCAGTCCGTCGTTCGCCCCCATAAAAGTATGGTACTGTTCAGTAACTTAAGTCGTCCCCGGAAACCATCCTTGCTGTTCCTCCCTCACTCCCCACGTCCAGCTGATCATTAATTCCTGCAACCTTTTCTGTTCTCTCTCTCTTCATAGCCGTCACCTTATTTCAGTTCTTTGCCATCACTGGTGTGGACAATTGCTGTATCCTTTCCACCAGTGTCTTTGCCAGTTGTTTCGCTCCTGCTTCTAGACCCGCTGCGTGTTCACAGCACTTCAGGAGGCTGAGGACTCTTTGTAATTAAATATTAAGAATTTCATGTGTGTGTTTACATGCACTTTTCTGGTAATTATATTCTCAAAAGGATCTATGCATCCCAAATGGTTAAGAATCAGTTTTAGTTTAATGATTGCTTCACATGGAGCTTTCAGAGTAATTTTGGTAAAATAAGATGTAAAGCTTACATGTTACTCTCCTGCATACAATTCTTTAATGAATTCCTATTGAAAATAAAATCTAAACTTGTTATCCTTCTGAACTGACTCCTGCCTTCCTTTTCAACCTTATGTCCTGCCAGCCCTCCTTCCTACATCTATGCATCAGTTTCCTGAAATATTTGCAGTTTAAGAATACACTATACAGAGTGTCGCTCCACACTTTGTCATACTGTCCCCTGTCTGAAATTACCCATTCCGCCTTCTCCTTCCTTGTTTGCTTCAGATGTTATTGTACTTTCTCTGCGACATCTTCTTTGCCCACTGGCTCCCATCTACGTCTGGTCAACTTCAACTTAATTAACACTTTTGTCCCTGTATTCAAATTCTTGGTTGATACTGAGTGTACCCACCACTGGCCTTGTGAACTTCACTTCATACAGTAGAACTGCCTGCCTCTAAAATCTTGTTCCATGTGACCTGTGGACCTTCTCGCATACCCATGTTCATTCTTCACTTTTGATCCGTCACCTAAAGTTTTCTGAGGGACTTGGTTCTTTTCCTGCTCTGGTCCTATAGACTTGATCAAGTGATTGTCCTTTGTCATGTGTATCATGACGTTTGTGTATCATGTTCTGTCTTCTGGTTTTGCTCTGCTTTGCTGCACATTGTGAAGTTCTGTAGTTTCTCTATTTTTCCTCCCATTTCAGAATGGGAAGAATCAGCCAGAATTCTTAGTTATAAGCAATGCGAACCAAGTCCAGCCAGTCCAAGGAGAAATGGAAATGTAGGCGGGCCGTGGGGAAGCTCACAGAATTGCCAGGGAGGCTGAAGAACTGGGCCAGCAAGCAGGGCAGGCACAGGGGAGACCGCGCTGCGGGGAAGTAGCCAAACCAGGTCACAAGGACAGAGAAGGCGGCCACTGTCACTTAGCCTGTGACGCCACAGTCGTCCTCCCTCATCGCCCCTACTGCTGTCCTGCTGACACACACGTGACACACACGTGAAGTTGCGGGTTACTGCCAGGAAATAGCCTCCTGTTCCTGTTTCTCTGTGTTACTCAATGAATCAAAGACCAGCGTATGTGCATTTCAGTGCCTGATCCTGGCTGACGTGCCAAAACCTGGTTGCTGGTGCGTTTGGGAAAGCAGGGGTCTGCATTTTCAGCCCCTCTATTTGGAGGCAGAGTTGGCCTCTACAATTCTGACACTGGATACAATGGATGCGCTTTTTTCCCACACCACTAAGCGTTCTCAGACCCCAGTTGGGTGTCCTCAAGTTGAACTCAATTCTGACACTATGTACCCGGAGATGACAGCGGCTTCCACAGGTTACGGCCCAGTCCTATGAGACGCCTGCCCCCCCCCCACCAGATGCTAATCAGAAGTCCATGTTGTCTGACTGGCTAGAGATCCAGAGTTTGCCTTCCTTGGGTTTAGTTAATTTGCTGGAGCAGCTCACAGAACTCAGAGAAATATTGTACGTAGGAAGTCGCCAGTTTATTATAGAAAGATGTAATCAGGAGCAGCCAGATGGAAGCCGCACGTGGGGCAAGGTATGTGGGAAGGGGTGGGGAGCGTCCACGTTCTGCGCACGCCTCTCTCAGAATCTGCCCGTGGTCACCAACCTGGGAGCGCTCCAAACACCGTCTTTTTGAGTTTTTAAGGAGGCTTCAATACATAGGCATGATTGAGTAAATCACCGGCCATTGGCCATGGATTCAACCTCCAGGCCCTCTCCTGTCCCTGAGCTTGGGGTGGGGGCCGTGGGATGGAAAGTTCCAACCCTCTCATCACAACCAGCCCCCATCCTTGGGTGAGAAAGCCACTCAACATGACAAAAGACACCTTTCTGTCTCTCATCACTTAGAAATTCCATGGATTTTAGAAGCTAGGAGGACAAAGACCAAAAATAAATTTCTTATTATAAATCACCATATCACTGCCTTCTATCAGACTCCTAGGTTTCTCCCCAATACCGAGAGCGTGTTCATAGGCCGGGCAGCCAGAGGGTGGACGGGTGTCCGCCACACTGCTGCTGTATGTACGTCCTGGCCTGCATGTGCTTCCGGAAGTTGTTACTGGTGAGATAAGTGTTATTATCATGTGATTATTTACACAGTGGTTGACCATTCAGGAAGTTTACACAACAGCCTCTCATTCAATGAGCTGGAAGGGGTGCTGTAATACCATGTTATAAGGGGTGAAGGACTTGCCGCTGTTACGGGCAGCACTGGAGCCTGACCCCACGCTCTGACTCCAGAGTGCAGGCAGCCTGTGCCCACTGCCTCAGCCTGCAGGGCACCGTGCCCAGCTGCAGGGGGCTCAGCAAGGTGTGCTCACAGCAGGCACACTCGCACGGAACCTCCTCCACGGACAGAGATGCGGGCCAGCCCACCTGCTTCTGCCAGGGCTGGTGGGCATTTTGTATTCTTGTTCTGTCTGCTTGTGTTGTTTAATGCTGTGGTTGACTGGTGCCATATGTCATTCAAATGGAACCTGTACTTTGGCAGTAGCGTGACAGCCATTCAGCTGTGGAGTACAGCAATAAAAATTATGGAAACTGTATCTGTTCATTAGACAGTGGGATTTACCAGCACTTCTGTGGCTGTGCCTCACAGCTCTGCACTCTGGCAGATGAGTGCAGCCGACGAAGCCTTTGCACTCTCCCTCCGGACTCTCCCTCCGGGAATCGTGTATTTGTGGAGCCTTGTGGATTGCTGGAGAAGCCAGGTAGGTGAGCAGTTTAAAAGATTCGTCAGTGGGAAATATGTTTTGGGAATTGACTGCCTCAAAACAAGTAGTGTAAGAAGTGTTTTAGTTGATTTGTTTGTATCATATTAAACACATGCAAATTCTTAAGAATTTTAAGAAGTCTTAGGTAGTTTTTTGTTAAGGGATAGAGGGCTTATATCTTACTGTTTTTATGAAGTATGAGACCAACTCCTGCTGTTAAGATAGAAACATGATAACATGCGTGTTACGTATATGCAGAGGGGTGTGTTTCCTGTGTTTTTCAGACGAGTGGCAGCGCATCTTGTAGGAAAACTGAGTCAACTCTTTCATAATGGTGGTTGGAAAACAAAGCAAAAACAGCAGCAATATAAAAATCTCAAACCCTCTGCAGCGGCAGGTGGCAAACTGTTTCTAGCTGAGAAACCTTCCAACGTTAGGAGAGTTTAGAAGCTGGTCCTGCTGGGGTCCTGCTGGGGGCTCCCCCTCCCGCTCCCTCCCCATGTGTATTTGAGCTTCGATGTGAGGTGGGGGCCCGGGGGTAAGAGAGTTCAGGCTAATGTTACTGGGAGGACAGGACCCGGCTGCAAGGTAGAAAGGTAGAGGAGAGAAAGTGATGGTGAAGAGAGATTTACTGGAGGTGTGGGGGGGGATACCTCGAAGTGAAGATGACTGTCATTAGTAGGACGGTCAGATGGAAAGAGGGATGTGACGGGGGGGGGGAGAAGGCAGGAGGTAGGAGCGGGATCCTGGTGATGGGACGAGGAACAACTAGGGGGGCGTGCTGGGACTGTGTTAGAGACAGCTCACTCCAGAGCATTTGGAGGGTCGCCCACAGCTGCTGCAGTGTTGTAAGTGTTAAACGCAATGCTTACATAGATTAAGAAAATTTTATAATTATTTAAAAAGTGTGTTGTGAAAAACTTGCATAAGAGAAAAACACTGATGGTTTTTGGTGGGTGGTAGTTATTAAACTTTTATTTTAGAAAATATTAGTTAACTTCGTGTAGCAAACAAGTTTTAAGTTAACAATAGGGTGTGTAGTCATTTTCTCATATTTCTAATGCAGAGAAAAAGGAGGCTAAAGACCGTGGTTTAGAAGTGCGTGTGTACAGGTCTGGTGGTTTGACAGAGGTTAGTTAGAAGGGATTGCACACGCAGTTGCTGGTGTTTGTGCGACTGCACTGTCACAGTGTGCTGACCTGGGCCTGCAGGACTTTCCACAGCTCAGCCTGGTGACTTGTGACTGGCGCCCGTCTGCCACCGCCAACCCCTCACGCTCCGGCCACCTACCCTGGCTGTGAGGTCTGGAGCAGCCTCTGGGGGGCGCCCTTCTCCCCTCAGCAGGCTGATTGCTGCTACTGAGAAGCAGGGCTAGTCTGGACCCACTGAGGTCTGCCGTGTGGTATTGGAATGTTTTGCTGGGTCAGATTTGAAATTTGTAACGTACCAGAAGAAATGTGAAGACATTGGGTAACTTCAGTAGTTTTATTTTTGAAATAAATGAATATGTGTGCACGCATATCCATTCACGTGTGTACATATACATACATATGTAATATCACCTGTAACACATTCAAGCTCCTTCTCCTAAGTCTGCACATGTGGTGTGTCATCTCCAGTTCTGTACCACGCACTCTTCAGACTCTGAGGACGGGGGCCTTGTCCCTCAGCACTCGACTGCCTCTGTCACCCATTATTGGAACTTTAGTCTAAGTGGTAGCCATTGGGGGTATGATCAGTGTTTGTTCATGTGGATTAAAGGGGAGCAGTTATAGCAATAATTGCAAATGGTAGATATTCCCTAAAAATTACTACATGGTTTTAGAGTGTGTATTTGATTTCAGAGAGCAGAATGTCGACCTCCCTGCCAATGGCTGAGCTGGGTTAATATGGACGGTAATGGAAGGCTGCATCCTGAAAGTGTGTGGTTAGGGGCGAACTCTTAATGGGCTTAACATTTTCCTACCGGCAATCCACAGCTGGTATTTGAGAATTAACTATAAGTCATTAACTTGAGTGGTAACTCATATGTTTGTGTTTTAAAATAAAATGTACGAATTCATACAGAGTGAACCATTCATACAGCCAGTATTTTTTTAAGCGTCTGCTGTATGGACAGTGTGGCCTGGGAAATTAGTCAGAATTTTTCTCTATCGTTACCTCACGCTGGATCAAACTTTTCCTCAGTCCCTTAAAATGTTCCTGTCTTTCCCAACCGGGTTTCTGTTACTCAACTGAGATTCCACTTCTCTGTCCTCTGTCTGCCCAATGAGAACCATCCCTCCCTCCAGGCCAAGGTCCAGGAATTCAGGTCTGAACAGCGTTTCCAAATGTTCCCGGACTCGTTTCCCCAACTCCTCCAACGGAATTTGCCTGCTCCCTTTTCTGCTGTGCTTCTCTGTTACTGCTCAAAATCTCCCTGTTTATTCTGAGTTGTAAACACGTGTTATCTCTCCATTCTGCTTGTAAGCTGCTTATCTTACTCATATTTGTATATTCTGTGGGGCCTGGGATGATCCTCTTGAAACTTTATTGCTCAATAAAATGTTGAATCAATATATGTGATATAACGAAAAATTCAGAGAAGATTGAAATCCACTTGGGAAAACAAAGCGTAGATACAGATACCAACTATAAGGGAGCCTTGCCATACGTTTCTCTTTAAATTCTGTGGTTGGTGTGAATCAGGAGACCAGAAATACTTAAGACATTTTGAGGTTCTTCTCTGTGAAAGAAGACTAATTCTACTCCTTTTCATAGGATTGTCTTGCAGTTAAATGAGATCATCTGTATGAACATAGTTTAAAAAGTTTAAAAACGCTCTGTAAATACGAAGTGCTGCTATTATCATAAATGTTATTTTTTAGGGGTGACATATCAGGATGATGAGGTCTGTCTGGTTTTACTGTAGTCACTCATTTTGGAGAAGAGTCAGAGCTGATGAACCTTGTACTGTAGTTGGTGGCCTGGGGGATTTTGTATGGAGGCCTCGTGGCAGCCAGCAGAGTGAGGTTCTGATAAGCGGACGGGGGAACCTGAGGTGAGCGGGTGTGAACTCGGGCGAGCTTTCTAAGGATGCAAACTCAGTGACCACAGCGGCCTTCACTGGCTTCTGTTGCCTGTGTTGGTTGGTGTTGGAACTCTCGAGAGACACCCAGCGTGTCACCCAGTCACGCCTCTACCGAAGCGACCTTTCTCATGAGCATTGAACTTCTCGGTTATATCCAGCTGTCTTCATTCTTCTTAGCAGCATTATTGCAAATCTCAGGTGGGAGGAGTCATCATTTTTTTTCCAAGTGATTCTTCCACAGAGATTGTTTGCCTGAATGTTTCATATAAACCTCAGAGTTACCCCAGGGACGTGGTGGTCAGGAGTGTCACAGTTGGGGTCCTCTGTGCTCTCCCCACCGCGGGACAGACATGGTACCTTGTCCCTGCGATGGGTTACTTTTCTTCTTTTGGGATCTTTGCAGAAAAATCAAAAGAAGTCCTAGCCCTTCCTCTTCACTCTCTTTCATTTTAAAATTTACTCCCATCTCATTGCCCTTGCTTTGTCTCCTCTGGAATTCAGTTCATTCCATACTTTTCATTTCATTTCTTTTCTGCCACTGGAACGTTGACGCCCACCGTGCAGCACTTGCCTCCTGCTCACCACGGCACAGCCTCACTCTGATTCTCGGCTCAGGACTGTGACCTGACCGACCCCAGCTTCACCTCTGCCCTTTCTTGCGTTGACTGCCCACTCCTTCCTGGGGCTGCTCAGGGTTGTTTGCCTGCTCTGTGGGGTGTGCGCCTCTCGGTGTGCAGTTGTCTCGCGTTGAGCTGCTCCAGCAGTGCGTCTCTTTCTCTGGCAGTGGCATTGTGTATCGCTGGCAACTGTAGGGAGGGGAGAGGAACTTCAGGAACCAATATCCATGGACACCGATTTATTCAGGTGTTGTATCGCTCAAAACAGTTTTCCCTGAGATGCTCTGAAAAAAATCATCCTCGAATGCAGTGTTTTAAAACTGTTCATTGTGATTCATTAGTGGGAGCATGAAAGCAAAGTATGAGGCTGCAACCAGAACTTTTTTCAAAAGGGAAAGAATTTGAACATAAAGAAAATGTGAGTGCGTCACATGTAGTAAGCGTATCGTGTGTATTCAAGGCTGTGATATAAAACATAATCCGTCTTTTGATTTGGAGTCAAACATTTGAAAGCCATTTCTCTGATTAACCTTCAATACTTTTAAGTTCCTTTGGTTCCCTACCCTTTTTCCTTCGAATGGAAATGTAAGAACTGGGTGTTTTTGTTTGTTTGTTTTGCTTTTTTATAGTGGAGATAAAGTAGAATTAGAATATTGTCTGTTTGCAGGACAACCTGATGGAGAATTGAAGGCAGTTACTTGATTTACCAGCTGCACAACGTGGCCTGGCCACCTAAGCAGCGCTGCTTCTGAGCACAACCCCAGAAGGAGCCTTCAGTGAAGGCAGCCACCGGGGACACCCCTCCACAGATGGGGAGTTCCCTGTGGGAGAACCGGTGAAGGAAGGGGCGCCCGAACCCTAACACTTGATTTATCCTGGACATATGGAGGGATCGTAGTCTGCTAAGTGGGTGGTGGGATTTTTAGGTTTATTAGGCTCCCACCAGTACAGGGAGTGGAGGACATGGGAAAGAGGTTTTAGGAACCATCAAATAACCAGATACTAGTGTTGCTGTTTCGCTTCTCTGGCAGTAAGAAAGCGCTGCAGGTTTGAAGTGATTATTGAATATAGCATCTCTGGTTAGAAAGTAGGGCCGTCCGTCAACAGTTCCTCCTACTTGTCTTGAGGTGGGGAGACCCCTGCTGACCTCTGTGTTTCTTGTCTCATTGGTGCGCTGACGGGCTTCACTGGTCTTGAGAGCAGTATTCTTGGAAGGAGACTAAATCCGTCACATGAGTAGTTGGAAATCATGCCCGCCTCCCTAAATGTACAGTGCATCTTTTAAAGGATTCATCCAAGTGAAAATCATTGTGGGATGTGTTTGAAACCTGGCCTTTTCATTTTAATGGTACGTAAGAAATTGTTTTCTTATAGTTAAAGTAGAATTAAAATATGGTCTAGCTAGAAATATTTTGGCCCAGTTATCCTTATTTGTCTCACTGGGCTGGAGGATTGTACCGTAGGACAATTATTTTATACTCCTCACGTTGTAGCAAAGCAGTTAAATGTCTTGCGTGTTTCCCCAAAGTCTAATGAGTTACCTGCATGGGTGCTTAGAATGGACAATCTGAGGTTACGTCTGTGTTAAAGTATAGTTTTGATGGATAATTAGGGTCTGATGACCATTTATTAGTTTTCATAATTAGTAGGTTAGAATTCCTACTTTTAATGATTTGTTAATATAAGTAGAGGAGACAGAAGAAAGACATGACACTTTTAATTTACTGAGAATTGTACATGAAGTAAGTCTTCCTCTGCCTGCCCTCAGGTATATTTCTATTAATAATTTTTAAATGTCAACATCCTATATTTGTTCCTGACCCATCTTTTGGGAATATTTGGCACATGTTGTTCAGTTTGATGAAATAAGAAAAAATTGCAGATTTTCTTAGGGGAAATAATTAAATCATTTTCTCTTTTTTAATATAAACATTTGTTTTCAAATATATTTGCATTTCAAGGGCTTTGATATTTTATCCAAAGCTTCGTTTCCTCATAACTGCCTCAATCACATAGTGGAACTCCTCTTTAAACTATCACCCAATATCACAAGTTTATTATGTAAGTTAAATTTATGTGCTGACTGACTCAAAATGAAGACACTCCCCCCTTCCTGCTTTTCCCTTGATCATATGATGTCCGTGTTGGTAGAAATTTTATATCGTAATACTTTCTATATTAACTTAAACCACCTATGTTTTTAAATTTTAGTTTTTAAAACTTAAAAAAATTGTGTACATTTTTCACTTACAGCCATTGTTTTTTACTCACCTATCTCTGTTTTTTCAACCCCTTCCCACTCCTGTCGCTTCCCTTACGTTCTCGAGCTCCCCAGCTGTCTGTTCTTACACCACTAGTCTCTCCTAGAACAGAGCAAGGTCTCCAAACTGTCCTGTGCTCCTGTCGCAGCCCGAGTGTCCATTCATAACCTCTCCTCCATGCTTCACTTACACGGGCCTGCCAGTCCTTACGCTCAGCGCCTGATGTCACGCGAGAGTGGGGTGTGCACAGGGGTGCGGGTCAGGTGCAGAGAGAACTGAGTCCTATTTGTGACTCTAGCTGGGTTAAATTGTGCAGGTTTCCTAACCCTTGATCTTAGTAAGGAGAAAGCTGAGCCAGTGATCTCTGAAATCTCTACCAGTTCTAATAGTGCATGAGAAAGTAACTCGCAATAAAGTGTAATTAGGCTTAGCCTTCAGAGGATGGGGAATGGATGTGTATTTTCAGTTTCAAACAATAGCTGATTGATCCAGATATGTGTTGGATATATTTTTGAGCACTACCCCACCCCACGCCCCCAACTCAGACTATGATCCAGGGAATAAAATGCAAGGAGTCAGTTTTCCAACCACTGATGTGCATATACGAGTATATTTCCTCTCGTCTTACCTTTGCGTTTTGGGTTAGGGGAGAAATCACTTCCTTGTGAGGGAGACGGGGTTAGTGGTAGAAACATCTTCTAATGCAAAAGGCCTCCTTTATTCCCTCCTCATTATTTGTTATGAGTATATTCTGAAAGTCAGCCTCCCCCCCCAAAAAAAAAAAAAAAAGGCTAGTGACGCTCATTTGAAGCCTCGTCGGTCCCTGCGTAGCCCAGGACAAAGCCTGCAGCCGCCTCCCTGCCCGAGCCAGAATCAGTGCCTCCATTGAGGGAGGCTGCCAGGACAGGTCCCCACGCCGTCCTTCCCCTGGCGCGGGCTGTCCTTACATTCTCAGTCTCCCAGGAAGACTTGCATAGCCGGGTTGGGGTCTTGGCCGGGGTATGTGGAGACGTCTGACCCTTTTGTGTCGCCGTCGCTATTATTTTTCTCCATATACATGATTTAGATTTAGAGGCGGATAGATTGATGAGTACATGTTTCTCCCTTAAAAATACCTGATTGAACATCTAGACTGTATATTTTTACAGGATCGTGTTTAACACAGTATAGTGTTGGAAACTCCCACTTTTGAGGGGCTTGGTGGGTGTTTACTCCCATTTTCATCAACTCAGTTACCAAAATCAAAATCATTCCCTCCCTCCTTCCCTCCCTTTTTCTCTTCCTCCTTCCCTGCCTCCCTAAATCATCCCCCCCTCCCCCCCGAATAAAAAAGATACACAAAGAATATAGACGCAGCTCGTTCCCGCACCCTCAAAGGGCGAGCTGTAGATTGTTGGTAATACTGCAGTCATATAGTTCCACCCTTTGACTCTTTTATTAAAAAATAAACAACTTTAAAGCTGTATTTTAAAAAAATCACACACACACACACACACACACACACGGAATTGACATCCGTGGTATAACAGCCCCACGGCAGAGAGAGCCTGCCACAGATGGCCTCGCTCCCCGCTGTGCCTGCGCCACCGTGTTCCCCCTCCATGGAAGACACCAGGTATTGCTTGTCTCTTCATTGGCTGTTTTAAAATTCTGATCTTATTCTGGTAAATCCCTGTTTTCTCTGTTTTCCCCCACTCCATAGTTATCTCAAATAGAACAGTCTTTTCAATCTAGCATTCACCACACATGTTCCAGTCATGCACTTACAAAGTTGACATTGCAGTCTCAGCAAAGGTTATCTCTTTAAAATTCTCTGAAATTCCCCTTTGGCACATCCATTTTGGCAGCTGGGTTTGTATAGGAAAGTGGTAAAGCTCTTGGCTCCTCTTTTTGTGCTTTATAAAAATAGAACTCTCTGGCCAAAAGGGCTGCTAGGCAAGAAGCTCCTTCCACGGTTCCCATCAGTTGTACTTGCTGAGTATTTTTACCTGTAGTAAATGGTATCCTTGCCATGTGCACTCCAACTGGGTGGTTTTTTAAAACATGCAAATACTGTAGCTTGTCACTTATTTTAAAGCTTCATTAGACAACCCTGCCGCTCTAATGTGTGAAGTACTGTTGTGCTGTTTTGATTTTTATTTTGAAATCTTTTCTGTGAAGACTTTTTTTAAAAATGGAAACAAGTCAACGATTATGTTCACTGATTCAAAACTACCTGTAGCAGTTTGGGCAATAAGAGGAAAGCTGGAGACTCCAAATTATTTTCCAGTGTGGTGTATTCGTTACTAAATACATGCCACCACATGACTCTTTTCTTGGGAAAGTAGTTTCTTGGCTGGAGCAGCATAGGACTGTGCCTTTATTGTATTTGTTTTTTATTTTCAAGTAGTTTTTTCTAGGAAAATGTTGCTTCTGTTAGCAGAAGTGACCTATTTATTACTATAGATTGCCGTCAGAGCCCTTCATTTCTTTCTGCACGTACTGTCACTTCCACGGAGATAGAACAAGTCACCTTGATGCACTTCCTAGTTAGTGTTCTCTAATTTCAAAATGACTGTTTGGTAAGGAAAATACTTAGTTTTCGTTTTGTTTTAAATGTAAGTGCTGGTTGCCTAGATGTCAAAGCTGCCACATTAGAAATAAGCATGTCTTCTTTCACTGTTAATTTTTTTTCCCTGCTTATATTGTTATATAAATAAGGCATGTGGACTTATAGGGAAATTTTCCCCCCTGTGATGACTTACGAAATATTTTAGATCAGTTGTTTTTATATACTGGTTCTCTTCAAGGATAGGCAGTATGAATGAACAATCTTTTGTTGTTAGGCACCCTCCCCCCACCAAATTTATATACATTGAAAATATATTCCGTTTTCTAGCTAAAATTTTTAGAATGAGATTTATCGTCTTGCGTACTACACACATATTTTCTTTCTGAAGCTGCATTTTTTTCCTGTAATAGTTCTGTTTTATCAAAAAGCACAATGTAGCCTTTATAGAGCTGTGATATCGAATGCCCTCAGTGGATCCTTGGGAAGAAAGTGTTTTAGAGTGCGTAATTAGGGCACTTGAGCATAAAACTACAATTATACACTTGTGTGTTAATTTTGTGTACAGTAAGACTTTAGTTCAACACTAGTAGTAAATGAGGGAAGCATTTTACTGCCAGTGAATGCCTGCATTTTATGAATACTTAAACAAAACTTCCCCTAATTGGCTGACCTGGACGGAAAGGTGAAAACAGCTGAAGTTAGGAGGTGGAGGAGAATACAAAATGTGCACTAGAGGTTTCTTGTTCAAAGTAACTAGAAAAGTAATCTTACTTTTGTGTATAGCCATGCTTGCTGGGCCTTTGGAATCATTCATGCTATTTTAGTCGCTATTCCAAAATAAAGACTAACAGAGTGAAAGCAGTTTACATAAGCCAATGAAAATAATCAAGGGACATTATAGGATAGATAGCAGTTGACAAAGAATATTTGATCTGGTAAAATAAAGGCTTTGGTTTGCGTTGGTTGACCATACATTTGCTAATCAGATTCTAAGTACTGACATTAGGGGGCACTCCTTGAAGCTTGGAGTTAATTTTATGAAAACTAAAGGCTGTACCACTTTACAAAATGGATAATAATGTTCCAGAACTTGTTACCCTCAAGAGGTGGCCTGAACTAGAAATATAAGTTAATTTAAGAAGGGTATAAATAAATTCCTGGGTAATAGAATGATAATGATTATGAGGAGGAGGTAAAGGCTGCTCAGGACGGATCCTGAGTTTTGGAAATTGAGGTCATGAGAGGAACTACCATTTAGTTCCCACGACCATTCAGAACGTTGGTCTGACCTAGTATTCGCTTAAGCTGTGATTTGCTAAATATAGAGCTGTTGGACTTCGAATAAGCAGTGAAATGTTGTAAGCAATTAATTGTAAAGAAATCCGAGAGAGATTATTTGTATATTATTGTCCCTGTTACTTATGCTGATACAATCTTATATTGTGTGCACCTGTTAAGGAAGTTTTAGAAAACAAATTTGTCATGTAAAAGGGCTTATTGTTGATGACGAATGAGAACTTTTGAACTACATTTCACAAATCAAAATGTGAATTTATTTTATGATATGAATTACAGATTTTTTAAGCTAAAGGAGAGGGTTAGCCAGATATGTTGGTTAATTTTCAGTCTGTAAAACAATAGTAATATTTGTGGCCTGGAAGTTACCTGTTAGGCCATCAATGAAAATAGAAGTGGGTTCCATAGCAATGTGAGCCGTGTAACTCGCTTGGCTTGTTGTTGGTCACCAAGCATGTTCTGAGTAAAGACACTATTTGACCCCTGAATGCTTTGCCAAGTCCTTCAATCCCTGGTTGTCTTTCTTCTGTTACTCAAGGGAAGCTGGACAGAATTTGAAGGAATTTAGCTCTAGTGTAACAATGCATATAATAAGCGCTCAATATGTTGATGTTGTTTCTCATTTTTCAAGCGTGAAGGAGTAATTTCAGGAAATTGTGTAGTCCCCCCTTCCCCCCCCTTAGTCAAGCTTAAGGATAAGACTTTTCATTTTTAAAACAAGAATGGAAAAAAAAAACCACACAAAACCCTAAATTGTTTAGAAGTCTCATTTGGGAACTTAGCTTAAGGGACTGTAGATTGGGGAACAGTTGTAGGATCCTGACCTTGTAAACTTCATTTATTACATTCTAGCACATTGTTTTTGACTGGACATGTTGACATCATAAAATTTCCTCATGCCGTTGGTTCAACCACACATTGGCTTAGCATCTGAATTCCTGGCTGTGGGGAATTTTCAGTCTGTCTCTTATGCATGAAAAATAGCGTTTGATCTTTCTGTGAAATTGGAAGCCAGAAGAATTTGCCACAGTAATGACTAAAGTATAGCTGTTGTGATTTTACGATTTTTTTCCTTTGCTTTTGTGCCTTTTCATTTTGTAGAATTTACCTGGAGGGGCTCAAACTTATGATGAAAAACAAACAAATAAAAATTAAGGAGGTTTCTGCTGTTAAACACAAATTGTTATAATGTACTTTTTGATAATGCTTAGAAAGACGTCGATAAATAATCCAAAATAAATTGCATTTTGTATTAGATTTATGAAAAACACTGAGTTGGTTTAAGAAATGATAGATAACATTTTGGTGTGTATTCTTCTAGGCTATTAATTCTTTACTCACATATCACACATAAACAGATTTTCATATTCAAAAATAGCATCATACTGTATATATTGTTTTATAATCTGCTACCCCATAAGCCCTACCTCAGTAATCCACAGACAGACTTTCTTGCTGTTAAATACATATTACCCACAATGAGATTCATTAATTTTAATAGCTCTAGGCTATTTTATTGAACCCCTCCCCCCTTTTTCTTTTTACCAATCCCTATTGATGGCCATTCAGGCTGTTTCTTATTTTTGAGTGGTAATGCTACCATGGGGGTGCAGTGAACTGCTTGCTGCACATAATCTTTTATATACTTGTTTCATACTTTTTAAAGATCAATTATCAAAAGTAGAATTCTGGGTTAAAGGGCTATCGTTTCCATGCACAGTATGACTTGCCTTAGATATTTGAATTTATATCCCCACCATGATTATTTCAATATGCCCAATTGCTATGTAATACTTGGATTATGTAAAGTGAAAATATGAAAACTCCCTGTTAAGCATCTAGAAACAATCATAATTTATCAAACAGGAAATTTACATCTAGGCATAAGCAAGACTGGAATGGTTTTAATGTAAACATATAAAAATGTGAAAATTTAGCTACTACCTTTGTTATTAAGTATCTATACATATTCTGCTAATATTTTTAAAGTTTTAATTTACATACAATAAAATGCTCAGATCTTAAGTGTACAGTTTGATGCATTTTGGTAAATATGTATACCCATGAAACCACCACCCCAATTAATATACAGAATATTTTCATCAGTCTCAAAGTTTTCTCATGCCTCTTTCTAGTCAGTCAAAATTTCCCACAACCACTGTTGTGATTTCTGTCACTGTAAATTAGTTTTGCCTGTTTTTGAACTTCACATAAGCAGATTATACAGTGTGTTGAATGTGTATACATTTTATATAGTTCTTGAAGGAAACGTGGATACCAAGCTGAGCTGTGCTCCTTAGAACAAAAGGATTTGAAGCTGATGTGAAAAATTCTGTAAAGTAAGAACAAGAGGTCTTTTCAAAGAAGTTGGACCCTTACCTTATACTATATACAAAAATTAACTCAAAATGAATCACAGACCTAAACATAAGAGCTAAAGCTGTAAAACTCTTAGAAGAAAATATAGGGTAAAGCTTCATGACTTTGGATTTAGCAGTGATTTCTTGGATGTGGAACCAAATACACAGGCAACAAAAGGTAGGTAAATTGGACTACATCAAAATTAAAAACTTTTATGCATCAAAGGACACTAGCAAGAGAATGAAAAGGCTACCCAAAGAATAGGAGAAAATATTTGCAAATCATATATCACATAGGGATTAATATCCAGGATATATAAAGCACTCCTATAATTCAACAACAAAAAGCAAACAACTCTATTAAAAAATGGGCCAAGGACTTGAATACATTTTTCCAAGTAAGATAAACAGATGACTGAGCAGCATGTGAAAAGATGCACTAATCATTAGGAAAATGAAAATGAAACACATAATGAGTATGATACCACTTCACGCCCACTAGGATAGCTATTACAAAAACAAACAGAAAATCATAAGTCTTGTCAAGGGTGTGGAGAAGTTGGAACCCTGGTGAACTGCTGGTAGGAATGTAAAATGGTACAACCACTGTGGTACAACCACTGTGAGAAACAGTATGGCGGTTTCTCAAAAAATTCAACAGAACTACCATATGATCAGCAGTTCATTTCTGGGGTGATATATAAAAGAAGTGAAAGTGTAGACTTGAACAGATATTTGTATGCCCATTTACATAGCAGATTTATTCATAATAACCAAAAGATAAAAACAACCCAAGTGTCCACAATGGATGACTAGATTAAAAAAGACATGTGGTATATACTTACAATGTAACATTTTTCAGTCTCGAAAAGAAAATTGAATTCTTATGCTATAACATGAATGCATCTTGAAGGCATGCTAAGTGAAATCAGCCGGAAACAAAAGGACAAATATCGTATGATGATACTGCTGTGCCTCATGTAAGCATGAGGCACCTGGGATCACCGGATTCGTGGAGACAGCAGAATGGTGGTTACCAGAAGGGGTTGGGGTCGGGGAAGGGAGCGGGGAGGTACTGTTAAGGGTGTGGTGTTTCAGTTAGGATGGTGAGCTTCTGGAGATGGAGTGGTGACGGTTGCACAGCAAGGTGAATGTACTGAATGCCACTCAACCAGACACTTAAAAATAGTTAAAATGGTACCTTTTATGTTACGTGTATTTTACCACAGTAAGAAAAGAACAATAGGTCTTTAATCTGGAAAGCTGAAGATATGGAGAAAAGTGCTCATGCCTTTACATAGCTTAAAATTAGTTTGTTAGGATTCGGAAGTGGGGAGTTTTCGCTCTAGTAGAGATGGCTGTGGTACGTTTAGGACAGTGCATGAAGTATTTCTTTTGATCTTAAATTGTCTGCCTCCAAAAGGAGAGACACACTGATAATGTAAATAGATTTAGATAATCCAGAGGTGACAAATCCATAATAGAAATTAAGGTATATTTTCAATATTTCATAATGGAATAATTTTCATAATTTCCAGGCTCACATCAAAGTGTTTCCAGTGTTTTTATGAGCCTTTGTGGAGATAGAACATTGGACTGGACCAGGATGTAGCTCAAGGCGGAAAGCTCTTACATTTGTATGTCAGTGGTGTGTGATTTATAGCATGTGATTCATATACTTATTCCAGGAGATTCAGTCAACAAATAACCATTGAGAGTTTACTACAGGTCGGGAGTCTGAGTACAATGAACTAAACCGCCAAGGCTCCAGCTTCTATGGAATTTACACCCCCGTGGGTGTGGTGGGTGCTTGTGATCAGATAAGTTTGAGAAACCCCAAATTTAAAGGTTAATGAGTTTCTTTTTAAGGATTTCACAGATCCTTGAATGTGTTAGTGTGTTTTATCTTTATAGTATGTATACTTCCTAAACATTTATGACTATAGAGCTCATTTCTGTGAGTTAATAACTTGCCAGATCAGTGTCCCTTGCAGGAGCCATAGAAAAATGTTGGCATAAAGTCCTTCCTGTCAGAGATTTACCAATCAACAGGAAATTTAGAAGACCATAATGAAGTCTTTGGTTTAGTCCTGCCCCAGGCGAAAGTTCTGGAACAGATTAGGGCACCTGGCCTAGTAGTCAGGGATGGGTCTCTGGAACAAAGTCCTAGGTGGACCGCGCACCAAAGCCGCAGAGCAAGGCCCTTTCCGCCCAGGCCCTCCCTGGGCTCCCTCCCGCCCTGTGTGTACAAGTGCAGAAGAAAGGTAACAGACGCTGTGTCACTGCACCAAGAGTAGGTTTTGTTAACATTTTGTCACATTCGCTTCATCTCTCTTTTTAAGGGAAAAAATGCAAGGTTGAAGCTCCACCTCATCTTTTCCCTTTTACCCTTCCAGGAGAGTGTCATATATTTCCTTTTCATAGCATATTTTTATGCTTTTACTATATAGTGTATTTATAAACAATATGTACTACTATTTTTGTCTATTAAAAATGTATACGAATAGTATCACACTGCATTAACCTTTGGTTACTTTCTTTTGAAATTCAGCATTATGTTATTAAAATTAGAATGGTTTTGATATGTGGGTCTTACTCACCCCCTCCTTTAATACTGTATAGAATTCCAGTGTATGACCATAGCGAAATCTATTTTTTCCACATACCCACTGTGTTGGAGTTCCGTTGTGTCCTCTTTCTGGCTCTCGTCAACTGTATTACATCGAACATCCTTCCTGGGAGACACGAGAATGTTCATGGGAACGCGCACGTATTTACAAGGGAAATCGCTGGGTCAGAAGTCAGTGCATCTTTAAACTTAATGGGGAAACTGCTTTTTTAAAACTTCTTCAGAAATAAAAAAGAGGAAGAAGCTAAACCTGGATCATTTCTTTTGAAGTATGAGCAAAAAGTTCAGGGCAAGGTGAAATGAGAAATGGGGCCTGGAGTCCTGCACCTTTCACATTTAAGAGATGCTAAAGTCACTACTCAAATCCTGTATCAGAGTCGTTCCCTCAAATAAATACTTAATGTAAGTGAATCCTTTTTAGCTATGCTTTCTCTCTCCAGTGATGTTTGAAAGCAATCAGTTTTTTGAAAATTGGAATAAATTTTTTGCTATTGTGTGTGTTCACGCTCCACTTTACGATCTTCTTTATTTAGAAGTGAGTGAAATAAGTTCTTGTTCTGAAATAAACAGAAAAGCTCTGATCCCAGGAATTTTCTGGGTATTCCCATTTAGTTTCGTGACATTCTTTTTATTCAAAGCAAACCAAAGGTCCTGGGCGTTTGCTGGGCATTGATGCCTCAAAGGTTAGCTGGTCCTTGCCGGGGGCGCTGCTGTTACTGTGGCCTTTGGGACTGTCGCTTGTTGGATGGAGCCACTGGTACCCAAGATTTGGATGGTACAAGTAATTTCTACTGTGTAATGTGTCCCTTCATTACTTTAACATTTTATAGAATAACAACTTGATTTAGTAATCCGTTGAACAGCATTCATTCATTCAACAAACACCTACTGACTGGCAGCCCTCTTCCAGGAAGCAGACCGTGAGTGTGGGAGCTTACAGTCTAGTGGTGAGGACAGACAGTACACACAGGAACGCATAAATAAGGGGTTCACTAACTAAATCAGATCATCTCCCCTGTGGTGAAATAAAATTGGAACTGGCATGAGAATGGTGGGTGGCGCTATGCCCTGTTAGGTTGGTCAGGGGAGGGGTGGCATGCGAGCTAGACAGGCTTTGTATCCTCAACGCTCAGCACTTAGTTCCTGGTACTCGGTAACTTGGTTAAATTTCACTTGCATCTAACAATCTGGTTATCTTATTTGATAACCTGATTCATATCTCAACCTGAATATGGTTGAGAGCTAAGAGATCGACAAAAAGACTCTCAGTAGCCAAAATTGATTTCACAAAACTTAAGGCAATTAAAGCTCAAGCACTTCCCTCATGGATGGGTCCCCTGGGCCTTCATAATTTTAGCAACGTAGTGGGTTTCTGAGTCCTCAGCAGATTCCAGTGAGGGTCGAGATCAGGGTGACGAGCACTGGCTGAGTGCCCTGATGGCATGTGAGAAGACAGCTCGCAGAACAGAGCTGTGCTCCGATGTGTGCAGACAGCCTGCAGCAGTGGGCTCTGGGGCCTGTCGATTTCTGTTTCGTAATAATGATTATTTGGTTTAAGATTTCAGAAAAGCATATAATAGATCTTTGAAAGTCCTGCATCTAAATTGATTAAAATAAAAACAATATTGGTCATTAAAGAATTAGGTTTTGATTCCAGACAGGTCAGGTATTGTATTTAATGGTTTTTAAAGGTAAAACTTTAGAAATAATTAGTATTTTAGATCTAAAACAGCACCTTGTAGTTTAATAAGTAATAGTAGCATCTGTGTAGAATTCCAAGTAGGATTAGTATGTTGCTGGTTATAATATTTATATGAATTAACAGATAAGGTAGCCCCATTGTCCAGATGGAGATGTAAGACAAATATCGTTATTGACCATATTTGCACAACTGAAGGACGTTAGGACTTGGGTTTAGATTTTATGTTTTTAGCCCCGAGACTCTTCAGGTGAACTGGAGTTAGTGTTCTCTGTCCTACTTGGCTCCCATTAAGGACAGGGGACCAGATGATGGGCACGAGAGCCCAGGGCTCCCCAACGGCCCGTTGTGCTGCGTTGTCAGTCACAGTGTGAGGTGCCTGTTAGGTGGGTACCCAGTGGATAGAGCACGGATCCTAAAGGACAGTGAAGAGGCTTTTAATTATGGAAGACGGTAAGAACGTCCCCCAAGCAGAGGTGTTTGATGGCTCCCCTTCTGAGGTTTGCCGTGTTCTGCACATTTTGCTTGACTCCATTGGACATTGGCTTGTACTCTCCCCGCCCTTCCTGCCTCTGAGTCTGCCTCCCCTGCACCCCAACCTGCCCCAAAGCTTTTCAGAGCTGAAATAGATAAAGATTCTAGTACATTGGTGACTCCTCTAGTGTTAGTAGACGCCTGTAATATGTCCTGTTGTTTTGCTTAGAAATAGAGCGCGCCCCGCCCTCCCACCCCCAACAACACTTCCATATTGTGTGTAAGGGTTTCTGTAAACCAGAAAGTAAACATATTACAGTGCAATTCAGAGGGGAGTTGCCGTTGTGTTGACTGAGCTTTACAGCCATTTTAACACTGGCAAAAGTGTTATCCTAACTGCTTCAAATCCAACTGCAAAGATGCTTGTGTGAAATAGAGTATTAGATATCAAATCTAACATATGGGTGTTGAACGGAAGGATGTGTGTTGTGGTAGTTAGTGTATGGTATTCTAGCATGTGGAGTTGTATTTTATGGAAATTCTTTGGCTTGGCTCATGGCAGGGACATACATTCATTATGAGATACCAAGCTGTAAAATAAATATAAGCAAAGAATTCAACTGAGCTGTTAAATGATTTTCAATACAAGCTTGTCTGCTCTTCTACTAACTGAGGGTTTATGATGAGAGGGCTTTGTGGGCCATTGTAGCCAAATATTTTGTGATCATTGCTTACAGATCTCGAAAAGAATCTCAGTTGGGTCAAAAGGAATATGAACTTTATAACGTTTAGCCTTTTTTTCCCTTTACTTCATTGTATGTGTTATGAATTGCTGTGCTAATTGGTTTTAGAGGCAGAGTATTTAATATTGTCCTTTTATCATTCCCTCTTTTTCTTCATTCAGTATTCTATAGTGAATTTGTTTTTGAAGTGTGTATCTGGTCTGATCACTGAATTCTTAAGTGTGTGGGCTTACGGGGCTTAAGCTCTTGGCGTTCTCAAACAGACCATATTGTGTTATTAACTCCACCATTCTTGTCTCTCGAGTGATTTTTGCCATCCTGGTATCTTGTTTGTCTTCTGGTCTCTCTCCCAATTAGGAAAAAAAAAGCCAATAGACTTCTCGTTTGAAAAAAAAAAATTATCAATGGTGTACTTCAGGAAGAAGTACTTTTCTTTACACAATGATTTCCAGGATTTTTAGGTTCATGTGAATTAAAGATGCAGAAGACTCATTTTAGGCCATATTTATATTTGTATCTCTAGTTTTTGCAGTGCAGTATACTTCGCTTTGCATCATTACCTGTTTTATCAACTGGTAAAATACTATCCTTGTATTACATATGCATATCCTTCCTTCAAGAACTCATATTGATGCGTATATTGTTTGATATTCATAGTATTATTTTCTAAAGGTTTTTCTTTTGATTGTAAAGCAATGTAGTTTCTTTTTAGCAAAAGTAGTCAGTAGAATTGCTAATATAACTGCTACGGTATGTGCTGCAAATGTAATTGGGAAGTTCTGACCTTAGTTGAAACAAAGATGCACCCTGTACATGCACCCAAACTACAAACGTTCTACAAAATACTCCTTATTGAACTTGGGTTGCTGGAGTTCATTTTCATTGTGAGTGTCGCATGAGAATGGATTAGCATAATGCTTCTTTGACTTTCTTAGCAGAAACTATTTTTCAATGTCAGTATTAAGAGCTCCCCCCCCCCACACACATATACACACACTGGGTTTTTATGTAGTTAATCAATATTTGATATCTGATAAAATGTTATTTTTTAAAGCAAAGACAAATTATCTTTTGACTTCATCGATAGTATAGGAATAGAAGGCAGTATGTCGATTTATGTAAGGGCGAGATTATTAAAAATACTGAATTCAATTGCTTAGCGAAGAACCCTCTTCATGTTGCTGAATTGAAACCGTGTTTGATTTCATTGGATTGCACTTTCTGACTTTCTCTCTTTCTTTGCCTGACTTTTTGACAGATGCCCCCTCAGTATGGACAGCAAGGTGTGAGTGGTTACTGCCAGCAGGGCCAGCAGCCTTACTACAACCAGCAGCCGCAGCCGCCGCACCTTCCGCCCCAGGCTCAGTACCTGCCCTCCCAGTCCCAGCAGAGGTACCAGCCGCAGCAGGTGAGGCCCCCTCTGATGCCCACGTCTCTCTTCTGTCCTCAGGGGCCCGACGGGCTTTGATGTGGTCTCCTGTTCCATTTTAAAAATCTTGTTTTCATTGAGAAAAAAAGTAGTTTGAGAAAATGCAAAACTGTTACCTAATCTGAACTGTTCATATGTTTGTTTGTTTATGGATGGATGTTTGAGATTGAAGGGTAGGAAGAATGACTAGTTTAATAGCTTCTTACATTCCTGGATAGTGACAGCAGAAAATGTCAGTCCTTTCATGTTCTTTGTCATTTGTGTTCTGAATCTTTCAAGAAAGTGCTCTGTCACTTTGAGGCTTATTCAGGAAAATGGTTTTATCGATCATTTAATCTTAGCTAGTTGGCACATTCATGGTATTTTTATCTTGAGCTTTTTTTGTTTTTGTTTTAATGGTAAGTGCCACTATATCAAAACATTGTTGCCTTTGGCAGTTATTCTTCTTAAAGTAGCTTATAAACAGATAATCACTTCAATTACAATATATTAAAATACTAAAGGGAATCCTGTACTTTAAGTATATTAAGCAGTTTCTAGTTTAAATTAGCCTCATTAAGTAACTCTGGGAGGTAATTGGGATATATATTTCAGCTTCCATGACTTGTACAAAAATAGTAAATATGCATTTGGTAAAATGATTCAGTTTCATCTTGTTTTAGAGACTGTCATTGAGTGATATTAAAAGGTGTTGTGCGCTAGAGTCCCTTACTTTGAATCCAGATGAAACTTTGATAGCACTTCCAGTCATAGCATCATAATGTAACTTTCCATTTTACCTTTTCCTTTCTCCTTTCTTTTCTATGTGGGGTAGGTGTGGGGAAGAGAGTGACATTGACTATTTAGTTTTTAAGGTACGTCTTACACATTTTGAAGAGGTAGTTGATGCTAAGCAAACTGTATAACTATATGAAACTTAATTTTAATCAGTTCTGGTGATTTCTTAAATATTATCTTGGGTTCATTGGAATCTTTCCCCATATAACTTTTAATTAAGTGTTCTAAAGGGCACTTTTGACTTAAAATATGTTAAAACATGTTAAATCCTGTCTTTTGTATATATGATTTCAAAATTTTGGTATTGTATAAAGGGATATATAGAGGTAGGAATGTACATTATTTCAGAGTTATTTGGTTTAGTCTTTTACTAAAATGTGGGAAAAATAAAAACCCCTTTCTTATTTCTTTTTAAGTGTGAGAGACTGGTATCTGGGTTTATGATACATAAAGTTATAGGCTTTTCAAGGGCCTTCAGAGCCTTATTGAACTTCTCTGTAGACATAGAATGTTTTGTCATGTGCTTAAAATTTAAGGACTCAATAGAGAAATTACTCATTTTACTTTGCTGTGCTAAAATGAATCTGATTGTAAAACCAGTTTGATTAAGGATTCTGCGTGCCTGTCATTTCCTTTAAGACGAAGCTCAAAATTTACTTCCTTTATGAAGCAGTCACTATGACTTCTACCACATGGCAATTAGTCATTTAATATCCGTCACATTTAAATATTTAAAGCATACTACAGGTATGATATTTTAATGAATAGCATTTTAATGGGCTTAGTTTAGGTCTATTTTATGCTTTGATTGATACTACTGTTATTTTATTGACTTGAATACAATAAAATTATATGGCAGGAAATACTATATAACCATGACTCTTTAACGTAAATATTTTTGTTTTTGTATATTCTGAGGAAAACCAAATATTCCTCAAAGTATGTTGGGAATATTTTCTTGTTTTCATACTCTTCATACTGTCTTAAGTTTTTTCTCAATTCATTACACGCATTATAGGACAAAAAAGTGGAAGTTGGAGACATTTAGGCTGCCTAATCAGAGGGTCTGCTTTGACTGGAACGATTTGTTCAGATTGATTTAAAAAGTTTCCCTAGGAAACAAGATCTTGTATTTTAGATAGAGCTAGCACCTACAAAAGCAGAATAATTCCACCAAATCTATCCCAAAACGAAGTAAAATAAGCAATAGAATATTTTCAAAATCAAGCTGAATTTTAATAAGAATTTGTAATACTTATTTCACATACATTTAAAAACCAAAGAAGCTCAACTATGTTTAATGTAATAAGTCAGTTTTTCATAACATACAAAACATTCCTTCCTGCAGACTTTCCTTTTGTTTGGACAGAGCATACAAAGCATACATAGATTTTATTTTAGGGAATCCATCAGCAAATAATATTTTGTGTCTTTTGTCAATGTGATGGATACAAAAGGTAATTTTAGGGTTCCGTTAAGATACTTCACTTGTGTCCTTAACATTTAAAAATGTGTAATGTTTTGAATAATCAATACATTCATTGTTTCAAAATTAAAGAGGATGTAGGTAAGTCTCCCATCCCAGTGCTTCCTAATTCACCACTCACCTCACCCTTTGCCAGATAACCACTTTATTAGTTTATGGTATGTCTTTCTGGAGTTTCTTTATACAAAGTGGCAAAATACCATAAATTAATTTTTACCCAAATGGTGGCACGCTGCAACTTGCTATATGTACCCTTCTGTTCTTTGTCACCCCCTCCCTCACTCACTAAAATATATTTTCTATAAATCTTTCCAAAAGCAATCCTTCATTCGTTTTTATAGTGTCATTCCATTTTTTTATATATTTAACCAGATAAATTTTGGTGGGCTTTTAGATTATTTTTAGTTATTTGCAATTTAGATAATACCACCATGATAAACTTTGAATATGTGCCATTTCATAAATGTGCAAGCGTATATGTGGGATAAATTCCTAGAAGTCACACTGCTGTGTCATTGTGTACATGCAGTTATAATTTTGGTAAATATTGCCAGATTGTTCCTCGTAGGGGTTGTACTAATTTATACTTCCGCCATTGATGTGTGAGAGTTCCTGTTTCCTTACACATGTACCAACAGCGGAGTTTTAAGAAGTTTCTGGATTTTTGCCAACCTCATAATGTAGTTTTAATTTGCATTTATCTTGTTATGAGTGATGGTTAAAAGTGTTTACATTTCCTTTTTTTCTGGACTGTAAGCTCATGTCTTTTTGTTTTTAAATTTTGTTGAGTTGTTGGTCATTTAAAAATTGATTTATAAAAACTCTTTATATATTAGGGATACTGGACCTTTGTGATCAGAATTAGTACCCTCCCTCCCCCCCCACTTACCCCCATCTTGTCATTTGTCTTTTGACATTAATTATGGTACATTTTTTGTTTTGGTCATGCAGAGAGGCTTTTAAATAAAGAAAAAAGTTATGTAGTCAAAATTACCAATCTTTTATGATCTTTGGATTTTATTTTCAGTGGGAGTATGAGCCTTCATACTTAAAAGTACAAAGGAACTCTCCCATGTTACAGTATTTTCATAGATTCACTTTTTACATTTCACTTATTCTAATCAATCGAGAGAGGTATAATCCAATTTCATTGTCTTTTTCTAGATGGCCCTTTGGTTGTTTAAGTACCATTCCTTGTGTAGGCTATTTCATTAGGACTCTTCAGAGACACAGAACCAATAGGATATGCATATGTATACACATCCAGTATATGTTTACACATCTAATTGGTTAGAATAAAAAGATTTATTATAAAGAACTGGCTAATGTAACTATGGAGGCAGGCAAGTCCAAAATCCACAGTGTGGGCTGGCATGCTGGTGCCTCGGGAGAGCCAATGTTCCAGATCTAGTCCAAAGGCTGGAAGAAGGGAGAACCAGGAGAGCTGGTGTAAAGGTGAAGTCCAAAGGCAGTCTGCTGGAGAATTCCCTCTTGCTTGGCGATGCTGGTCTTTTTGCTCTTTTCAGGCCTTCACTGGTTGGATGAGGTAAACCTACATTATGGAGAGTCTATTTAAAGTCACTGATTTAAATGTTAATTTAATCACAAAACACTCCAAGGTGACATATAAAATTAACTATTAAGTTACCTTTTCCATTTGATTGGAAATGCCATTTTTATTAGTTGCTACATTCCCTTAGGTACAGCGTGTAGGGTTATTCTGTTTTTGTTTTTTTTTAATGGATCCTATTAATGCACCAGCACTGTTTTTATAATTTTTTAGTATCTGGTAGGATTAGTGTATCTTCATTAAATTCATTAGTCTTTTTTTGCCCCCCAGAGTTTTCTTGCCTATTTGTGTTTGCTTATTTTTTCATATATTTTCATTTCTTACCGCTTTTTCCTACGAATTTAATCCTTTTTGCTGTTGTTATAATGGGATCTATGTTTTTCATTATATCTTTTTCTGTGAAATGGATGATACTTATAAGAGTAGCAGTAGAACAAAATGAAGTTCCGCATTTGAACAATTTTTGCCTTGTGGAAGCCCACCGACCACAGACCAGGAACACACTTGTAGTAAAACAAGTTTGACTTACGAAGCTTGGGCTGTGCGGGCCAGGAGAATGCACTCCTGAGGGTCTCACGCGCATCATGGGAAACTGGGGGGGTGGGGTTTCTAGGGTTGGGACCAGTGCTGGATGGTTCTAAGAGGGATTAGGAAAAAGGAGGTTCCATCCTGGATTGGCTGCTCTCAAAAAGCTGGGGCATTTGGTGATCAGCTGTCTTAATTTTTATCCATGAGACAGGAGGATCGAAGTGGGACCAGTTGTCATTGGGAGAGAAGCATCTGCCATTTAGAGAAAGACAGGAGAGGTAGATGATTACTCGTTTTGTTGTCAAAAAGTGACTTAGTCCAACTCTGCTTTCAGCACTGGCTGTGTGTTGCGAGGATGCGTCCGTCGGCTTGTTCTCATGGCCGGTTTCCTTTTTTTCCCCACATTCCCATTCCACCATCCATCGTTCTTCTTCCTGAATGACGTCTCTCTGTTTCTTCGTTTGTTTAGGTAGTTTTTAATTTCTTTCATAACATTCTTTAAAAAGAGCTGTTGTACTTTTTTTGTTAGAATTATTGCTATATACCTTATATATTTGCTGTATAAATTGCTTTTAAAATGATATTTTCTCATTGCTATTGGTGTATACAAATGAACTTTGTATGTTAATATTTTTAGCTAGTGACCGGTTAAGTTCTTGTTAATTCTATTAACTCTGTCCTTTGTAGATTCTTTTAAGTTTTCTCAGTTAAAAAAAATTGCTTTAAAAAATCACTCTCTTCCCTTTTTTGCCTTTCTACAGACTAGCTTCTCCAGGGTACTGTTTAAAAGAACTGTCCATGCTTGTATTCTATCTGATTTAAAAGAAGGCTTTCAGCATTTCATCATTAATTATAATGTTTACCCCCTCCCCCTTTTTTTGTGGCTGTCCACTGTTGGGCAAGGGTGTTGCCTTTCTTTTCCCTAGTTTGCTAAGAGCTTTTATCATGAATTGATGCTGAATTTTATCTTGTGTTTTTTTATACCTGTTGAGATGATCACTTTGTTTTTCTCTTACAATCTGTTATTGGGTAAATGATGTATGTTTGATTTTTAAACCAAACATGCATTCTGGTATAAACCTGGCTCATGATATGTATTACCTTTTTGTACATCTCTGAGTTCAATTTGCTGACATTGATTTAGGTTTCTTGAATCAGTGTTCACAAATGAGATTGAACTGTAATTATCCTATGAGGTTTTGGTATTTGTATTACGGAGTTTTATAAAATGAATTGGAGACTAATCCCTTTTTAAATTTACTGGAATAGTTTATGTTAAAGTTTGGAATTACATATTTTTTAAATATTTGGTAGAAGTGTCTGTAAAGCCATGAAAGATTGTGTAGCCCTTGATGTTTAGCTTTTGTCCCTTGATGTTTAGCTTTTGTCCCATTCCTGATTTTCGAATTTTGATCTTATTATTTTTTTGTGAGTATAGGCATATTAATGTAATCAATTTTTTCTTGAGTTGGTGTTTTGCTTATATATCCTTATAGATTAGGAGTTTATCCATTTCTTTCGGGTTTTCAAGTTTATTAACATAAAGTTCTTAGTAGTCTCTATTACTTTAATTTCTATAATATCCGGAGGTAAGGCATTTTAATTCATGGTGTTTTTTTCTTTTTTCTTTTATTCTTGATTAACCTTGCCCAGTGATTCACCTTTCCAAAGCAACTTTGATTGTTGTCCTCTCTACCATGTTTTTTTTCTTAAGTTTAATTCAGTTTTATTCATACTTTGATTGTGTCTTGCTTTCTGTTTTACTGATGTTCATTTTGCTGTTCTTTTTTAAAAATTATTTTCAATCAAGTGATTGAATGCTTAGCTTATTTGAAAGTTTTTGTCTGATGAAGTCAACTATAAGACTAAAAATTTTCCTTTTAATTACTGCTTTAGCTGAATTTCTCAAATTTTGATATGCATTATTTATGTTCTCTTTTAGTGCTAAGGATTTTCTCATTTCTCTTTTTTCTTTGTTTTTTTGAAGATAGTTTTATTGAGGCCTGGGTTTATGTTCTGATTCCTCAGAATAATTGTTATATGCTTTTGCCATATTGCCCATGGGCACTAGTCATCTGGAACTGTACTTTGTGTTTTATTTTGTAAAGTTTTAGTATTAAAAAATTCTTAATATGCTGATAAATGGAATGATGTAATGAGCAATCACGTGCCACCATAATTATTTCCATTTACTAACCTAGTCATATTCAGATATCCCTAGTTGTCCCTAGAAAGGCTTTATAATGAGTTTGTTTCAAGCAGAATTCAAAAAAGGTTAATACAGTGATTTGGTTTGTTTTATCTAGAGTGGTTCTCTCTTCCTCCCATTCCCATTCTTGCGTTTGGCATGTTTAAAAACTGAGTCATTTGTCCTGTGAAATGGCTCTGGCCGATTGTTTTCTCCTGATGTGGCTTAACTTGTTCACTAGTCCCTCTGTTTCCTATAAATTGCAAGTTAGTTCTGAAGGCTTGAAGGTTAACATTTTTGTTTGTGGTTGTGGTAAATCATGCCCCAACATTTAGGGCATTGCGCCTGTTGAAAGGAGGGGTCTGTGGCCCTCCCTTTGAGTGAAGAAGGCTCTAAATGGTTGTAGCGCCAGCTTTTCCGGCGACTGTCGGCTGCCTTCCATAGAAGCGGAGGCTGCAGAGATGTCATGAAGACAAGCCTTGCCATTTGTACTCTGTCCAAATTCCTCACCCACAAAACCTGTGGGCATCACACATGCTGGTGGCTTTAAGCCACTGCGTTTGGGTGTCTCGTTGCACATCATTACTGACTGCCATGGTTCGAGTCCTCCATAAGGGACACTATGAGTGTATTCCTTCAAGATAAACATAATGTTTTGTCGTCCCACCGTGATGATAAGAGTGATTGGCGGATTCAGGGGCTCATGCCTCGGGGGCCATTTGAAATGGAATTTTCTCTGTGAGGTTTAGCAGACCACACCAGTAAGTGTTAATGTTGACCAGAAAGCCCGGTGGTGGTTAGCCTGTGGTTGCTAATTCTCATAGGAGCATTTTTTAATTCCTCCTACTTCTGAGTATTAAGTTTAAGACAAGTATTTCTCTTGTCTCTTTAGAGGGTTTTCATGCTCTTAAATGATTGGTATAGCCCTTCTTAGTCCCTGATTTATGTGAGAGGTATTATCTTAGGTTTTATTCCCCTTTGGTAAAACCTGTGTTATGTCCCCTTTTCCCTCTCCCTGTGTAGTCATTGAATGGAAAGTTACAATCCATAGTAAAAGGCAGCTTCTACTGCTCTTACTTTCCATGTTCTTGGTTTACTTTCTGTATGTTTCTTGTTTCATTCACATTCAAACCAAGTCTGTGATCCATTTAAAAAGGCATTTTATTCAATATTTTAGATTTTTAAATCAGTAGACACTTAGAGTATCTAATCTGCCATACTGCTGAAATTGATGCTCTCTTGGTATTTCCTAGTTGTTAACTTGACATCCCTTATATAGTTTAAAACTATATAAACATGTAATATAAAAGATAATTTACAACATACAGACAGTACATTCCCATTTTATAATGAAACTTTTCTAATGCCTCCTTTATTCTTTTGAAATAAAATTCATAGATAATATGTTACCTACACAAAATTTCAAACAAGTCAGAATGATGCACAAACTGTATATGGAAAAGTGAAAGGAAAGTAGCATATAGTAAAATATTGAATATTTAAGTAAATGCTCAGCATGACTGCATTAGAAGACTTATGAATAGATGATTACATTTATACGAGTATGTGGGATGACTGTGAACTTGACAGCTACAAAATGAGACTCATACAGGAGTGTCATATTAGCAACTCATATGTCGTAAGCAGGGTTGTCAGTGGTGACATCTTTTAAGATTGAGCAGCTCTTGGTCAGAGACTGAAAGAAACAAAGTACAGTCTTCCCTCAATATACAGGATAGTTTTATTCCTGGAAAATTCAATATGTAATAAAATTATTTTAAGAATACTTTGTTCTTATATGCAAAATGGAATTGGGTTCTAGGCTCAGACTAAGTAGCATTTCTTATTGTTTCGTTTTTAAATCTAAATGAACGTTGGGATTTTTTTTTAATTTTATTTTTTAAATTTATTGGGGTGACAATTGTTAGTAAAATTACATAGATTTCAGGTGTGCAATTCTGTATCACATGAACGTTGGGATTTTTTAAAAGTAGTATGGGACATGATTATCTGTGGGATCCATCTCTCTCATACATTCATGAGGGTTGCTGAAGGGACAAGCTAGCATTCCTACACTATAGCCACTAAGTTTCTTCATATTTCCTTATCCTCGGGACAACTAACTGCTCCCTTGAAATCTTATCAACATACATAAGTAACATGCTTCCTAATTTTTTTTGAAATAAAATTCATACATAATATGAGTTACCTTTTATATACAAAATTTGAAGCGTCAGTATAATGCTTTAAATGTAATAGGAAGGACAGAAAGTAGTTTATAAAATACTGTGTTTTTCCTAAGTAAATGCTCAGGCATGTCTACATTAGAAGACTTGTGAAATAGTCAGAGGCTTGCCACCCACATGTGTAATAACTATGAACTCCACTGGTACATATGAGAGTGAAAAAACATGTTGTTCCATGAGCAACTAAAAATCAGGAGCAGGAATTTGAACCCATGGGGCTTCTTACCATACAGCAGTAAATATATAAAATGAAAATATAGAACTTTTAAAATAACATATTCACAGAGTTGTTTAACAGTAAAGGTAAATTACCCTAAAGTGTGGAAATACCCTAAATTTATAAATAAAGTACACACATGGTAAAAATTAGCAAGAATGTTAGCTGTACTATTGAAGCTTTCCTTTTTTTTTTTGCCTTATCTGCATCTTCTAAATTATCTATAATAAACATGTAATGTATATAATATTTTAATGTATTGGGTAAAGTATGCCACATGAATGAATTATAAAATGTAAGAAATTACCAGTTCCAGCAGGATAGCAAATTGGATACTCTAAATGTTTCTGTTGATCAGAGTAATCTAAAATGGTGGCACGGTTCTTGAAACTCAGTGAATCACCCAGCTAATCTCTAACCTGTTGCTATAATTACTCCTCTGCATATACTGTTTTTTCCTTCGCACATACTCGTAAATACATTGTGCTGCCCTCCCCTCCCCATCTTACACACCTACCTGAGCAACCCTGATGAAATCCATCCCCCCACCTACTCCAACGGAGTGGGGTACAAGGAGAGAAGGAAGACTGTTACTCTTTTCAATTCACGGCCACTAACTCCAGATAATCTTTGCCCTGTGTGTCACTGCACTTTCCCTGGGGCTGTTTCACATCCCTGTCTTCAAACCCCACACTCCCCACTGTCAGCTGGTGATGTGGCCTCCTATTTCACTGAAGAAATTCAAGCAGTCAGGAGAATTTACACACGTACAGTCTGCTTCCCCTGGAGGACTCTGTTGAAATCTCCGTGTTCCTGTGTAAGGCGTTCCCTCCAGTCGTAGCTTTCCTAAGTCCCTTCTCACTGCTCCGTCCATTTCCCTTTCTATCATTCTCATTAGAATCCAGCATGTCAACACGCCTGTCATTTCTCTTACCTAATAAAACCCAAAACAAAACAAAAAAACTCCCTTTCTTGACCCAAACCACCAGCTTATTTCTCTTTAGAAATAGGGGCAGCATTTACTGTTTCCTCTGGAATTTACTCCATAAAGCTTTATTTCAGCCAATCTACTGAAACAGCTCTTTTTAAAGCCACCATTATTCTCCCTGTTATAAAATCCAACAGGTAGTTGTCATTCCTCCTTATCACCTGTCAGGAGCATTTGATGCAGAAACGGGTATCTTCCTCCTTGAAGCACTGTCCTGGCTTGATTCCTGGGACACCACTCTGCTGCGTTTCCTTCTGCCCGCTGGCCACTCCTTGCTCTCCTTTGCTGGATTTTCTTTATCTCCCTGACCTTTCAATATTGGTCTGTGGTCAGTGTTGGAGCCTCTTCTCTTTGGTCTTTACACACCTTCCCTGTGTGATCTCATTCTGTCTGATAGCTTTGAATATCGTCTAGAGGCTTATAACTTTCAAATGTGTTTCTGCAGTTTACACTTCTCCGTTATATATACCGGGGGTGCCAAAAAAAAAGTATACACATGACTTTTATTCATCTTTTGTTATCGGTATACGAGGTCTGACAATTAAGTTTGGGAACTTGTTGCAACGATGTTGCTAAACTTTTTTGATATTAGAGGGATAATTCATTATGAATTTGTACCGACTGGACAGTTAACCAAGTTTATTATTTGGAAGTGCTGAAAAGGCTGCATGAAAAGTTATACGAATTGAACTTTTCACCAACAATTCATGGTTCTTGCATCACAACAATGCACCAGCTCACACGGCACTGTCTGTGAGGGAGTTTTTAGCCAGTAAACAAATAACTGTATTGGAACACCCTCCCTACTCACCCGGTCTGGCCCCCAATGACTTCTTTCTTTACCCAAAGATAAAGGAAATATTGAAAGGAAGACATTTTGATGACATTCAGTACATCGAGGGTAATATGACAGCTCTGATGGCCATTCCAGAAAAAAAGTTCTAAAATTGCTTTGAAGGTTGGACTAGGCGCTGGCGTCAGTGCATAGCTTCCCAAGGGGAGCCCTTCGAAGGTGACCATAGTGATATTCAGCAGTGAGGTATGTAGCGCTTTTTCTAGGATGAGTTCGTGAACTTAATTGTCCTACCTCATATATTGAGTATTACAATTTTAATATAGTATTTTCCTTTCTTAAAATGTGTATACATTTATTTTTGGCACCCTCTGTATATCTGTATACCCTGCTCCTACTCAGCACCTCTAAATGAATATCTCAACAGGCTTTGAAAGTCAGTGTATTCAAAGCAAGATTTCTTGACTCACTCTTTCTTCCACAAACCTCTTCTATATTTTCCTCCGTCTTAGTCCTTCCTGACACTTTAGCGAGAAACTTTGAAGTCTTCCTTGACTCTTCTTTCAAAGCCACTTGAACTCCCAATTCTGTTCAGAATCTGAGTCCATCTTACTAGTTCTGGGGCTTGCTCCTTGGGTCAGGCATCCTGGTCTCTTACTCGCGCTGTTCCACTTGCTCCTAATTGGTTCTCCAGTGCCCTTGCCCACCCCGGCATTACGCAGCCACAGGCTTTACAGTGACTACTGTATTCTACCAGTTGAGCAACCCCCTTCAGAGCCCTCCTTGGTGTTTCTCAGACATCAGGCGCTCATCTCAGGGATCTGTACTTGTTCCCTCTGCTTGGATTGCTCTTCTCCCAGTTATCTGCAGGTTTTTTCCTTGGAAGTCTTCCAAGGAAGACGTACTACCTGGAAGTCTGCTCAAATGATACCACATCAGGTAAGCCTTCTCCGACCACTTTGTAAGAAGCATAGCAACCCCCCACCCTGTCTTCCTGCGCTTGTCGCATTACTGTGCTTTTGTTTTCTCCGTAGCCCCGATCGCTATGTGACATATTGCATACTTGTTTTGTTTTCTGTTGTCTGTGGCTCTCCCATTAGAATATAAGCTTTATAAGAGGAAAGATGTTGTTTTGTCATTGTTGTGTCCCCAGTACCAAGGTCAAGGCTTGGCATAAAGTAGAATATTATTGCTGACTTACTCAAAAAAATTTTTTTACAGATTTTTTTGCCCACCCTTATCCACAGTTGAGCTTTCTGTGGTTTCAGTTAACCCATGGTCAACTGTGGTCTGAAAATATTAAATAGAAAATTCCATAAATAAGTAATTCATAAGTTTTAAATTGGGTTTAAGTAGCGTGATGAAATCTCCCACCATCCCACTGTCTGTCCCGCCCAGGGCGAGAATCATCCCTTTGTCCAACGTCTCGATGCTGGAGATGCCACCTGCCCTTTTGTCACTTAGTAGCCATCCTGGTGGTCAGATTGATTGTCCTGTATCGCTGTGCTTGTATTCAGGTGATACTTATTTTACTTCGTAATGGCTCTGAAGTGTAAGACTAGTGATGCTGGCAATCTATATATGACATAGAGAAGGCCTGAAGTGCTTCCTTTGAGTGAAAAAGTGAGTGCAGTATAAAAAGAAATTGTGTGTGTGTGTGTGTGTGAGAGAGAGAGAGAGAGAGAGAGACCACATTTATATAACTTTCATTGCAGTACATTGTTATACATTATTACAATTGTTCTATTTTATGTTTAGTTATTGTTGTTAATCTGTTCCTATGCTTAATTTATAAATTAAACTTTATCATAGATATATATGGGTGTATAGGAAAAAACTGTGTGTGTATATATATTTATATATATATATATCATTTGCTGGTACTTAGTAAACAGACTTTACAGTGTTGAAGAAGATAAACATTTACTGCTGGCTATTTAGGTTTTATAATTTCTTTTGATATCGCAGACAGTGCTTTGTTGATCATTTTATAGCTGACATGTTTGTGCTTTATGTGTGGGTCCACACAGCAAATGTTACCTTCTATAAACAATGCAAGTCGAATTTCTGGGTGATAGAACAGGCACTTTTAAAGACTTGGTGTATTTTCCCAAATTCTTCTCTAGGTTTTAACAAATGATAACCCCAACCAGCTTACTTAAGTACATTTTAATATTTATTTTCCATGGTTCTTATTTTTAAGTTATTTTATTTCTGATAAGGATTATACATATTTTTTTTAAGCCCCAACAATGTTAAAGAGACCTCACAGAATTCTGAATTAGATATAGAATCTGTGGTCATTGACTGACTAGATAACAAATTTGATTTCATGAAAGAAGAGAAGTACACAGTGGGACATTTGTAATTTTTTGGTTGACTGTTGAGTCAGAGTCTCCTTAAGTATCACAAATTCTTATTGTTGCTTCATTCCCATGCATTTCTCTTTTGTGCTGCTCAATTTAGGGGGCAGAAGAAATAGAACTACAGCGTAAGAATAGGTCTGGTTGGTTTTTCCTGGTGTAGAATGGGCAGGAAAACGCACTTCACATTCACCAAGCGTTGTATGCACTCAGCACCCTGACATTTTCTTCTTTAGGAAAGTATTAATTTTTTAAGACTGTAAAGCAAATAATAGGTATTTGAAGAAGTTGCTTCCATTCTAAAGTGTTTTTGACTCGTAGCTTACTTCCTCAAACTATTTTACTAAACATTTAATATTTCTGTACATAGGGAAAACCTTTAGTGCCAAAAGTTTTTATTTTTTTGTTTTATTTTAGTTTCCGCTTGCCTTCCATGTCATCGTTTTTGGGCCATAAAGTATTACGTGCAGGTTTGTTTCCTGGTTCCCCTCTTAGCAAACTCTCATTACCTTCTCTCCTTCCTCCTTATACCTATAGACTCCTAGCCTTTCCCTTTTACCTGTAATTCCTGTTCTGCCTCAGATCCACTCTCGTGAGATGCTGGAGTAGAGATCCTGTTTTCTGTTGTGGCTCACATTTCTCCAGGACCTTCCACCCACTGCCTCCTAACGGACGCAGCTGTTCCGTATGAAGGTCAGTGTTCCTGAATCAAGTGACCTGAAGGGAGCTGCCTCGTGTGGAAACCCGACTGTCTGTTAATACCTTCCTATTGACAGTGGTCCTCTGCCGATTCAGCTGCATTTCCAGGACGGTGACAGTTGGCAGGAATTTTATGGCTTGAAACTACACTGTTGTTTTCATAGCCAGAAAAATCTTTCTTTCCTTAGAGGAGATTTGTTAGAGGTAACTCCATTCACATGAGTCCCAATTTATTTAAAGAGGAAAGAAATATATATATATATCAGGATGGATTTTTTAAAAACCCTAGTGTAAAGCAGCAAGAGAATTTCAAACTTTGCCTTTTTAGGTATAGCTGTTTTTCCAGCTGATAGAATTATCTCAGATTCTGAGAGAAATATTGGGTATTATGAATACATACTTCTCGAGGTATAACTTTATCTTTTTATTCTCTTAACCTTAGGTTTATTGGGGAAAGCGCAGAAGATAGACCAGTTAGGAAAAGCAAAAGAGAAGCATAAACCACTTACTGAACGTCTTTGGGCGTGGGAGTATTTTATATGCCAGGAACTGAGTGATTAATAAGACGTGGTGTTGGACCAGAAGGAGCTGCCAGTCGAGCAGAAGGGTCACTGTGGGCAGGATAGTGGGAGAGGTGGCTTTGTGAGCGGCGACTGGGTGTTGGTGAAAGGGTCTTGAAGGATGAGTACTAGTTTGCTGGCGAGAGAAGAAGAAAGGATCAGCGATAGGACCTGCTCCTTGTTAGTGAAAATAGATAATGCCCAAACCTCAATGGCCCTGAACTAGATGAAAAGATTGGTTAAATAGTCAAGGGCATTAGAAAGAACATATCAGTTACGCTTGGAATCGGTCACTTACATTGCTTTTCCTCAGTGATTGAAAATGAAATACAAGGTTATTGTTTAATTATTTTGTTTTTAACAGAAAATAGTTGTAGCTTGGCAGGCCACTGGTAACAGTAGATCCAATAGTTGAACCAAGTAGACGTCTGTGTCAATGTACGAGTTGGTAGGCACAAGTATTTAATGTATATTTTCTAAAATACTGCTTATTTAGACATCTTTGTGGTCAGCAATTTCAAAAGAAGATGTAGTAAACAAAATATTTGGCAAATGGGCATCGTTTGAAAAGGAGGTAGCATTGGAGCATAAGGGTAAAATCCCTTTTTTATAAGAAGTTACGTTAAGCACAGTTGTGTGGATCCACTGCAGCATTAACAGTTCTCTATTGCTGTTGTTATTTAATTATCCTAATCTATGTTTCTTATTTCTGTGACAGAATGTTAATTTATAAGCTGCTCCTTATTCTGCAGCTTTTGGGGAAATTAACCGTAGAAGGCCTGTGTTAAAATCACTGACGTGCTCATATCATCTGTTTTATAAGATTTATTATAACAGCAAAGACAAGGGCATTTATAGTTCGTTGCCATTAATTGCTTAGCATTCAGATACTAACACTGGAGTCTGTTAATTAACTTGATAATAAAAACTTTTGGAATGTAGATTGATAAAGATTATTCTTTGTTTTAAAGGAGATTACTAGTGAAGCCCTGGGTTATATTTGAATTTTGAATCTCCTCCTTTCTTCTTGTTAACCCTATTTGCAGTTGTCTGAGGCTTTGAACCATCGCTAGGGGGAATTTCCTTTTAAGTTTAAAGAGCTTGTGAGCATCTAAGGAGAGAACTTGTAACTTACTCTCAGGTCTGAGCAAGGCCCGTCCCTAGACTGATTTCTGGTTGTTTTCTTGAGTAACCACTTACGGCGGCTAGGACTTGGTTGGAGCCACTCCTGGGAACTCCGAGGTGGTGCTAGGGTCTGTCTGCGGCATCAGCCTGTATGGTGGGCTCTTGGCTGGGGCTGGCAGAGGTGGGAGGACCGGTCCGAGGAAGTGGCGACCTTCCTCTCTGCTGCTGTAGTTCTCCCTTGGGAGACAGAATAGTATATTAAAAAGCTCAGCACTAATTTGCTGCTTTAGCAGTTTCAGTTCATATAGAATAGTCAGTTTGTGTGTGTGTGTTTTTCATGTGTGTGTTTTGCTTCTTGTTATTCCAGAAAGCTTCTTAATAAGTAAATAGAAAAACTGCTGAAGAATGAAAGAAAAACATTTTGAAAATGTTGGAAGGTCATTTGACGTGAATGTTTTGTTGTTTTCAATTGCTGTAGAAATCAGGGTGATTTAGTCAGCCTGCAACTGCCTGGCCTTTGCTTTGTTTCATAGGAGTGGAGAAAAGCAAGACAAAAAATCCTCAGATTTTGGTACAGATCTCTTCCAGTAATAAAGCATTTTTGACTCTCTGATGGAAATCTTTCAACGAGTTACTATTTTTATGTTTTGGATTATAATTGGGAATAACTGCATTGGATTATAATTTGATAATGCCATTCATTTTCATGTTTAAAATAGTAAAACAAATTTTTCTGTTTTCAAAGGAAAACAAAACCAGAAAGTGAGGAATTATATAATAATAACATATTTTTAACACTTAATTTACTTTAAGAAGGTGATGGAAGGTTGCTCCTGAGAAGAGCAGCCTGGAAGCCCCTGGCAGCGGAATGTGTGAGTAGCCTGGGCCTGGAGCCTGGCGGGCTCAGACGCTGTCGGGCTTCTGCTTAGCTGAGTATCGGGCATGTTTAGAAATGTGCGGAACATCAAGTCAGCTGGTCACAGAAGAGGAAAATCTTACGTTGTTTAAGATATGTTTTATTAGAAGTTGAAGAAAAACTTCAAACACGTTAGCAGGATTTAGTTTAAAAATTAGCTAAGCTCCACACCCTTCCTTGTGTTTCTAACACAACTGTAATAGTATGTGAACTTTCAACTCCCCTTGCAGGCCCCCCCCGCGCCCCTCCCATTCACTGGAGATGGAGGTTGGCATTGGCTCAGATATGTGACAGGTGGGTGCACTTGGGACTTGTTCTCTAGCTTTTGGTTGCCCAGACGCAGCTGGTAGAGGGGGAAGCCTCACCCTTGTAGGAGTGGGTGTTGTGGGGAGCCAGGGCTCGCACCTGCCTATGGCTCTCTGTGCCCCTTCCACTTCCTTTCCTGTCTGATCCAGTGATCTCCCCTGACCCCACCCCACTGGTATGGAGGAATGAAGTTGAGGATAGAATAGAACATGCAATTAAAACTGTCTTCGACGTTCATTATACTATTTCATACAGTCCTCCTTCCTTGATATTTAAATTCTGACACAAGGGAGATTGGGAAATTTTTTCCCCCTGCATTTTTTGCTACTCTCAACTGTCTTCATTTGTCTTTAAATGCTCATTTCAATTTGTTAAAGTAAGGAAGGTAAAGTAAAACATAACTTTGTATGCCTCATAAAAGTTCTTTCTTCATCAATTTGTTTGATTTTAAAAATTCTTAGAGTAACAAGCTCTATGTATATTGTATTCCAGAAGATTATTTGCAGATGTTAGAAACATAGTGCTACTTGTAGAATTTGCTAATTTGGGCAGTGAACACCTTTTTTTTTTTTTTTTTTTTCCCTGGAAGGATAACAGAACCAGCCTCAGTTTACTGGCTGATTTTCCTCACAGTGCTGGACTTTTGGGGAGAGAAATGGATTCGTGTCTCTGCATTAGCCTTTGGAGGTGAAGGAAGGGTAGAGATCGAGAAGTAGGGTAAGGCAAGGCCAGTGGATAAGTGTAGAACTGTGGTTTTCTAAAAAGAAACAAAGGGGGGATTGATTATCTGTATTAGAATCACCTGGAGCCATAGCTCTAGTAAGTTCTCTTACTCTAAAACTGTTCTTTGGGGGTTTGGGGGGACCTGAGAATCTGCATTTAACTCTATAGGCAGTTGCCATGAACTCCAAAGCTGGGAGCCACTGGAGTGCAGGAATATTAAGCAGTGCTTTCCATTCTTTCTTTAGTGTGACCCATCGATATTACTACATTTACTAGTAATACCCCTTAGTGGTCATTCCGGTAATGCCTGACTGTGGTGGCCTAGCGCCTGTTTACTTCCACTGAAGATTAGTAAAGAGAATAGGAATTGGATGCTAACTTCTTTTAAGTATCCTTTTTCCCTCATACTTTATACTCTGAAAATGAAGGCTGGAATGGGGAATGAGAGAATTAATTTCATAGATTAGATGATCATTTTAACCTCTTTTTGAAAGTTATTGAAGTCATATGCTCATGATAAAAAAATCAACAGATCCTTCTTGCTTCTTGCATTTTGAAAGTGTTGGTGATACAGTGCAAAACAACAAAATCTTCTATAGCTAGTGAGCTTTTGTTGTCTTGTGTTATATTTTTTTTCTGTTACTATGTTTAATCTAGCCATCTTTCTTCTTTTACTATGTTTTTTTTATTAATAGCTTTTACTCCAAAGGCAAAAGTGGGAAGTCAGACCACTTTTAAAAAGTGATTCCCTGTACAGCTTTAGGGATGGGTTGGCAGGATTGGCTTGAGGCAAGATTTTTCTGGCACCTTACTTCACTCTCATTGGCAAAAAAAACTGTCTACCTGTTTCTACAGCGTATGGGTTTCATAAATTCTGTTTCAACAGGTTGCTATCCCTCATGCTATTCTTTAATGAAAGTATGTGTATAGTAATGCAAGCTGTCTTGTCTAGGGAAATTTTTACACTAGAATTACTTAGGCAAACTGGGCTTTTAATGCAGATATGTATTACAGCAGATACTACCTATATTTGGAAATTCTTTACTATTTATATTCTTATTTCAGTTATTTAGATAAAGATTATAATATCGAATGCAGTTATTTGTAGCTAATCTGGTTTTTAAATCTTTATGAAATTATCTTCTCAATTCTGGTGAATTCCGTTTTTTATATCACTATCCCTGTTAGTTCTTGACCATAGCTGTTTTAGGGTCCTTTTGAGAATTTGGTAAAAGCTCAGCTCCTCTTCCCAGAAAAATATACGCATTACAACAAAATTTGCTTTAAATTTCAGGGAGTTTTCAAATCCCTTTAACTCCAGGTTAAGAATTCGGCCCTAAATGTAAGGTTCAGTCCCAGAGCCCAGGTCTCTGGCTCGCGTGCCAGGATTGGCCAACTCCCTGATCTGGGGAGGCATGGATTTGGGTTTTGGGCAGTAAGTCAACCCCAGAGTGTGAGATGCCAGTGTCATTTCATGTCAGAGCTTTCTGAGCTGTTGCTGTTACCACAGTAAGACAAGCAGGGCCAACTGCCGACCTCACTGGGGTAGGTAGACTCAGGTACCTATTTCACAACCAGGAGGGCCTGGTGAACTAGACCTTGTTAACGAGACAGTCACGTTCCACACTGTAGGTACTGGGTCATGGCATCGTACCTAAAAACCCCACCTTATAGCAACCTCTTAATTGTCAAACTTTAATAAAAGTACCACCTGCCTTTAGTCACAGTTCTCAAACTTTACAAGCAAATCTGGGAAGTTTATTAAAATTTAGATTCCTGGACCCAGCCTCAGGGTGAAATTTATCAGCTATGGGATAGATTCAGAGATGAGTTCTTGTCCGATGAAAGAGAGGGGGAAAGTAGTTACATGCATGGACTCTGGAGAAAGAATATATTGGGTTCCCATCCCAACTCCACCACTTGCCAACTGAGTGACATTGGACATGTTATTCAAGCTCTGTGCCTCAGTTTCTTCTACTTATTCCCTGGGGGTTGATGTCTAAGACAAAAAGACTTTATTCAGTGAGTAAAGCACTTACGAGACTGCCTGTCAAACAGTAAGTGCTAGATAATGTTAGCTGCTGCCGTCATCATCATCCGCCATCATCAGCAGCATCACGGCCACAAGATAAAGTCCAGCGGTTCAATGACAATTTTGATTCTCATTCTTAAGTGTGGTTTTAAGTATATCAAGAATGATAGGTGATAGTTATGGAACAGGTAAATGTTCCAGGCATACTGCTGTAGCTTAAATGTAGCCTCTCCTTTAATCATTAATACAACTTTGGGAGGTAAGTCCCTATATCTTGGTTTTATGATGAGGAAAGTAATTCTCTTTAGGTAATAAGTTACAAGAGCTGGGATTTTTTTTTTTCTGTTTCTGTGCGTGTATATTACAAAAAGCATAGCTGAACATTTACTGTGGCTCATTTAGATTTGTGAGTTTATTAAAATAATCTATTAAAAATCTTAATTACATAGTCCCTAGCTCTTGAGTACCTCCATATTTCTCTTTATATTTCAGGAAATGTGATTTTAGGCAACCATGTGGCTGGCTTCTTTCCCACTCTGGGCCATCTGATAATTTAGGGAGAAGTGCTTGGGAAAACAGAGAGAAAAAAAAAATAAAAAGCTTTTCTTAGTCTTGAGTGCCAAAGTAGTGGCCTTTGGGATTCTAAACTTGATTAGCACAGTGTGACAGCTGCTTTCTTGGTGGGGTGACCTTCTATTCTCCAATCCTTTTGGTTCATCTTTGCTTCAGTGGTAGGTGCTGCTGCAGCCTCATGTATACACGTAAGTCCTGTGCCGTTCTTGTTGATGGCAAACTACAATATAGTGGAGGAATCTGCCATCAATAATAAAGAGACTCAATCAGTAAGAAAATGTCTGTCCCCCGTCACCTCTGCTTTTCAACATAGTGTTGGAAGTCCTAGCCAGAGCAATCGGGCAAGAGAAAGAAATAAAAAGGCATCCAAAGTGGGAATGAAGAAGTTAGATTGCCACTTTTTGCAGATGACATGATGCTATATATGGAAAACCCTAAAGACTCCACCAAAATGCTACTAGAAATAATAAACGAATACAGTAAAGTTGGTGGCTACAAAATCAACGTACAAAAAGTCCATTGCATTCCTGTATACTAACAATGAAATCTCAGAAAAAGAAATTAAAAAAACAATTCCTTTCGCATTGCATAAAAAGAATAAATACCTAGGAATAAACTTAACCGAAGATGTGAAAGACTTATATACTGAAAACTATAAGACATTTTTAAAAGAAATTGAAGAAGACCACAAAGAAATGGAAAGATATTCTGTGTTCATGGATCAGAAGAATCAACATGGTTAAAATGGCCCTATTACCAAAGCAATATACAGATTTAATGCAATCCCCATCAAAATCCCAATGGCATTTTTTAAAGAAATAGAACAAAAAAATCATCAGATTTGTATGGAACCACAAAAGACCCCGAATAACCAAAGCTATCCTAAGAAAAAAGAACAGTACTGGATGTGTCATACATCCTGACTTCAGCTTGTACTATAGGGCAACAATAATCAAAACAGTATGGTATTCACAGAAAAACAGACCAATGGAATAGAATCGAGAACCAAGAAATAAACCCACATAAATATGGACAGATAATTTTCGACAAAGAAGCCAAAGACATACAATGGAGAAAAGACAGCCTCTTTATAAATGGTGCTGGAAGATTTGGAAAGCCACGTGCTGTCTGTCACCGTGTACCAAAGTTAACTCAAACTCAATCAAAGACCTAAACATAAGACCTGAAACAATAAAATGTGTAGAAGAAAACATAGGTACTAAACTTATGGACCTTGGATTCAAAGAGCATTTTATGAATTTGACCCCAAAGGGCAAGGGAAATAAAAGCTAAAATAAATGAGTGAGACTATATCAAACTAAAAAGCTTCTGAACAGCAAAAGAAACCATCAACAAAATAAAGAGGCAACCAACCTAATGGGAGAAAATTTTTACAAACAGTGCCTCCTCTGATAAGGGGTTAATATCCAAAATATACAAGGAGCTCATACAACTCAACAAACAACCCAGTTAAAAACTGGGCAGAGGACCTGAATAGACATTTCTCCAAAGACGACATACAAATGGCCAATAGACATATGAAAAAATGCTCAACATCACTAATCACCAGAGACGTGCAAATAAAAAACACAATGAGATATCACCTCACCCCAGTCAGAATGGCTATCATCAACAAGACAAATAGTAACAAGTATTGGAGAGGCTGTGGAGAAAAAGGAACCCTCATACACTGTTGGTGGGAATGCAGACTGGTGCAGCCACTATGGACGGCAGTGTGGAGGTTCCTTAAAAAATTAAGAATAGAATTACCATATGACCCAGCAATCCCTCTCTTGGGTATCTATCCAAAAAAAATATGAAAACATTTATCCATAAAGATATATGTGCTCCGATGTTCATTGCAGCTTTGTTTACGGTGGCCAAGAACATGGAAACAACCAAAATGTCCTTCCATAGATGAATAGATAAAGAAGTTGTGGTATATATACACAATGGAATACTATTCGGCGGTAAGAAAAGATGAAATTGTACCATTTGTGACAACATGGATGGATCTTGAGAGTGTAATGCTAAGCGAAATAAGTCAGACAGAAAAAGTCGAGAACCATATGATTTCACTGATATGTGGGATATAAAACTGAAAACAAAAGAACAAGAAAAAAACAAAAACTCATAGACACAGACAGTAGTTTAGTGGTTACCAGAAGGTAAGGGGGATGGTAGATGAGGGTAAAAGGATCCATATATGGTCACGGAAAGAGAACTGACTGGGTGGTGAACACACAATGGTGATATAGAGATGTATTACAGAATTGTACACCTGAAATCTATGTAACTTTACTAATATTGTCACCCCAATAAACTTTAATTAAAAAAAATATATCATGAAGTAGCTTGTGCAAGCCTGTCCTTTCCTAGAATTGTTTTAAAAAAATCTGGAAATAATTATTCCTTTGAATTGATAGAAAATAACATTATGACTCCAGCATTGGAACTCATCAGTATATACGGTGTATTAGAGGGAGTATGGCTTTTTAACTATACGCTTAGAATCTGCCTGTGGAATCAGTAGCAGTAAAACAGCATTTGAGCTTTGATCATGTGATTTTTAAAAATCTAATATAAAATATTTTTGGAGCAAGTGTAAAGGAAGATACAGGGGAAAGAAATGGTATGGACTAAGAAGAATTAAAGTGATTTAGCATTTTCCTAAACAGAAACGAATTGTGATAGATATGAAACACCTCTCAACCCCTGTTCTCTGAGCACTGTGGGCCGCAGGTACACCTTCACGAGGAGGAAAGGAGGGCGAATTTGTACCCTGTGTTAGCTCAATCCAATATGGTTTTAGAGTAGGAAACTGAACTCAGAAAATTTGTTCAAGGTCGCACAGCTAGTGAATAGTCTTGAAGTTGGAATTTGAGCTTGGGTTTGTTTGACTCAAAGGTTCATGGTCTCTGGAGAGATCTATGTCAGGAAAAGTCTTCTTGGAGTCAGTGAAATAGGAAACTGGGCCTTTAAGAGGCAGGACCAAGATAAGGGTAAGTGTGTTAGATGTAAGGAAGGACTGCAGCTGGAGCTGTGCTCAGGACAGCTTGATCAAGAGATGAGATTGAGAAAGGATCACTGGGTCAACAGTAAGGGCAGGTTTTACCTGGGGATCCAGGGAAAAAATGAAACTGGCAAGGTTTATTTAGTTAAGATTATGGAGGGACACTTTTTTGGGGGGTGGGGAACAGTGTGTTTCTCCAGGGCTCACCAGTTCCAAGTCATTGTCCTTCAATCTAGTTGTGGAGGGCACAGCTCAGCTCCAAGTCCAGTAGCTGTTTTCAATCTAGTTGTGGCCCGGGGGGGGGGGGGGGTTGGGGGAGGGGGGCAGCCCACATCCCATGTGGGAATTGAACCAGCAACCTTGTTGAGAGCTGGTGCTCTAACCAACTGAGCCATTGGCTGCCCCTCCCAAAGCTCAGCACAAGCTCGTTGTCTTCAATCTAATTGTGGAGGATGCAGCTCACTGGCCCATGTGGGACTCGAACCGGCAACCCTGTTAAGAGCTTGCACTGTAACCAACTGAGCCATCCAGCTGCTCTGGAGGGACTTTTTTTTAAAGACAGCTAAGTGTTAGGATTAAACAGTAAGCAGACATGTTAAAGATAAAATGTGGGAGGGTTAAGAATATGTGAAAGATTAAATGTTCTATGCTTAGTGAATTTTCTTGTGGGAGAGGAGGTGGACGGCAAGGGGACTGATTCGGAATTTCTTGTAGTCTTGGAGGTGAAAACTAGAGTCAGCACCACAGCCTCAGTGGGTTCCTGAGTTTGTCTTTCATACCATTAACTTCTCTTTCGTTTAAATGAAACATTTCAAGCATAAACACATTTCGAGGGTATCTCCGTGGCCCCACCACTCAGCTTTCAGCAGTTATATGACCAGTCTTGTATCTCTGCTCTCACCTCCCACCCTCAACACTATTTTAAAGTAAATCCAGACATTGTATCATTTGATCTGCACATGTTTTAGTATATCTCTAAAAGCTAAAGGGCTTTAAAAAGAAACGTAAACATAATATAGTTATCCCATTTAAAATACAATTTTTTCATATAGTTATTCAGTGTTCAAATTTCTGTTGGTCTCAAATGGAAGAAATGTTTTTGTTTAACTCATATTATGGGGTAGTTTGAATCAAGATCCAGAAAAAGCGCATCTTACAATTAATTGGTTTATACCTTTTCGTTGCTAGGATTTTCCTCTGTCTCCGTCTGTTCCTCTCTCCTTTTGTTTTTTCTATTTCAACTTATCTGTTGAAGAAACTAGGTCACTTGTCTAGTAGAGATCCCCACAGTTTGGGATTTGCTGATTGATTCGCTATGGTTTAATGTGTCCCTCAGTCCTTTTCATTTCCTATAAATTGGTAGTTAGATATACAGGCTTTATCAAGCTTCTTATCAATTAGTTGTGACAGGAATATTTCATCACTGGTGTGTTCATGAGAAGCAGTAGAATGTCTGGATTTTCCCCTTTTTTTGATGGCACCACTGATGCTTGCATAGTCTTTTCCCTCCGTCTTCTTTTCCAGTTTATTTTTTTACTGCATTCCTTTGCAGTCATCTTTTTGCCTTAAGACTGCCAGTAACAAACAACAAAATGTGTTTTGTAGCACATTGCTACCAGGCAGTGTAGCTGTTAACATGATAAATATTCTTGGACACGAGCCTAAGTTTTGTTCAGTTATGTTTGTCCTCATACATTTATTTTTGTGTTGCTGTGTCTGATTCTAAGTGTGAGCTCCTAGAAGCCATTGCGTCAGTCATTCACCAGGCTCTTACTTAGTACCTGTCGGTGTGTGGCACCAGGAACCCAAGAGGAAGTAAGAATCTAGTTCAGGAGATCCACAAACGGTTAAAATGCAGCACTGTAAATTCTTTAAGAGGAGTCGATCATCGGTGTGAGGTGGTGGTTTGGTGTGATGGCAGAGTTCATTTCTAGTAGGAGTTTGAGGACAGCCAAATGCTTTTCAGATGCAGAAGGAAGGACATCCCCTTGGGACCACAACTGAGACCGAGAGGCCTGCACATGCAGACGTATGTCCAGTGGGGCCCACAGGAAGCTGAGGGGTGAAGGTGAGGACTTGCATAGGCCCCAGGGGAAAACAAGGTGGAGCTGGCGTGGCAGCGGGAGGCAGTTTGGTGAGCTCGTCTGTACCAGCCCAAGCCCCGGGGCACCGTGGGCAAGAGGCTGTGGTGGAAAGGGACCAAGAAAAGTGGCTGGCATGGGAAGGGGGAGGGGATAGACTGGACAGTGACTGGGGTTTGGAAAAGGGTCCACTGTGAGCGGGTGATGAGAGAGATTAGGTTTGAGGAGAACCGTGAGCAGAGTCATTTCTGAACATGGTGAATGCGTGGGACTCGTCCTACAGGTAGAGACTTTCTACACGTTGTTCATGTGTATGGGACCTGAAGTAGAGATTTGGGAGTTGTCAGCATCCAGGGTCAGTGTGGAGTCTTTGGAGATCTGAGGGTCGGACCCAGCTTTTAAGGGGCAGGCAGAGGAGGAACCAGCGGACTAGCTGTAAACAAACGTAATCGGCGAAGGTGGGACGGGCCTGGCTTTCCATCAGCCTGTGGACTTTAAATAAAGATTTGATAATGAGTGAGTGGTAAGGAGAGTGGCCTTGTGTTCGATTTTGTGGCATTTTTTTATTTTAATATTTGTGATTCATGATATTATCATTGAATGTTTCGGAAGTATCCCACGTAGAAAATACTTAAGATTCATAATTTTTGAAAAGGGAATTTAGGAGGGTATATGGAAGCCTAGGGTAATTCCTTTAACAAGTTAAAATTACATCGAATCCTTATCATGTAGTAGTAGTGTGACAATTCCAGTTGTTTCTGACGTACAGTTAGGATAGAAAGGAAGGTGGGTTCATCACGCTGAAATACCAGCATCGGCTCAGACACTAGCCGTGCAAGTTGAGTTACTGGAGGTTTTGTTTCCTCAGGGTGAAAAACAAGATGGTACTAGGGTCTGTCCCAGCACTGTTGTGTGGAGGGACTGTGCACAGTACCTGCCACCGAGCCCTGCCTGTTCCTGTCCTTGGTAATAACATTCCCACTGGGGCGTTTCTGAGGAGGCAGGGGGGTGGTGGTGCCATTCTTGAAGTGGTTATTATAGTTTTATATTGCGTTCCTTTGGAAAGGATATTTTAAATGTATTTAACTACAAACTGAACACGGAGCGGGCAGTAGCCCGCTAAGTTTCTTGAGCAGAGTGATGATTTCCCGTGACCGTGGCAACGCTATGCAGCCATCAGACGTGTCCTTTGTGGACGAGGTCCCATCCTCCTCCTCTGCCACATACCTTGCTTGGCAGGACCATTTCTGCTCCCTGTTAGTGGTTGGAATTGATGATAGGACTTTATCGAAAGCAGGGAGAGAAAAGGAGCAAGAAAATCATTCTGACCTCGATCTTGCAGGCTGTTGTTCTAAGGCTACTCAGATCCCCATCACCTCACTCTGGATTGTTGCAGCAGTAAAAGGAGCCATCTTCCTTTTTCTGGCACATCTGTACTTCGTTTAATTACTGGAAAAACCTTTCTTAAATAACAACAATCATCACGTGTTCCTGCTCCAGAAGCCCGGGTGGCTGCCTGGAGCTTTTTTTTCAGATGCGAAGCTCTCTGCAGGACTTTTAGGTTGGTGCAAAAGTAACTGTGGTTTTTGCAATTTTAACCTTTTGCACCCACCTAAATACCTTTTGCACCCACCTAATATGAAGACAGTAAGTTTTCGCCAGCTTCTAGACTTAGTCCCCGACCTCTTAGTGACATTGCCATTTGTTAAATTCTTGGTTTTTTGTGTGTGTTTGTTTCTGATTTTTGGTTACTGTCTACCAATCCTCCCACCACTTCTCTGCTCTGGGTTTGCTGCTTTTTATAATGTCTTAGGCATATTGTAATGGTAAGGTAAACCTTCAGTAACACTTTGTTCCAAAATGATGGACTGTGAGTGTACACTGACACTTCCTTTAAGAGCACTTGACCAGTTTCTATCAAAATTTGAACTGTACCAACCGTTTGGCAGAAATGCCACTTGTGGAGGTTTTATGTTACTGAAATATTTCATATGAAGATGTATGCAAAAGGATGTCTGTTATAGCGCAGTACTAAGTCAGGGAAGGCGGGGGACAACCTAAATGTTCACCGCTAGGGGACTGAGGAAATAAGTCACAGCACTGACAAATGATGCAATACCTGTAGCATAAAAAAAAAGAATAAAGTAGATGTTTAGATACAGATATAGAATGAGTGCTGCAATATGTTGTTAAGGGACCAGAAATATGCCATGTACAGAAAAATGTCCCAGTTGTGTTTAAAGGAAAGAGGATTTAAATTCGTATCTATACTTGGTAATGCATCATACAGTTTTCAGCAGTTAACGTTTGTGGAGGGGGTTCTTGGAAGGACACAGCAATCTTCCTTTTCATTGTTTGTCTCATTGTATCTTTCGAACTCATGCCATGGCAATATTTTCCCTTTTTAATTTTTTAAAAGAGTCCTTGACATTTGATTCTATATTTTCTTCCAAGTCTCGTGTTGCCATTAGTACTGAATACATTTCATTATAAACGAAAACAGAAGCACTCATGACCTTGGCTTTCACACTTAGACCCATGCGACAGTTTTGATCTTATTATCCTTCCTTGCAGTGTACGTGGGACACCAGGGTTTCCCTTGCGATCATGCTTCACACTGTCAGAGGTTATACCCAGCAAAGGCAGTGGTCCTGACTGACATTTGTTAAAAGAAACACCCAAGTGAAAACTTCTGAAACAAATGTGTACGCACCCTTCCCCACGCTCTTTTCACACTTTTGTTGTTTGTGTGTCCGTCTCCCTATTTACCTTTGACTCATAACGTAAAGAAGGTTAAAACCAGAATCCATCAATGGTTAAAAGTTTGTGGGTGAGATGAAGAAAATTAATACTGATAAAAAGCCTTGAAGGGGTAAACCACATTGCCCTGTGTGGTTCTTCTGCAGTGCGGTACCGGTTTTCCCGGCTGTCCAAAAGCCGAGTTTTCCCAGGGAACCTCTCCTAAGCCGAAATAGTGTAAAGCGAAGAAGTGATCCCCTTAGGACACGTCTTGCTAAAGATAAAGCACAGATGCTCACAGGTGCCATGCAAGCTCTGGGGTCGATGCTGAGATTCTGAGTACAGCTCGAGGGGCAGGAACTTGGTGGGGCCACTCTCCTTGCTCCGGGTGTGGGGTGCGAGCTGCCTCTGTAATGCCTCGCTGCACAACAAACGCTGAACGTTATTTTCACTTTTTTTGGCAAAAGTGAAACACCTCTTCAGATTTCTTTTAGTTAGCGAAAACAGGTACAAATGTTGGTCTTTTGTAAAAGTGAAGTGGCGTAAAGTGAACTTTGGAAAAGTGGAGGTTACCTGTATTATCACAGATGATATTCTTTTAAACAGTCATGGCTTTGTATATGTATGGCGGATGAATGAAGGAATACTTTGTGTATGTAAACTGGTGTACAAGCTCGTGTTCACTGGTTTAAACTTGTAAATAACCAAAGATGGCGGTGATGATTTAGAAATGTAAAGCTGTGCTTAGTTGTTTGTTTATAAAATGTGATGTTGAACATATTTCTGATGCTGACATTGCCCTCTTCTTATCTATTAAATTTCTTATTCCTGCTTTACTCTTCTTGAGGTGAAAATAAGTACATACCAGAACGTAAATATAGCTCTGAAGGGGAAAAGCTCAGGTTTGTTATGAGGTATAACTTTTATAACTTTATTAAAGCTGCCAAGCATAGATTTTATAGTCCCAGTGTAAATAATATACCTATAGATGATGATTGTTTTGGGTTAAAACTTGGTACCTTTTCTGGATGTTCTCTCAGTTAAATTAATCCTTATATTCAAACATAAACTGAGGCAGAACAAGTCCCCTTTTCAGCGATTCTCACTAAATTTTGTTTTGGTTTTGTTTTCAACTGTATTTAATAATTGAAAGCCTCTTGTGGTTAGGAATATTATAGTGTTTGAGACTTTGGTGGAATCTACTTATTTTGAACCTTTAAAGCCTTAAAAAGTGAAATGTAAAGTCATAGTGAAATTTTCTGAGGGCTTTCGTAGTCTGTTAGTCCAGTGTTGCTTATTTTAGAGGGACAGCACCCAAATTGACATGTGTACTCACTGTAGTTGTGGTGGGCTTTTTCAGCTTTTTAAAAAACCGGGTCATTTAGCTGCAAAGAGAAAATAAAAGGAAATGTAAAAGGCTAATAATAAGCATAGGGCCTGTGAGCCTGTTCCTGTTTCTTAACTGAAGTTTACTCAAAACAGCACCTGAGCACCGCCCGCCCGTAAACTGTACTCACTGAGCTCCCACAAGCCCGTGTTTGAGGAGCAGGCAGGCTCTGCTCATTTGTTTGCCTATTGTGCGGCCGTCCTGCACCTTTGTGGGGGTTTTGTAACAGGGTGACGGCCCCTGAATGGAGGCCTTGTGCCCTACTTGATTTGCAATCCTTGCTGTTAATCTAAAGGACCCTGCAGGGCACCCAGCGGGAAGCCCGCGTGACAAGTGGAAGTCTGGGATCCGGGAGAAACTCGGTATGGGGGGCAGGGGCGGTGAGAGTGGTAATAATCTTTCAGCCTTGGCTTTTGTCCTCTCCAGCCTAATAGTTACCCTCTGCTGGCAACCAGATTGAAGAGCTGTCCCTTGAAGTACTGAATGTGCTCACTGAGACCTCACCTCTTTTCAGATAAAAACCTGGACAACGGGGATTTAAATCTCTTACAAAAGGATACTCTCTGTCTCTCTCTGTCTCTCTCTGTCTCTCTGTGTGTGTGTGTGTGTGTGTGTGTGTAGGGTTGCTTGGGAAATGCTGGATTGTTGGTGTGCTCTTTACTTAGCTCCTGTTAAAGGAAGGTCACACCAAACGCTAGGCTAGTTCAATCCAGCTTGTATAGCTTGTTAGTTTGTAGTACTAGCTATTGGTCCAGGCTCTTGGCCTACGAAGCCATGTAATTTTAAGTGTATACTGTGTGAGAAAGGGGTGGGGCAGCAGATGCTTTTTATAGGGTTTCAATTAATAAATGTTATTTTTTTAAATAAACAATTCATAAAGTAATATTTTGAGGATTTAGCAGGACTAGAACTTGTGTATCATATTTCTTTAATTCTAACACAAACTGAAAGGAAAAGAGAATTTTATTTTTAAGTGATATTTTCCATTCTTTTTTCCTCTCCAATCAGAAACCTGTTCTTCAACTTTGAGTGCCAATTAAGACATGCTATAATAAGTATTTCACATTCGGTCCTGCAGTGTGACTTGTGGTGTAAGTGGCGCTAGAATGGTTAGTAGCTGAGCGTACGTAGTTAAACAGCTAGAGATCTGGTATATAGTAAGTTGCTGTGGTGTGGTATTTGGTTTGTGTAACACTATTTCAGCACAATACTGAAACCATGCAGAATACATCCTGGAAAAGTGTTCGACAGGATGCCAGAAAGGCCGTGTTAATGATAAGTTTTTGGTACCTCAGCAGGTTTTTGGGGTGTGTTTTGTTCCCCACTGCTGTTTTATTCTTTATTGTGGTTCTCTGGAAACTATGCCACGTGAACATATGGAATTCTATACATAGTGTTTATTGGTTTTGTAGAAACCCCAGGATACTGTGAGCTTAATAATTATGTTGTTTTGTGGGTTACTGAGAGGGCATATTAAAAGTCAGTTGATAATAAAGTTTTCATTAATTATTTTAACATTTTCAACTTAATATTAAAGGCAGTTCAACCCAAATCAAAATTAAACAATAAAATGAGCTTTTGGTTTGCTTTGGTTTAAAAGACAATTTGGGAAAAAAAACACAAGGAGTTTGGTTGTAGCTGACCTCCTTCTTCATCTTTTCCTGCAAAGCTCAAACACAGTCTTTGATTTGTATGGTTCCATAATAAGTTTAATTATTAATTATATGTATGTTTTTGCTCTTGATAATTCACTATTTTTTTGTCTTTGTTTTTGCTTTTGGTAAAGTATTTTTTAAAAGATAACTATAATATATTGTATATGTCTGCTTAAATGTAACATGAATCGATAGTTTGTAATAAGCCTTCACTTGGTTTTGGTAGAAGCTTATAACTCATTGAGATATTTATGAAGTGCTTTGTGTTTGTGTTTGTTTAGGACCTGTCTCAGGAAGGCTATGGAACTAGGTCTCAACCTCCTCTGGCTCCGGGAAAACCTAACCATGAAGACTTGAACTTGATACAACAAGAAAGACCATCAAGTTTACCAGTAAGACATGAGTTAAAGACTTTAAAAACAAGCTATTGTTTTGTTTGTTCTACATTATATTAAGGCTTTAGGAGAGAAGTTTCTAGATTTCAGATATATTTGTGATTTTTTTTTTTTTTTAGGGCTTCATTCTTAGGAGCTATGTAGTTTTGGGTACATTTAGTTCATTTGTAGGTATGTCTCTTGAGTCCAGTTGGAAGGTTTTATTTGTCTGGTGAGTTTTGTTGCAGAAAGGTGTTTCTGTAGTCCAGTTGCACTCTGGTTAGCATGATGCTTTCTGGTAGTGATACAAACCAAAGAAAGGTGTCTATATGTGTCAAACATGAAGGAATTCCCACTCGGCAATGGGTATAAATGAGAGAAACCATCTGGTGGTAGTTTGAATTTCTTCTGGGACTTTATGTAACGAGAAATCATCTAATCTTTTTTCACCCAAAAGAAAATATTTTAGTTTAAAAGTGGAAAAAGCAACTTATAAGTATTTCCACCAGTGAATACTGTATGGTGGTTGAGATACATATTGAATAGAGTAGTGGCTGTATTATAGGGTATCATGTTGATGCTCATAAATAGTTCATCTGTGCTTAATTTGCCTTTTTAATAGGCAACCTAATTTAAATGAGGTTTTCCTTATAAACTAAAAGAATACATCTGTGCACAATTTTATATTTTCTTGTTAAAATATTTTTATTTGAAGAATTATTGTTATTGCTTAATCTCTATTAAGAAATTTTATTTAAGATGGGAGTTTAGGCTAACCACGATATTAAATATGTTCACATTGAGTAAGATTTATTATATTACTTCTGAACACTTGCGAATAAGCATTTGTAATGAATGTTACACATGACATTTGGCATGCACGCTATACCCATTTTCAACTTATATGTAGCCTTAGAGAAGAAGGTAAGTGACGGCTACAGGAAATCTAGTATCTTTGAATTTGATGCACATGTTTTTGAAACTAATTTTTATAGCTTTTATTTCTGTGGTGGAAGGTGGGTGAAATTTATTGTGGTCATGTTTTTAGTCACAGTGGAGTATTTACTGTCTAGTTATTTGGTTTTTAAAGGAATGAAAAAGGTTATGGAGTCTATTTTATGCTGTAAGCTTTTTTCTTTAGCAGATAATTCACCGCTTTAGTGAGTGAGTGTGTGTGTGTGTGTGTGTGCGCGTGCGTGCGTGCGTGCGTTTGTGTGTGTGTGTGTGTGTGTATGTAAACACTATTGATAAATGGAACATTTGCTGAATATGTGGAAATTGGCTCATAGTTTTAGGAATTTAAATTGACTCCTGGGAAGCATATGGACAATGAACTTTTTTTCCACCAGATATTTAGTATTTTAAGAGAAGCCTAACTTTGTAGGTTTATCATTGGCTGGTGATGTATGCTATCATATATGTTGGAAATTTTGTTGTGTATGATACAGATTTTCTGAGTAGCTACCACAAGAATTTGCATTGTACTGCTTTCTTCATATCCATTGGACCTTTGGTGTCGCTCAGTAGGCTATGCTTCTTTTCATGGTTCTGCATTGGAATGGGTAGTGGACATTCAGCTAACTTGAGCATAATTAGGGAGGAAATGAAGTGTGGCAGTTCCAGAAAACTGACTGAAAAGTTCTGCTCTGGGATGGCACTTTTTAAGTTGATCTGTTTTAAGAAGTGAGTCAATATATTCATCAGTACTTTAAATTTTTCTGAATTGTTCTATTTGTATACACGTCACATAATGGCTTACTTTCTTCCTTGATCTTTACCTTACCTACTTTCCAAGAGGATTTAAGTTTGCTCATAATATAAATTTTCTTATGAAACTATTGAAAAACAGAAATGCCCTAATTGGTATTTTCTTTCTGTTTTTTTGTAACTCACAGATAAATAAGATACTGATTGACTCAATAACATTTCAATAATGTTTTTTTAAAAAGGCAAAGTTTCCAGGTTTTATGGTGAGTATATAGAAGCACCAGTCACTGAACGAGGGACAAACCACAGATCAGCTGGTGTACCTAACCTCCCCAGCCCCCAATCTGTAAGATGAAAATTGGCTTGTTTAAATGAATGGTAGTGCATCACTTTTCTTTCAACAGGCTTTGTTTGTGTAGAAAGTTTCTATATGAAGTATACAAATACATTTTTACTTACGTGAATGCTACAGCAGTATGTTGTACACAATTAAGGTAATTCTAGTTTGGGGGAAAGATTTATTTGTATTCTGTATGGCTATAATATCAAGTATTTTTAGTGTTACTTTTATTAACTATTTCAGCTCTCTAAATTGGCTGATTTGATACTGTAGGTACTGTGAAACTGAATTTGTTTTCACATCAGAATTTGCTCTTGGGTCTTTTGTAGATTTATGCTGCGTTTTTCCCTTTCAGGTGTCAATGATATATTTTCTTTTTATTTAAGGTTAAAGACAATGCATCATATTTATAATCTCTAGTTTTGTAATTTGGAACTAAGGAAACTATGGGCATTACCTGTACATTTTTTAAAATATGGTGTAGTGATTCTAATGTATAATTAGTAAGTCTCTATCCATTTTATATGTGACTCTAAGGAGAAACCTTTTCAAGTAGTTATTTCTTAAACTCTTTGCTTGTGAGATAGATTTTGTAATATTGTTCTATATGTGTGATATTTTCTTTAGCATACGTTCGTCCCACAGTTAACTTTCCATTACAAGAAGTTCGTCCCACAGCTAACTTTCTATTACAAGAAGTCAGGGCCTTTCCAACATCCTTATGCAGATCTATAATTTGATCCCTCAGTAAACTGCCCTCTCACCATTGTTTGATCTGATCTTTGTCTGTATTTGCATGTCAGTAAATTCTTGGTGATCTTCGGTACCTAATGCAGTTATGTTTTCCAGCTGACTTACATCTTCAGATTATCCACATAAAGCAAATGAGTGATAAATTAATACTTGTCCTCTTGTTGCCTTGGGCCCATGGCCAGTAACATTTACTTTTCACTTAATGCACTCAGACCTAATCTCAGAACAAATCTTCCTAAATGATGTCCATTTATTTCTAAACCTCTTAATCATAGCGCTGTTAACATACATTAGCTTACGTATTACATACCCTTCGTATTACCATTGTTAACAAATCTTAGCATGTAGCATGTGATATAAAAATTAGTTTAAAGAACTCTGTCTCCTTGGAATATTATCACTTAAAATTTGAGCGTATTCTGTGTTTTTTTTTTTCTACTTCTAATATTGATATGATATTAAGCCGGCATTTAAACAAAATAAACAGTGGAAAGGTCTAAAAAATGCTATAAACTTAACTCCTTTATTTTATAAACATTGAGTACATCTCAATTTACATTCTAAGATAGCCCCCCAAATATAATTTAATGTACTTGTTGTTCAGTCTTTTATTTTCATCTCTTGTGGCATGTAGTATTTCCCCTTTTATTGCAGTTATTTTTATAGCTGTGTTGGCCCCTATTAGACTAGAATTTTTTCAGAGTATTTATTATGTTTTATTCAGTAAGTATTTTCCTAATAGAATTTATGTAAAAAGTTTTAAATAACATTCTTCCCCCAGTTTCAAAATTTTCTTTTAATTTCTTAAAGGATCTTTTCCAAGGTATTGAATTGACACCAGTGGAGGCTTTTCTCTGTGCACTACAGATACGAATGGATTATCAGTGTGTTCTCGGTATCGACCGGGTGGCTTTCTTCTTACAAACATTTTCTTTTATAATAAAATTGCACTTGAGTTTTAACTTGATAAACTTAAGCTTTAAGGGAAGGAGAATTGGGCACTTTTGGATAATTAAGCTAAAAGCGTAGAGACATTCCTTCTTAGTAATACATGTTTTTTAATTGTAAAATATAAATTGACAGAAACAGTAATAATAATTTCAGTAAATATAGCGTACATAGATATGTTGTTAATAAAATATTTATAAACCTGTATAAAAAGAAGTAAACATGACAAAGGCTTGATTTTTTTTTTTTTTTCCTTCCTTGTTCTAAGCAAATAGTGCTTTATCCTCCAGGGATCTGAAGAGTTGTTAAATATTCTTCAGTTTAGAAATAACTCATTTGTTTTATTCTTCAGAGAGGCCTGCCATCAGTTGGATTTCAAATAGCAGGTCCATTATTCTGTTTACCTAAGAGACAGAATATGAGCAGTCATGTTCTAATAGCCTTTGAAAGGCCCATCAGGCCATTAAAAACCCCTTTGTGACCCTTTCTTCCTTAAATAGGAAATATCTAAAGTGGTTGACATGAAAAGGTTTTGATCTTAACCAGTTTAGTAAAAAAGCCTAACTGTCCTGTGGAATAGTGCTTATGGCACTTTTGTTGAGTTTGCAATTAGAAGGAAATATTGAGGTTTAGATAAAACATATGTTTTTTTGGCCCTTTGTGAAAGGAAAGAGGTAGTAAATGCTGGTTGTTCTTTGAAATAGAGGGTGTTAAACAGGATATTGGAAGCCAGAAAAAGAATGGTTGGAAAATGTTATTACCAAGAATATTCTTTGGGGGTCATTTATTAGCAGCAGAGCATACAATGATCTGCCTTAACTGAAAAAGAATACTCTGTGTGCATTTTGGTTTTTTAGTCTTTAATAACATTTATGTTGCGTAGGGGTGAAAGGTCATGTACTTTGGAAGCATATATGAATATTGGTGATAGGGTAATAGGGACATCTGTAGTGTGTAGATTTGGTAATACAGTTCCTGTGAACCATTGGAAACTGTTGGGAAAAGCTAGGTGAAGTGTTTATTAATTGGGTTTTGCTTTTTACTAAGTTCTCAACCCAACTAGAAATACAAATTAAGATGATCTTAACCTGTTAGACGGTAGGTTCTTGCAAAAGTTAAGATTTGCCAGGAAAGAATTAGATGCATGACTGCACAATAGACTCTTTCCAAACTTTTTTTATTTTTATCTTGAACTTGATTTAAATGATTGTCCTTAAAAGGTTAAAAATGTAGCTCTCTTTGTTGATTGATCCTTCTCAAATCATTTTGAACATTTAAAAAATTGTAAGTTAATAATAGAGAAATCTAAACTGTTGTCCCCTTATGTTGGTGTTCGAGCATGAATACTCCCCGTGTGCACCTGAAGACGTAAGCTGTTTGTTATCTGTGTTCTCTGTATGTTAGAATGTGTTGAGTTTTGGAGTTACGGAGGTTGTCAACCGTGAGCACCCCTGTGAAGGGAGCAGGAGAGTCTCTGCAGGATGTCCCGTGGACAGGTAATGCGTCTGTACATACAGTGAATCACTGGCATAGTTTCGAAACTGAGACACATTTTGATATCTTGAAGAAATTTTAAACGGACCATACAATACTTCCCTTTCTTACCTCGGATTTACCATATTCTCAAATGTAATTTTAGTCACTGGTCTATTCTGTATGGAAACATCAATTCTTTTTGGATTAAGTTTGAAAGAAACACCTACAGACCTTCTTGAAAGTCCTAATTTAGAAAAAGTGATAGTGACTGACAAATGTTTGTTTAACAATATGGAATAGTCTTTAAGATGTGACATTATATAATTTTATTCCCCGGAGAATTTTTGTGATATTGGTAGTCATTTTGAAAATAGAGGATAATACCTGAACAAGGTGAAAAAGTAGTAGGGAGTGAGAAGGAATGTTTCTCCCTCTTTCAAAACAATCTTCCACTTAGATACTTGTTCTGTAAATGAATATTCAGTAAAATCTCACCAGTTTGGATTTCTTCCAGGTTAAGGCAGGCTAAATAAATGGAAAGTTTGAATAAATTAATATTTAAAAAGAAGTATAGTTTGCTTTTAAATAAATCAATGTTTGTGTGCAAAGTGTTTCTAAATTGAGATCTTCAGTCCTGTTAAAATAAATGGATAATTCTAAATTCATTATAGCTGAGATGTTTGCTTAGTGGCAATGTGTTATTTTAAAAAATTCATTTAGTTTTTAAAAACACATTTTAACTAAGCATATACCCTGAAAAACTTTTTCACATAATATTCTGAAGATTTCCATTTAATAAATGGGGGAAATGAATTTCAACCCATTTTATGGGACTGTCAATTCCAAAAAAATTAATGAAGAAGTACTATAAAAAATAGGCACTAGACAAAATTGGAGATGAAGAGTGGCTGAAACATAACTGATTTGCAGGATATTGGTTTTGATAATAGAAGGATAACTATGATCTATAGTTGATAAATGAGGCTCATTAAGTTAGGGATGATAAATGCAGATATTCCTGGCTAATAGAAAAGTCAGCATACACATTTTGCCATAACAAATGTGGGACTGGAAGATTTTGACCCAGCTTTTGACTTAGGTGAGGCCTTGGAGCCTTCTGTGTGGCTCTGCAGGCTGGGCGGTACTCAGCTCCCAGGTCTGTGTTCAAATAGCCACAGAGCCACACCTGGACATAAGCCTCTCTGACGGGAGGGTCTTTGTCTGGGCACAAAGAGGAGAGCAGTAGCGTTGGGCTTTTAGTATGAGCCACGAAGAGCAGTGTGTGTGAGGAATTCTCGCCTGGGAATTTGTCAGCATTGTAGCTCCTGCAAGTTCAAATTTTAATATTTTTTATGCTAGAATGAAAAAGCCACTGAAGCTTGGGGTATTTTTCTCATCCTAACCTGCTGTTTCTGTTTCTACAAACAGCAGTCCTTGGCATATTGAGCTAGGAAGCCTCCTTCCTCCTTTCCTCAGTGTCTCTCCTATTTCCTGGTATCTGGGGGAGTCAGAGGGCTTTCTTCTAATCACACAGGCATGGCCATTCTAAAGTGTCCAGTGCACTTTACATTATACCGTGTTTCCCCGAAAATAAGACCTAGCTGGACCATCAGCTCTAATGTGTCTTTTGGAGCAAAAATCAATGTAAGAACCGATCTTATTTTACTATAAGACTGGGTCTTATATAATATAATTATAATATAATATATAATATAATACCGATATAATACTGAATATAATATAACATAATTCCAGGTCTTATATTAATTTTTGCTCCGAAAGATGCATTAGAGCTGATTGTCCAGTTGGATCTTATTTTCGGGGAAACACGGTATTTACTCAAGTTAGGTGGGAAATAGATTTTAATTTACAGGTTTCCGCTTTGTGGGTAATTGAAGGCACACATCTGTCGTATATAACAAGAGATATGTAACTAGCAGGAGTTCATAGTAACATTTGTAGACTGCTTAATTGTGTTTATTTTTCTTTTGGTCTGGAGGTAACTATTTTTACTATTAACTGGTCAGTTTAGGAGCTCAGAGACTGTAGAAAGCAAACTGGCAAACTTAAAATTTCAGGATCTGTGGAACAGTTAGTGCTTCAGAAAATGCAGTGTTTCATAGAGAGCCTCGGGGAATACTGGATGTCTTCCCTGGTCAAGGACCATTTGGGTTGGATCTCACCGTATACACAGGAGTTCACCAGAGAGGAATAAAGGGAAGAATAAACATTTTAGGCAGCAATCCCATATCTGGGAATATACACTAAGAAAACAGAATTTAAAATAAATGCATAAAGAGATTTAAAGCAAATTTATTCTGGGCTTAAAATGTGTAAATCAGTATGTTCAACCATTGCAGAGTAGTTAAGAAAATTTTGTTGTGTTGATTTAATAGTCTGTTTGACCATTTTTGACCTATAAATGGTAATTTCACATCATTTAACCCAGTGGAATTTCAACCTAATGAAAGTTATTCCAGTGAAAATAGGAGAAAATCTGTGAAGACTATGTAGAAATAGAGAAAAGAATTCATGAAATAATGGCAGGTGAAATAAAAGAACAAACGTTCCATGTCTCATATAAATTTAAGCATATAAAATATGTTTCCATGTTAACAAAGATTAAAAAGAAAACAGAAATGAGAGTAGTTGTAATAGAAAAGCAGAAGCAATGAGAATAGTAAATAATCCACTTATGTTGTCTAATTTATATATATGTGTATGTGTATTTATATATAGTTATATATAAATGTATGTATGTACGTATATATATGTAAATTCAAATTATGATGAACCAAGGTAATATTAAATTATAATCAGAATCCTTTAAAAGTTGTTTTGTAGGTTATCTGAAATATTCTATTTTATCTAAGTCTGAAAGAAACATGCTAACCTGTACCTCTAGGGGGGAAAGAAAAATCCACTGATTTTATTCTTAAATAGAAATATCCCCAGCAGCCAAGTGAAGAGGGTGGGATGTGCGTGCGATGAAGCAGTGGCTTCTGGGAGGAAAAGTTCCAGAATGCGTATTTATTCTTGCTGCTGTCGCAGCATCTGAATCCAAGATGTGATGTGCTCAGTTATACCTGAAATAGCTTGGAAAATCACGTGTTGGAGATTGAGGGGATACTTAATTTTTCTGTATCTTGGGTCTTTGGCAAGAGTTCCAATTGTGTCACCTCTTCTGGACCTGATTTCTGACTTTCTGGTAAATAGCAAGGGTCTAGGTGAAGGCATCAACGTGACCTGGCATTGTATCCTGTAGGGATTTGCTGGTTCACGTCGTCAAACTTGTAATAGGCTGCTGGGTGTGACATAGACACCTGTATACATGGGAGCCTCTAAGGGTATCTGTTAGAGTTGTATCAGTTAGCTTAGGCTAGGTTATTCTACAGTAACAAAGAGACCTTGTCAGAGGCTTAAAACAACAAAAGTATATTTTTTGTTCTTGTTACATGGACAACATAGCTTGCAGAAGGGTTTCAGCTCATTGTAGTAACTCAGAGCAGCCCCTGACTTGAACATTAGCAGGCCCTGTCCCAGAGAGAAAACAGCACTCTGGAGGGTCTTTCATTGGTGTGCACGGGATTCATTACTCCTAACTCACATGCCAGAATTAGTCACTACCAATCACAAGGGCGCAGGAAGTGCATTCCTACTGGAGAGCTGGAAATGGTTGACAAACATTGTGAATGCTACCACAAGAATCCTTCTTTCTGCAGTGTTTATTTTTAACAGAGGCACGAGAGATGATGCTAGCATTGCCTTCAAATACCATCGCCGAAAAACAAAGAACTGTCACTTTAGGAGAGGAAATAAATATATGTAGAGAAGGTTCTTACGTGAGAGCAAAACTTCTATTCTTCCCTCACAGCGTGGGATTTTAGAGGTGCCTCTCTCTTTCTCATCTTTTTCTTTTGCCTTCTCTAAATTGTTGTAAAATAACTGAATGGTCTTGTTTTCCTTTGTTTGGGTCAAGAAATTTTAGCTGAAAATTGTTACTGTGTGAAAGAAGATTATTGACTCAACAAGCCTTCAATTTTCCGTGAATAACACTCCCACCCCCTAGCTTCAGAAACATGCCGTGCATGCATTCTATTTTAAAATACAGACTGTAATTTAAAACAGGCAGTTTGATGCCCCACTGAACTTTGTTTAAGCCTGGAATAAAAGAGGGGGAAAAAAGCTTTCAGCCACAAAAAAAGTGACTAAGCTTTCTCAACTACTTTTCTGCATAACGCATTCTGTTAAAAAACAAAACAAAAAAGAAGCTTCCAGGTTCTATTATTGTCTCTTTCCACAGGACCTAAATTTTATCCAATGTTAGATTGTGATGTGTGTATCTTTTTACTTCATTTCATTATCAGGCTATCAGTTGAATTTTTTGAAGTGTCCAGAGTATATTCCGGGCAATGGAATCTGTGTGTGCGCGTGTGTGCACTCTGTGCATGTTCAGCACACGTGAGAATATTGATTCTACAATGAAATACATACATTTTGGCATTCTCTTAGTGATAGCTAATTTTCTAGAGTTCTCTTGGTTTAAGTAGTACCTGTTTATTAGACTGGAATGACATAAATATTTAACTAGTATTATTTACTATCACATCATTATAAGCATAATTAGTTGGAAGTAGTTTATATCACTTGCCTTTTTCTCCTTCTCACAAAAATGAACAGCTGATCACGGTTGTATGGAAGGATCGATGACTTTGTTTTGACTGAATAGTACATTCTGACCTGGAGACCTGTTCTAACGGTAACGATGATGCTGATTGTACACGCGCTAAGTCTCTGCTCACGTTCTGGTCTTGAGCAATTCCCGGGACGTCTCAGGACCTTCAAGTCCTTTTCTGAAAAAACGCATGTCAGAGGCAGCCATCTCGGAGCATGCCCTAACTCCTCGGCAAGTGGTAGGTTGCAGGCCGTTGTCAGTATATAAGAAAAAGCACCGATAAAAGTGAACTCTCTGCCTTCATGAAGAACTTGAATGCGAGAAGTACAGCCACCTTGAAATCTGTAGTGGATGACTCATGTATGCCCTTGTGCTGTCCCTCCCATTCTTGGGTGCCGTTTGCTTTGGAACATATGTAGGGGTTTGGGGTTGCCTAACTGAGTACGTAGCCTTATTGTACAGTCCATGGGATAGCCGCGGGCCTTCCTGTGGACTCTGCCTCTATTTCTAATATCTCAGAGATTGCAGAGCTCCCCTTCTCCCCCATGTGATCCATTTGGGAGCCTTATGTATCTGAGTGTAGGGAAGTGTAGGGAGAAGGGGAAAGAGTCATGTGAAAAGTTGAGAAGTACAGTTGACCTTTGAACAACGTGGGATTAGGGGCACCTGCACAGTAAAAAATCCATGTGTAACTGTCGATTCCCCCAAAACTTAACTAATAGCCTCCTGTGGACTGGAAGCCTGACCAATAACATAAGCAGTTGATTGACACATGTTTTGTGTATGTGTTATGTACTGTATTATTGCAGTGATGTAAGCTAGAGAAAAAATGTTCAGAAAATCATAAGGAAGAGAAAATACATTGACAGGACTGTGTGTATTGTTGAAAAATACGGTTATGTCACATATAAGTGGGCCTGTACTGTTCAAAGCCTATGTTGTTCAAGGGTCAGCTGTACAGAGACCAGGTGTCTTTATGACCACCTCCTAAAGGGGGGTTTTAGGAGGCACGTCGAAAAGACAAATAAGGATGCTGCAGGACAGTGAAATCCTGCCTTGAATACTTTTTCCCACTGGACCAGCGGGAACCCTGTGGAGAAGTTTTTACTCGGTTTAATTTCACGCCTGTGGAAGGAACACTGGAGGTTTACATCTGTATACTAGAAAGTAGCTGAGTAACTCTACACTTTTTAAACAGATTTACCACGAGTGGAAATACAAGCAACTCAGACATGAAAAGTGCCATTTGTTTTAATGACCTGAAGCCAGTTTCATAGATAATGTCCCCTGCATTTCTACATTTTATGTGTCTTTTTCTTGTAAAAATCTTTGAAGCTCACTAGTTTGATTTGGGTAGAGTGGTATGTTAACAAGCCTTACTTGTTACTTTTTATTCCTCTTTCTCTCAAAGCGCAAAATAGTGTGATTGAGGCAGTAGCACAAGCTACACCTGATCCACAGGTGAAAACTTCTCTCCAAGTAGCTAGAATGTGTGAGCCTGATGACCCGAGTGATGGGACAGCACAGCAGTATCCTGGCCCCATGTGACACTTGTGCCTTGAAACTGATACACTGTCTTGCTTAAAATTTTCTGATGTAAATAGGAATCTTCATTTGTTTTTATTTTTCCCATGGGTATGGGCGATTGAGTGCAGAGAACCACCCTCAGATGACCTTGAAGTATTTGGTGGTTCTTTTGTAATTATCTGTATCTGGAGAAAATTTAGCTTCAAAATAATAACATTTATTATATATAACAGCAAATTGGGCGCCATTTCAAAATGTCTTGTTTCATATAAATGAAAATTACAGTTAATTAACACTGAAAACTACTAGTAAAAGAAGAATAAATATGGCCAGAGTAAGGGTCCTAGACGATATCTTAGGTGTAAAATGCATGAACTTTAAAGACAGGACTTTCTGACATCTCTTTTGCCTGTTCAACACCAGATTCCACCCCATTCTTCTATTTTTGATGTCTGGGACTACCAGGCCTTTTCTTTATGCAAAGCCTTCCTTTTCACGATGCCTTTGTTTCCACTGGAGGCAGGGAGACAACCTCGGAGGCTATTATTATTTCACTAATGAGGGTGAGTCACATTATTAAAAAAAGATGATAGTGAGAATGCAGAGGGAAAAAATGGTGAAATGAAGGGAGGGATGAATGATACTTTTAAAGTTTTTAAGCAGAGTGAGCAGGAGGTGTGGTCCTGCTGTTGACAAACAGGGAGTCTGGGGGTAGGCAGTTGGTTTAGGGGGAAAAAAATACCTGGAGATTTTGAGATTAAAAAGCAAGTCCTGAATAACTTTGCTTGAATTCTAAAACTTCTAAAAGAAAACAAAACATTTTTGCTACTAAAGTCATATTTTTTTGTATAGTTATCTATATAAGAGGTAAAACATAAACAGCAATTGCTAGTGAAAAAATGATAGCCATAACTTTCCATTTCATTTAAATTCTTGAAGATGATTTGAAGACTGTTGTTATCAGAGTTTGTATAAACTCAGCAGTTCCAGTGTTTCTAACTTGAGGTGAGATAACAATGCCATCTAAAGAAATAAATGAAACTATATAGTTCAATTGGGATTCATGTCTGGTCATTTTATTTTCTTGTAGGATAGGGTATCCCAATATGTTCCTTTCCTTGGGTGGGGACAGGTTACTTTATATTGTTTGGTTTGTTTACTCTTGAATGATTTAGACTTTGTTCTTGTACCAATTCATTTTAGAGGAACATTCCTTATTTAATTTTATCTCATTATTTCTACTTTTCTGAAACTTATTTTGAATTTATGTGTTTGTGAGTCTATTATACAAACTTAATCTTTCTCTTTTTTTTTTTTTGAGTATATGTGACTGTGGGAGGTGGTAGGGAATTTGGTTTTAACAAGCTATTTTTGAAAGACGTTCTCTTTTATTTTGTAGAAATGGTTTATCCCTTTGAGCGCCATGAGTTTCTGTGATACTTTTAAATCCCAGCAGAAAAAGAAGGGCCTCAGGGAGATTACCGTGAAATCTGAAGGCAAACTCTGTCTTGTTTTTTTTTAAAATCAAGCCCCTCCTCTTTCCCCCCCCCCAGGTTTTTAAAACACTGTCATTTCACTGTTTACATACAGAGCAAAGGTTTAATATTAATGCGTTTTTAATATGTGTGTATTTTTCAGTATTTAATTTGATTCAGGTTTTTTAAGCCCTAATTCCCAGATGTGAAAATACAGATGCAAAAATGACAGGGAACGTGCCTAAAAATTCAGCGGACATAGAGTTAAGAGTTAATCTCGTGCTCGTTTTATTAGAGCAGCTGCCTGCATGCACGTACCCTGAACACACCTCAGTGTCCTCGTAAACTGTAGTTGTCAAACCTAAGACTTTCTCTTAAATAAAACTGTTTTGTCAATTTTGATTGAAATCATCCTTGGATAAATGCAAATGTGTTCAAATTTCCCCAAGTGTTTTTGCTTTCATAGTTACTACACTTACGTTTTCCATCGCTAGAATGCCCAAATGTTGACATCTTCAATTAAGGCACAAGATTTCACTTTACATAGAAAGTTCAATTACATTTAACAATCGTTTATTGATTGCCCCCTTATGTTTAAGTTTTTTATATTAGATGTAGGAATAAAATAATAAAATTTGAATTATTTTACTAACTTATTAGTGTTGTTCTTCCTATAACACATTTCAACAATAAAAAAATCAAGAGAACGTATCTGTATTCAGGATGCCTGTTATTTAAAATACTTTAACATATTTTCTCTTTTAATCTTCAGAGAACCATCTATAGAATCTGCAAAATTCATACTTCCAGCATGTGTAATTTCACAGAAATGTTTTGCCCTTTTGTGGAAGTCTTGAGTATCCGAAAGTAGAAGAGCAGTGATGGCTGTATCAAGTTTATGTTAAGCCTTTTATACAAGACATTCAAGTGGCATTTAGTCATTACGATCCTTGCTAGTGGTTTTAGCGGAAGGAGAACTCTGTCTCCTAGCACTTTGGTGAATACTTGGCTTGGTAGAGTAACGATCATGTTAGCTTTGTTGAGTGACTTCATGAGGGATTTTATTATTTTTGCTACTTTTTCCTGACTTTTCACTTTCTGTTATAGGGACAAAAGCAAGGTATTAAAGTTGTAGCCACTTTGATATAATTTTGGCCATTTTTGGGTGTATCAGATTTTGAAAACTTTATGTACCATGTTTCCCTGAAAATAAAACCTAACCGGACCATCAGCGGTAATGCGTCTTTTGGAGCAAAAATTAATATAAGACCCGGTATTATATAATATATTATATTATATTATATTATATTATAACCGGGTCTTATATTAATTTTTGCTCCAAAAGACGCATTAGCGCTGATGGTCCGGCTAGGTCTTATTTTCGGAGAAACACGGTAAATACACACGTTATGTTGACTGAGCAGTCACGTGTACTATCACTTTAGTTTTCCTGCCTGTATACTTCCCGTTACCCCTTTGCATTATGAGATATAACATATATAAACTTTTGTGTAGTACTTGCCATATACATAAGTGCTCAACAAGTTCTTACCTTTTGTCTGCCCTCCTTCTCCTTTGAAACTGCATTTAGCTGTCAGGGCCTGTTAGGGTTGCCAGTCCACCAGACCTCCCGAGACCCAGACTTCCTTTCCTAAGGACAGGCAGAACCAGACCAGAGTCAGGGTAGCCATCGGGATTGTGGCTGCTGACTCTTGGCTAAAATTTCATTGACTCCTCTGCTATTACTCTATTTTGAACCCCAGTACCACCAACCTCTTTGGACAGAGTATACTGGTGTGAATACACTGGGATTCTCCTGCATTCATTTTGATTTTGTATTCTTTATTTTTATTTACCACATAACAGAAAAACACGAATATGAGAAAACTTCATTAATGTACATTGTAATTCAAAACCATTTCCCCAATACTATGCTGCCATTTTTGGTTTAAGTACCACAGACTAAATTATTGGGGGAAGGTGGAGGTGGGATGTAGAGGCAAAAATCCTACAGGATTCATCTCGTGGATAACTAGTTATGAAAAATTACAGATGTAGAGTGTAGACAATTGAAATATATTGATATTGCAATAATGTAATGCTGGTCACTCGTCTGCATTCCCATCATTGTCAGACTTGTGTAGTTAACTAAATGGCTGCGGTGATTGGAATTTACTTTTCCCTTGTTCTTTCCAACTTGTGATATTATCAGTGAGCAGTGAAATCACCTAAAAGAAGACAGAGAAAAGGAAAAGAAGGCATAAGCGAAGATATGGATAGAAATCTACTTTGCTTGCAGTGAAGTCTGCTTTAGATAAACTCCTTAGATTTTGCAAAGAGTTTTCAGATTTCTCAGGCTGATAACCACGCGAACCACATTGGTTGTCCAAGAAAAACCAGCTGTGACTGCTGTCACTTCTTTAGTGGGAGACTGAAGGTGGTGAATCAGGGAAAATAAGATATCCATTTACATCAGAGAGAGGGGGGGGGGGAGAGAGAGAGAGAGCAAACCAGCCAAGGGGGGACATGCCTAAATATTAATATTAATATGGGAAATACACCTTTTTGAACTCTGCCTTTTTCCATCCCATTTGATTAGATGGCGTTAAATAAATATGTTATTGTGAGTCAGGTGGTACTTTGAAAGGGGAAACTCCTTGGAGGTATCTTGTCCTGGTTTTTTAGTGTCAGTCTGTTAGACAGTTGTATTTATGGATGTTTAAACTATGTATCCCAAAGAGGGGACTTTTGAAAAACATTATTTAATAAGTCAACTATATTTAGCAAGCAGGGCTAGCTAGTAAAACCGCATCTGGACAAATTATAGAGGAAAAGAATATGACTGTACAATTGTAAATAGATTAAGATATTTTACTTTTCCCAACATTTTTATTGACTATTCTGTTATATCCTTTGTGTATTATATTCATCATCACCAGTTCTACTTTTGAGTTTGCCTACAAACCTAGTTTCTCATTAACAATAAAAATATATAAAGTTTAATGTAATTAATGCATTTTTAGCCTCCCTAACTGATTTTTTTTAATCCTGTGGCATTCTAATATAAGGTATGACCTAGAAATTATAATTTAATGATTTTTAATGAAATTTAAGAATATAGATTTCTTCATCTACAACAGTGTTTAAAAACAGCTTGGATGATGTATTTTTTCAACATGTATCCCTGTGAATTATAAATAAATTTGTTTATTTTTAAATACACCAATGGCCACTTTTAACTGAAAGAGTTCCATTGTGACAGAACGTTTTCATTTCCTATGATTTCATATAGAATTTATAATCCATGTGCTTCTAAAGAGGATTTGAATTGACCTACAGGAAAACATTTATATAAATTGAGACTGCTCAAAGTGGAATACAAATTTTGAAAAAATGTTTTACGAAGGGAGAAGCAAGCAAACCATGATGATACAGTACCATGAATCACTATTAAATTTAGGGCTGCCTCCCTGACTACCAAGGCAGGAGAAATTGAGGTTATGTAATTATTAACATAAAGTGAAAACATAATTTCTGAAGGAAAGACTATTATTTTTCTTCTATTATTTATAAAAGTAATATTCTATAAAGGAAATATAAAATACTCCTATGAAAATAATGAATAATGATGCCTGAATATGGGTTTTTTATAGTGTTAAAGAACTTTTTTCATGTTTTCTGGGATGATTATCCGGGGCCTAAATTAGGCATTCTGATGTGTGAATGAATGAATGAATGGCTATTTATAACTTGCTTAACTGTCAAAATTATAAAGCCAGCAGTTCTGTCCAAAGGAGTAGTTTATTGAGAGTGTTTTCATTTCACAGTAATTTTTTTAAATAATTGTTTTGTAAGCATAATATATGTAGCAGGATGAAAAGTCACTTAGTATGGACATAGTTCCATTATAAAGAGTATCTTTCATACTTATTTTTCTTTGTTTTGAGGGATAGGTGACAAATTTGTTTCATAATTTGGCATTTTTCTGTTGTATGTTTTTGTGGGACACGATTGCTAATCTGGGTTGTAAAATTTGAGCTCAAGAGTAATTGGTGAGACAGGTGATAGCCGAAATTTTACAAGGCAAACATTCCATTAATGACTTAATACCAGGCAGGGGCTGCCCAAAAAAATGTAGACAAGTGGACACTTCGGTCAGCGTTGCTGAAGCAGTACTTTCTTAAAATGTGTATACATTTTTTGGCACCCGATACATAACTGTTTCAGTTTATATCTTGAGGCAAAATTTATGTGATTTATTTTTCTTGTACCTCTTGACTTGAGTGCATTATAAAATTAGACATGTGTTACTCAGGAGAAAATGCTCCTTTCAGAGCTTTAGTGGGGAGGAACATTAAAGGCCAAATCTGATGTGATTCCCTCACCCCGTCCCCCCCACATAACCCTCCACCTCCCCCCCCACTAACTTGCCATGGAAGAAACGTAAGAATCTGGCAGTATTTTGATTTCTGTGCCTTATATTTTGGAGTGAGTGGGGGTGGACAAAAGGCCAGCGACCCAGTTGGGGGCAAGGATCTTGACACCAGGCCTGATTTGAATCCACAACTGCTTTTTCTTTAGGCCTTTCAGACCTTTGGGGCGAAGGGGAACAGATCGAATTCTTCAGATCTGCTGAAAAGGGGCAGCTGTATTTTGCTCTGTTGTTGTAAGGGAACTGGACTTTTTTCAGTCCCAAATCATAAGACAGAATTCAACAAAAAGAATTTAACATATTCTAATTAAACAATAACATATAGTAAAACTACTTCTGTTCATTTCTCGGCCAGTCTAGTCATTTACAACTTCCTTCCAGTAAAAGCAAGTCTTAGTAATTTGGTAGTTCCTCCTCATAGAAAATCTTCAAAAAGCTTATAACGTCAACGTTTTGTATTTCATTACTTCTAGGAAAATGACTTAACTCAGAATTTTGTGGCTCTCTAAACTATAGGGCTTGTGCTTTTAAAAACTTTTCAGCTGCAAAATCATGAAACAGCACTATGTCAGCTTTATTCATTTATGAATTTCATTTTTAAGACACAAAAACCTGTAAATTGGGAAATTGTTTTTCAGTGTTTTCCCTTCAGCGGGCTTCAAAAATATCTTGCTTGGGTTTGTTGGGGTTAGGTTGGGTAGTTGGCATAAAGCTCCACGAGTTAGGGCAGCTGCTCTCCTGTGGGCGAGGGGCACAGATCGATTTTGCTCCCTTAGCTGGTTGCTTGTGCTTAAAACAATTTCTGACAAATGCCAGAGTTTCCCTGATGTAGGAGTAGCAGTTTACAGAGGTGGTTTTGCAAGCCCCTTAGAACAGCCTTGCACATCTTCAGCCACTCTTAATTTGAAGGAGAAAGGGGATGGTAGAAGCTATTTTTATTTTCTCCGGGGAACAAGAGAAAAGAAAGGCGGGACTCTGTGCTACGTAATTTTAGAAAAGAAAAAAAAATCGGATTCCATTGAGATTCTTCCTTGTTTACTTTTTGTTTTACTTTTGCTGTTGCCCAGTGTGTTTGGCTAATGTAAGTCTTCCCCCAGGAATACGGAATATGTGGTACAGTCTGCCTCATAACCTTCCTGGATATTTTTATAATTTATCATCAGCTGACACCGCCTGGGTAGAATATTCTTACCGCTCCCTCTGGCTGCTGGAAGTCTGAAATTACATCTTTGTCTTTGAAGTCAGGCATACTGTTAGTGTTGCTATGGCGACAGGGTGGGTAATGGCGTCCACACAGGAGATTGGTATTTAGCGTTTAAACGCTGCTGTACACAGGCCTTGATTTTCAGAGTGGTTACTGAACTGTCCCCTTTTAGTAAATGTTTAAAAATTACATTTTTACATGGTCTTACTAGATTAATAGTCATGGTTTATTTCATTTTAACTGCAAGGATAAAAGCATTATTCCATTAAATGGGTAGCTTTTTTTCTCTTTTGGTTTATGCATTATTAACACAGGCTTTCCTGTTTTGCTTGTAACATTTTATAGGCTTTTTCAAACATGCAGTCAGATTTGCTCTGTTGCTCTTTTGTTTTTGGGATTTAACCCATTATCTGCTCCATCTTGCACAATTCCAAAGGAGACAAAGTTCTAAAGAACTAAGCTTTTAAAATACTCAAAACTGCAGTGTGTGTATGCGAGTTGAATTACAGCAGCAACTTTATTTTAAAATGTTTCTTTTGTTTCAAGTTTCTGTTTAGCCCCCCTCTTTTGTACTGTACCCTCACATGCCATATTAAAGGAAAGACTGTTTACAGTTGTGGGGAACTATGGGATATTTTGAAAAGAAAACGTTTTAGTTCATGTAACTTCTGAAGTAATAGTCTCTCACTTTATTAAATGTGTTTGGTCTGAGACCAGTTGCTTATATATACATATGAGTTGTTGATTCTCGATTATTTTGTCATTAGAATAATGGTGAATCAAAAGTTCATGTAATATATACGTGACCCTCCTTACCTGATATATGAATTGCTTCTAAAATATCATTTTGAATGCCTTGTGATATGGAACTCACTACTTCATAAAAGTATTTTATTCCTGTAGTTTAAATTGTTGGGAAATTCTTCCTTCTCATAACTTGAAATGTTTTCTTGGATTGTGTTCTACTTCTGCCTTCTTAAACCATGCGAGATAAATCTGAATCCCTCTTCTGTATCATGGCTGTTCAGATATTTGAAGATAGTTTTCATTTTCCCTGGGTTTTTACTAAGCTAAGTAGTTCCTTTAACTGTTTTCCTCATTATGTGGTTTCAGGTCCCTCTACTCCCCTATTCTTAATTCTTTGATAAACTTCGTTTTGTATAAGCACCTGCAGATATGAATCAACAACTAAACTGAATACTCCAAAGGTATGGCTGAGTCAGCCTGGCCCCCTATTTGTTCTGGACGTCATGAAGCTAAGGGGCTAGGCTTTATAGCAACCGTATTGCACTCCAGCACTGATGGGAACTGCTTCTGAGGCTTAGGTCTCGTCCATCCTGTACCTGAACCCAAGTGCGGTTTTCACATCCTGTACCTGAACCCAAGTGCGGTTTTCACGTTCTCCCTTAATGTGTGCTGTCTTACTTGTTTCGGGCCATTGTTCAAGCTTGATAACATGTATTTGGATCCTGAATCTAGCATGCATAGTTTTAGTATAATTCTGACTCTTGTATCATCTGTAAATTTGTATCTCATACTTGTTCCTCAAATAAAAAAATTAAAAAGACTAAGTGCAGAGCATTTTGCCGTTCTGGTTTTGGCCATCCTTCTAGGTGTAATAAATCTAGAGCTGCTAGTACACGCTGCAGACTCTATGTAACACATTAACCAAACATGTACTTGGTCAGAGGTGGGGTTTCCAGAACAATTAGGACTACAGTCTTGTTATGTATGTTACAGTGCTGTTTTTCAAAAGTACTCATTTGTGGATTATACATGACTTTTCCAATGAAATAATACATATAAAGGTTCTGTAATATTGAAAGTTATACATAATTTGCCATTGAGACAATTTTATCTTCATTAAACCTAAGTTTTCTTCGAGAAGAAAATATACTTTGTAAGCCAGTTCATCACTGCCTCCAGTGGCATCCGTTGGCTTCTTCCCTATATCCAGAAGGAGTAGCCACGGTAAGCATCAAGAAGAGGTAGCGGAACCTGTACCCATCCCCTGAAGGGCCCTACAAACAGCCTAAATGTCATGGGTTCAAGGCAGAAGGTACGCCCTTCCTCCCGGATGATGGATCTTAGAAATGACGTGGTCCCATTTGAGGGGCCTAATATTTCAGGTAATTAGACTGTTGGTCACAGAAGCCCATAGCCTATCCTGCCAGGATGGTTCCGGAACAGCAGAGAGTGGATGTAGGAGCCTCCTGTCCTTCCTCACGTTCCTCTGCATTCATCTATGTATCTGACATGCCCTGTGCTTTACTCTCTCTCCCTCCAGGACTGAGGGGATGCTGGGTACCAGGGAAGTTAAAACTGGCGTAGTCTTTTGTAAGGATCCAAAGCTCAGAGAAGACGTGCACTGAGGGCCTGGATCTGGGGAAGAGCGCAGGGCACCCGCTTCTGCAGTACAAGGGGGCTTTGCCTCCCTGCGCAGCAGTACCTGTGGGAGGGGAGGGAAGGCTGCGCCAGGGGGTCACTCACACAAAAAACGTTCTTTTTTTAAATGGGTGCCATGTCTTTTCCTGTATTCATGGAGGACAAACACACAGTTTCTGCTGGACTTGTAATAAGCCTTCTCCACTGCTCCCACACCCATACCTTCTCCCTGCAGAGGCCAGGGCTCGAATTCTGGAGCTAGGTATCTGGGAGGCAGAGCACTTACAAATTTAAAATTTGGCACTAAGTGTTATAGATTGGGGAAAAAAGTGCTTCCGACGATGCTGGTTCTGGGGCAGCAGGTGGGAAATAATCCTCTGGAGCCAGTCTCTCGGGACAGTGTTCCTTTTCCTTTATCATCAGTAGGCCCCCCGGTGACTGGTGACCTGCTAACCAGGAGGATGGAGTCACTCCAGTGACACACTTAGTGTGATTGTCATTAAGTGAATTTTGCATCTTCCGCCAAGAGAAAAATATATGAGTGAATTTTGGTTGCTGAATATTGCTGTTTACAGCATTTGTAACAGAAAGTATGTTACAGGGACTCTAGATATTCTAGGTCAGCATTGTGCAATCGAGCTGTGTGCAGTAGGAAAATACTCCATATCTGTGTTGTTCAACATGTTAGCCATTCACCATATGTTCTGTGTAGCACTTGAAATATGGCCAGTGTGAGCAGTTGAATTTTAGATTTTAATTAAATTTACATAGCCACATTTGGCTAATAGCTACCATATAGGACAGTGCAGACCTAGATTATGGATCCTGTGTAGTCATGTTTTTACTGCAAAGTGGATTTTGTTAAAAATAACAATGTGCTTAAATTAAGGCTTTCAAGTTCTTGGCATATAAATCATTGATTTGCAATGCATTCTGAACTAGCGTTTAAACACGTGTACAGGAGATTGAAGGTACATGTATATTGTAAATGTAAAGTTTATCTGTTGTGGGGTGTTGGCACATTGACTGAAAACCAAGATTTCAGGAATAAGGATAATTGTATGTTCAGTGAGTGAATGTTTTAGACGTTAGAAAGCAGAGGTGCTTACATGTCTTTCTGCTTCCTACTTCTCTGACCTTCCTATTGCCTATATTTACTAGAAATCTGTAGTTATTACAGAGTAGCTACCTTACGGGTGTCTTTTGGTTGCTCCCACCTCCCTCCCACCTACACACCAATGTCAAAGTCAGCTTCAGCTGTGAGAAGCCGGGACCCCTGGCAATGGTTCTAGGTCAAGGAGTGGTGTGACCCACGGGGAGTAGTGTGTCCTGTGGAGTTCCAGGATGCTGCCTGCCCACCCCACCGTGCAGGTGTGAGCTGGAGCTCTAGGATATGGAGTGCAAAATGTCCTAATGCTTATCATTTGGCATCTTTCTCATAACTTAGGTGCTGTCTGAAAAATAGCTTATGGTTGAGCCTGTGGTGTTGTAAATAATTTCCCTTGAATGCATACAGATGGTGTCTTCTGATAGTTAGGATTTTTCCCTTTTGTTTAATTGTAAAGGGCATCAAGAGATGTTTTCTCCCATGAGTCTCAGATAATTTCATATTTAGAGCATGAGAGTAGGTGGCGATGTCAGGGCAGCGTAGGAATGTCCAGACTTGACCTTTTAAGGCCTGTTGCCTCATTTGCCAGGTGAGGATGGAGATGACGATGGACATGAGAGACTGGTGTTCAGTCCATACTACTCTCCTCCCAAGGTCCCCGACAACTGGATCGTGCTCTGTTAGGGAATTTGCACGAGGCCATGCCTTCCCCTTCCATCTACGAGTAGTCACTTGATTCACTTTTTTTAGTGCTCTGCATGTTTAGCATTTTTGTAAGAACTGTATTTTACATTCAAAATAATGTAGTTGGGTAGTTTGAATAACATGTTTCGGGATTTCTGATTCACTTGTCACCGCCTTCAAAATTCAGCTTTTGCTCGTTGTCTGCATTCATTTCACGAAACACTGCATTTTCACAGTCATAGTACAGTCAGTGTTTCCTGATACCAAAAGGTTAAATCCTAATGTTTTTCAGAGTCATTATCCCACACCTGGGAACATCATTTTATTTTTAAAATGTTTACTGCCCCATCCTTTAAAGAGGAGGAAAACCATTAGGAATGAGTAATAATAATTTCTCAATATTTGTTTGATTCTGTGGCACACCATACACTTCAGCATCAAAAGTAGATGGATGGGTTATTATTGCCAGTTGTTCTTACTCATTCCGTCTATAAACCTAATTTGCCTTATTTATGATGGGAGAAGGGGAATTTATCAATTCACTTTACTAAGCAATGCTTGAGTCTTTGTAGTGCGCTATTATGACGGATACATTCTTGGTTTGAAGGAAGATAAAGCAATACAGAGTTCGTGAGATTATGAAGCGTGTTTCAGCAAATATATTAATATTTTATTGCCGTGTACATTTACGCATCTTGTTGTGGGATATTTAAATGTCTTCCAATGTCTTCAGTGTTTCTTTTGAATAATCATTCTTTTAAATTACAATCTAGATTTCTCTTTTCTTCATTTGAGAAATAATAGTCCCCTCCTCACCCCTCTTTTTGGAAAAGTCAGTAATCTGGGTAATTTCGATTAAAAAAGCTCTGTTAAAACCAAGGAGCGATTGTAGTCCAGTTAGTGAAGCGAAGCATACAAGATGATGAAGATGGGAGTGAGGGGAGTTGGTTTACTAATGAAGCCCAGTATTTGTCAAGGTGAGGAAAAAAAAGAATCCCCGCCCCTTTCTTCCAACTTGGTTATTATCTGGAATTTTCAGTTCAGTAAAATCATTAACTACTTACATGTGCCTCAAACTAAACACAAAACCCCAAGGACTGTTTAATTATAATACTTTTGCTAATAAGATTATAGGATGGTTATTAAATGAGTCTGTGGGACTTGCATAGGAAAGATGCTATGCAAATGGAATTCTTTCTTCTATTAGTAGGAATACTTGTGTTCTTTTTTAATGGTTGAGTATAATATTCTGCTTTTTAGTCTATTATTCATGAAGGGTGAAAGCAAGAAAATGACCTTTACTTTATTCTGTTGAAAAAGGTCTTGACTAATTTGAGTTGTTTGTTGTTACAGTATATATAGGGTTTTGTTCTTAATACCTCTTAAAAGGTTGGATGTAATGTCTTTTTATCAAGATATTTTCAACAAAATTTTAGCAGTTTACTAAAATTTTAACAGACGTCTTTAGGAAGAAAGTGTAACTTTTTATAGAGTTAGTTGTTGACTACATCGTCTGAGTTAGTTTTTCTTTTTAAATATATCATCAGTTTTAAAAATATGGATCCTTCCTCACCTCTCCCCAGTAAATAAATAAATGCTGTTTAAAGCTTTAGCTTTCTCCTGCTATAGTTTTCTTTGTATGTAGTTTAGTTGACTGAAATCTGGGAGAGTACTGTTAAAAGTGGAAAGTGGTGTAACAGATACATTTGAGACATACGGCCATGAAGGTTTTGTTTCTGCTGTGGAAGCTCTGACCTGTGAGCTTAGAATGGCAATGGCGGGTGCTGTGGGGTGAGGGTGTGTGTGTGTATGTGTGTGTGAATAATGCTTTCTCCTTGTTATAACTCTTTGTTGACGTAAAGTGCATTTAAAGAGAGTTAGGTCACTTTGGCTTGTTATGAAGAGCATTTCGTTTTCTCAACACAGGACGGAAACAGCCTACTTTTCGAAGGAGTTGAGTTGAAATGACTTTTCTTTCCCTTCAACCCATGCCCTTCTTGAATCAATCACTGGCAGGTGAGAAGTCTGCACACCATGCATCTATTTCTGGTTTGTCTGTGGCTGCCCGTGTTTCCTGGTTAAATTTTCATTCAGAATTGTCTTTGAAGATTGTCCACTTCTTGAGTTATACTTGAGAACACTATGTTCATCCTAAATAATTGTTGTGATTTTTTAAAATCAATATGTCATTTTCCTGTACAATTCCCAAATTTCTTTGCTTAAAAATAAAACAAATTTCTGTTTTCTGATAGGGAATTAGGCTTTGTACATGTGTGATGTGGCATGTTTGTATGACAGATGTCCTTTATTGACTCATAGTAAGTTCCCTTGTGCATTGATATAATGGAATTATTGTTCTTAAAATAATTTATCCTAGTTTATACTAAGCTAAAATTATATTTTCATTTGGTAATTGTATTAGTCAACCAGCAAGAAATAATGTGCATAAACTTTGTTTTATTGGCAAAGTGTTGCCCTTAAAGGTACTATGTTTGTTTATGAGCAAATGTGTTTAGTTTGAATGAGTATGGGTGTGCGTTCCTTTGCGGCAGTTTCCATAGTGCAGCTAAAGCCTTAAAAATTAAAGCAGTAGTTTCACGGCTAGTCTTTGCATTTATGTTTTATATACTTAAAGGGCAGTTGTCAAATGAGGGAGAACCCCAAATTATTCTCAGAAAAAAAAAGAGTGGGAAACTACAATTGGATTTGGATTTAGCAAAGTTACAAGGTTTTAGAATCTTAGGCATACAATGTTCTCCTCTATTTTATTAAAGGCTTGAATTTAGAGGGCTGATTTTGTTCAGTGAAGAAGCAGAATTAGTCTCTGAATATTTTACGAAAAAGAGCACTAGAAAGTCTGGAGAGCAGAGCTCTATTTTCCTGTATAGTTCAGGGTGCCATTTTGAAAAACCATTGCAAAGTGGGCCACATTTTTACGTTGTTAAAAAGGAACAAATAAATAGTTGTAAAATGGAACATTGATTTCTAAATTTGAAGTTTTATGTGTTCTCACGGAAACACAACCTCTTAGAAAATAAAAAAAGAAAGGAAGAAACCCCAAGTCCCTCCGTTTTGCAGACATCTGTTGCTCACTTCTCAGGCTCGTAAACAAGTGGAATGCATGCTCGCGGGGTGGTAGGGGTGTGTGTGGGGGGGTGAGTGCCCATGGCATCAGGGCTGTCGAGTGGAAACTAGGTACTACAGTAGTTTTTACGTTTAATCAGCTTTCTTTCACTGTCAGATTCCAAGCCAAACTGCACTTTTAAAATATGATGGTATTCCACACAACCTAAGGTGTATATTTTGCAGAGTGAAGTGAAAGAAATCACCAGTAAAGACATTTTTTGGGAGGTGGTGAAATGAAATGCTGGCTTAGAGAACTGTGACTGGCTCTTCCTCATGGAGCTGAGGCGACTTCCTGTGTACAGCACCAGCTCCGGCCCTTCAGTGGCTTTCTGGCTGGTGCCCGTCGGCAAGTATTGCACCCCCAAGCCTCTGTCCTCGTCTGGGTCACCCTGCGTTACGCAGGCGTGGAGCTGTTCAGCAGCACATGCGCCTGGCCCTTCACCTGCACTTACCCATGTATATATCATATGGGTCACTACTCGAGTGACCTCTTGAGAGAAGCCTGGTGAGCAGTGTTATTGGAATGCTTGGAATTAGGCTGAAGGACAGGGTCACTGGAAGCGAAGCTTTCGTCTCCCGTTGAATGTGAAATCTGTGCACAGGGAGTATTTGCTGCTTGTTTCTTCAACCAGAAGTAAATGGGCACAAGAGACTAAGGAAAAACCCTCATCTTACATGACTGAGGAATGTATTTTGTTGTATTTATTGAGGAATGTATTTTAAAAAGAAAATTCGTACTATTTCTGTGTACTATGTATTCTGAAATAACATAAGAAACGTCATGTGGGAGGAACAGTCTGCCGATTCTTTCTGCTTATAAAGAATAAGTCAATTCCACTATACAATCTACCCTATTTTTGCTAGAAAGAATGGATGCACTGATTTATTTCATAGAAAAATTTAATATATACATACATATTCTTTAAAAATAGTTTAAAAGGGTAAATGACAATTCAGCAGTAAATTCAGATGTCTTTTTTTCACCTTTGTTGTCTTTAAGCAGTTATTTCTAAAATTTCTAAATAAAACCAGTGTAAAATACCCTTCAGTGTTTCTTAATTTAGTTTTTATTTTTTATTTTTAGAAAGTAGTTTTTCAGAAAACTGTTCCTCTGTCAGTTTCTTTAGAAGTATTGTGTCGTTGACAGAACTTATTTTGATAGATTCTGTTTGTTTTAGTGGTTTAAAAATCAGTCTTTGTTTTACTTACATTTTGTATTGCATTCTTGCATCGACTACGGAACGTAGAGTTAGATTTGGAAATAAGAAAGAAACCTACTGCTCAGTGATAAGTTTTCTCTCTCTTAAAATAGCTTTATTGGTTATTCTAATCACATAGGTAATATATATTCATTATAACGTTGAGATTACTATTTTCTGTATCTTCTTAGATTTTTTTCTCAGCGTATATTCATGGATAATTCATTTATTTTAGAAAAGCAGAGTTATATCATCTATGTACTGTTTATAACCTGCTTAGAAAACTTAACATACTTTCCTGTCAAATATAGTTGTATATCACCATTTTAAATGATTGCATAGCATCCATACGGAATAAGCCCATTTAAGAAAACATTAAACCTAAATATACTGTATAAGTAAGCACTGCATTTTTGAGTTGTCTTCTTTTCTTTAGTGTTCAGAATGATACTGAGACATTAAAAAATAATTCTGAGTAGCATTTAACTAAGAATGATCAAATACTACTTTAAATCAAAACCATGGAAGAGTTTATAAAACAAACAAATCAGATTCCTCAAAAACATTTCCTCTTGATATATTTGAGATGCTCCTTGTTTACAGAAATTGTATCGTGTTTATCTTGAAAACAGAAAATTTGAATATGCTTATGAGCTAGAGGTCTGAGAGAGATGACAGATAATCTATAGCATAAACTAGGCATGGCGTGAGTCAGGATTCTGAAGCGGTTTGCTGTTCTCTTTTTCTTTAGAATGCATACATGTTGGCCAGGTATGGAAAGAAGCTGCTTAATGACACTCGAATGAGAAATTCTTGCACACAAGAATTTCTGTTTCAATTGCAGAAACTCTTCTGTTATTCTTGGAAGCAGTCACAAAGATCCTGCATTTTGGCCTCAGTTGTGGGGAGTGTTGTCCCTAGTCCTCCCTCCCCCCAACTTGGCCTTGTCCTGGACTCAGCTGCATGCCTTATTAAGTCATCTCTCGACCTTTGGCTCCTCAAGACTATGAGCTGTCACGGCTCTCTCTGACATCAGTAGTATGTGACTTGAATGGATATACTGCATACGCTGAATCAGCTTTTTTCATTCCCTTCCACATGAGAAAAGCAGGCACTGAGTCTCATTTTGAGAATTTATTGCTATCTGTTGGTGACACTTTAGAGACCACCCTGCTTATTTGACTAATAGCCAAATGGAAGCTAATAGTCTGTTTTGGCCATTGAAGCCTAAAATCCTGCTAATTTCTTCCCCTGACCAAAAAAAAAAAAAAATCTCTTCATGCTTACGTGCTGAGACTACAGACAGGCTAATTTGATACTTTGTGTAGGGAGAAGTAGGACAGGATTATTTGAGAGATTTGTAGTTTTAAATTTTTTTTATGATAATATAATCTTACGTGTGTACTCAGGCCAAAGAATGTTGTGTGCCTGTATTTGTGTGTCTTTCTATGCATAAAAATTACAAGTTTGGAATTATTGATTTTGCAAGACAGAGGATACATTTTCAATCTGTTTCCTTTTTTTAAAAAGAGCTTAATTAACCTCAATTGAAGTACGGATTCTCTAATTTGAAAAGGTTTTATTTTTCATAAAAATTTTGGGGAAAATTTACTAAGGTTGTATTTATGTCTTGTGTACGTGGTCTGTAAAGGTTCTGTTTTGGATATTTGGGGAGAATTATTCTTTGGTTCTGTTTTATTTTAGCTTTTAGGAAATGAAAAATATCTGAAGAATCCAAGTATCAATGTAGAGAAGGTGCTAAATGAACTGTAATAAGCACCAGAGGACAGAAGAATGTGTTAATTCCAAAACTACGTGATGAGTTTTATGTTGTGAAAGGTTAGTTTTTCAACTGGAAGACTTAATTACTTTTCAAATGAATATTTCATAAGTAATTTTTTTTCATTGCATATACATCTGCGTATGTATTTTATTCCCCATGTGGTAGACATCAGTTATCAGCAGTTTGAAATTCAGTGATTTCCTGTGTGTTTTTTTGTGTGTGTGTTGTTTTTTTTTTTGCATGGAGCAGCTGTGATCAAGAATTTGTTTTTATTTTTTTAATATTTTTTCAGGTTCAAAGTAATAACATAATTCAGTGGTACATTCCTTGCCATTGCTTTGCTGATTCTTACATTGAACGTGACTGCACAGTTTATTTTCTAAATTTTGTCTGGCTTGTCCCTGTTAAGAATATGAGACCAGTGTTTTCCACTCTTCACAGAGGCGCTTCTGTTCGTCTAGGTGAGGCTTGTTTTTCTAAAGCAGCTATCTTTCTTGCTCAATCTCCCTCTACTTTATCTTAATAGTGTGGAAAGTGTGTGTCGTTTAAGAAAAATTACTGTTGCTAATTCCAACGCTGTTTTGTCCAGTTTTGCAGGGGTTAATGGAATCAACTAAATTTGCACTTCAATGTACGAATATATGTTAAAAGTTGTAGAAAGCTTAGAATAAAGTTAATAAAGTTTAAAATAAAACCTAGTGATTTCAATTTAGGGAAGAAGTTTTTGCAATAGAAATATACTAGGTTGGTGCAAAAATAATTGCAGTTTTTGCAATTATTTTTAACCTTTTAAATCGCAATTACTTTTGCACCAACCAATAATGTTTAATAGTCTCCTTTTCCACCTCTTTTCTATTAAATACAAGTTTGAAATTTTGGAACCTAATGTAAAATTATAGGTCGCTAATTATCTACGGGGGGAGTTTGTGAACAGTAAAAATTTTTTGTTGTTCAACAGCTTGATTATCTAAAAGTCATATTTAAATGTACATTGGGAGTTTATTATGGATTGTGCAAAAAAAATTCAATAATCTTTAAGTTTTGAGAATTTTCAGGTTAGACTTATTTAATTTTGCCTGTAAGATGTAGGCAGTGTATATGCTCTTTTGTTGGATTTCAGTTTGAATCTCAGTACCAGCACTTCTAGCTCTGTGACCTGAGCAATTTATTTGACTTTTCTTTTTACCTGTTTGTTTTGGTGAAGATGGGGAATAAAAGTTCCTTCTTCATAGGATTATTGTTACGATTAGTTGAGATGTGCTCATCCTGCACCTCAGTAAATGGTAGCTCATTTTTATTGTTAATGGTTACTTTGGCTTGAGATTTTGTTCTGGTTGCTTGGAGTGAAGGAATGGGGGCACCTGCAAGCAGGTCTCTTCCTACTGCCTGTGAGGGGACTCAAGACAGGTGGGGGATGGGCCCCAGCAGGACTCTGGGTGACTTTTACTCCTGAGGAAAGCACTGTTGTAAGCACAGTTAGCTTCTGGTAACGTTGGTTCTATTTATATGTTGAAGTTTTTGGAGAAATTTAACTTCAACTTAGTGTATTTGTGGAAAATGCATTTCCAGGTTCCAAACAAGTTGACTTAGAGATGAACCTGAGTGTGTCATTTATTTATAAATTATTTCAAGAATGGACACTGAGTTCAAGCATACCCTGCTGTTAATATCTCCATTGATTTTGTGTTTGTCAACAAAATTATCCAGGTAATATTCAGTGTGAATGCAAATCTTTTATTCAGAACACATTCGTTAGTGTAGGCAAAAATTGTGTCTCTTTCCAGCCCAAGGGTGGGTGCTGGGTGGTTGTACTGCGATGTTGGCTTTACACAGTAGGTTCTCCCCGAGTTGAGTGCCGGTGTATGTTTTAGGACAGCCAGCTGGAGAAAGGAGTGTAGTCTGAATTAACTTTGTTTAAGCTACTAAATTCACATGGTAGGTATGGTGAGCCAGGATTTTCTGCGTTTATTGAAAAGAGATGTCAGGGAAAAATTTAAGGTCTCATAATAATACAATAATTACTTTACATATAGTAGTTCCCCATAAGCCAATTTAATTAACCTTATTCAGCCTTATTCCAGTGGCACTAGTTTTATAACTATTAATCTCTAACTACAGATGTGTGACTTAATGTATGTGAGATATATTTGGCCAGGGGATCTTAGATTCTGGAACATTTATTAAAATAGAAGTTTAAAAACATACTTCAGTACTATATTCTGATTTTCTTAAACAAGTACATTGTCTGATAACTTAGAAGGCACAATAATTTCAATTTCGTTTTCTTTTGTCTTGCTTATTTTTCATTATGTAACACGTTTTCATTATGGTAAAAGACAAATGTAGGTAAAAGCAGTTCAGACAATGTAAAGAAAATTAATGTTTACCCTTTCTGTATCAATAAGCAAACTCTAGAATGTATACATTATATAGAACATTATGTTTAATTACTAGGAATAAAAGCTTTCAATTTTTAGAACATTACTTTTGAATATTTTATTTTAAAGTTTGAAATTGTATTCTATTTCACTTGAAATATGTGTAACTATTTTAATCAAGATTGCTTAGTAATTCTGCTATGATGTTTTAAATTTTGGAATATTAACAACAATTTGTTCTAAACTATTTTAATCCTATTTGATAAATACTGCCAAATCTTTGTGATTAGTAAACAGCATTGGAAAGAGATCCTTTTGGGGTATAAGACAGCTGTTTGTAGCTAATGGTACAACATTCCGCTCTGTATTGTTTGTCGTACCTCTCTTGTATTCCCTCTCTGTACTCACATGATAGAACATTTGGGGAGCCTTTTGCCTTCTGTTACCTCAGTGGATTTTGCTTTTATCCCCTGTGTATTGTGCAATGTATTTATGTCTTGCTCAAGCTGAATTACAACAGTCGATGTTTGTGACCCGAGCAAGTGCCCCATCGTATACAGGACCCGGCTCTCTCTCAGCTCTGCTTTGACCATTCTCCCTGCATACTCCTGGATTTCTAGTGGAGAAAAATAGTTTTGCCCCAGTTTGTATTTTATGTGGAAGTGTAGATCTCTGATTTTCTCTGGGTTCTGATGTTTCTCTGTACTGCTGGTTTCCTTAGCCAGCAGAGTTCTGATGCTAGTCACACAAACGACAGAGTTTACTGCTACCCTCCTTCACCTTCATGTGTCCTGAAATGCACTCTTGATGAAGGTTTCAGAAATTTATTTCTAATTAACAGTAATTATCAGAGAATAAAAACTGAAAAATTGGTGGGATTTTTTGGGCTTTGCGTTCAAATAGACTTGAAATCAGATATTCCTGTTTCTGCTTTTACTTTGTAATATTGAAAAAGTTATGACTTTGTCCCGAGCTAAATGAGCCTCCCAATCCTTACTGATAGAAAATGACATGAGCTCACTAATGCCTTCCTACAGTACGACTTAGTTTATTTCCATGTCAGTTAGCCTCAAGTTCCTTATCTTTAAAATGGGGACAATACCATGTGGCATTATGTAACATAGAGTGATTGAGAGAAGTGTGTGTACCTATGTCCAGAGAAAATTTCTGAATGAGATATATCAAACAGTAGACAGTGGATGAGCTTGGAAATGTGTTAGCTTTTATTGCTATGTAATAAATTACCACTAACTTAGAGGCTTAAAACAACACCCATATTTTTATTTCATAGTTTCCATGGATCAGGAATGGGCATGGCAGGAATGGGCATGAGTCCTTTGCTCCGCTTATCAGTCGGGCTGGGGTCTCATCTGAGGCTGGGAGTCTTCTTCTGAGCTCATGTGGTTGTTGGCAGAATTTATTTCGTTGCAGCCATACGAGTAGAACTCAGAGCAGCTTGCTTCTTCAAGGCCAGCTGAGAGAGTCTCTCTGACTGTATTTAAAGAGCTGTCCTGATTAGGTCAGGCCCACCCAGGATAACCTTTCTTTTGATTAACTCAAAGTCAACCTATTAGGGACCTTAATTTCATCTGCAGAGTGCCTGACCTTTGTCATGTCATGTAACTTAATTGTCGGTATAGTAACGGGGAGAGGATTATAACACGGTATGTACAGCAGGAGCCAGGGGTCTTGGGGGCCATCTTAGAAGTCTAGGAAGGACATTCCTTAGTTCATAGAATTCTGAACTTCAGATTTAAAAACTAGTACATAAAAAGGCTAAAACAATTCTTTATATTCATTTGACAAGAGATTTCTTCCAGAATTCCTAAATGAAAATTAGAAGAAGATTGAAATTCTAGAAGGAACGTTAACCAATATCTATGTAGTCAACAACAGCAGTTCTCAAATGTTTACTGAGCACTTACGATGTGCGGTAGACTAACACTCAGAAATGAGAAGTAAAGGGTCCAGGCTGGTAACCTTAGTTTGCAGGTGGTGGGTGGGGTGGGGGCAGCCGGAGGCCAGGGGTGCCCAGTTGTTTCTCATGTCACAGCACCAGCGAGGACGACAGCTGACATGAGCTGCCCACTTTACCCGGTGCCCTCACTTTTGCTTCTCTGAGTATAAAATTGTGCAAATCTGCTTTATTAAGAATATTTTAATGAGATCGTGTAACCTTGATGAAGAACTTTTCTTTTGTTACCAGTGCGGGATTAACATATTTAAGTAAGCATGTAAACGTAAACAGAGTTTGAATTCAGTACTCTAAGCGAAGCTGCCTCTCCGACCCATGTTGTTTATTGAAATTGGAGGCTGTTTTTCTCTTACTTCAGGTCGGCCCTTGGTCTGTCCTAGGTGATCTTTGGGATTCAGGTGAGCACTTGCTTTACAGCAGTCTCCTCATGTTCAACTGGATCTAGCCGGAGGCACCTATAGAAATTATAAATGGGATAGGTTACAATTCAGAGATACTTCTTTAAAACAAATGATCTTCTAACAGAGGACCCACCCAACTGTTAGCCTAGGAATTCTGGTAACAAAATTCCATTAAAAAGGCATTTTATACTTTCAGGAATTTCTTTGTATTTTAATTCTTTTGAAGGAGGTAGGGAATCATAGAAAGGAGTGACTTACTGACTGCTGTTATTGTTAGTGTGCGTGGTACAGTCTCACTACACATGTTGTGTAAGGCTTTGTGCTATGCGGTTCTGAAGCCATCAAGTGTGTGACACCTGAGCACTTGAAATGTGACTAAGGAACTGAGTTTTAAATTTTATTTCATTTTAATGAATTTAAATTTAAATAGGTACACGTGGTTAGTGGCTATCATATTGGACAGCACAGAATATAGACGGTTTCTCTTGTCACAGCAAGTTCTTTTGAACAGCGGTGGTGTAAGCGAATGTAGTTTCTAACTTCGTGTAATAAAGCTCCAACTAATTGATCTTTAACATCCTTTCTGGTTCTCAAATTCTATGCTTTATTGTTTCCTATAAATAAATTTAAAATGCATTTTAATAGGATATGTAGGTTTATTTTATTAGTTAGTTTCTAAGTTGCTCTTCTTCCTGCATATATATTTTTACTTTTATGCAAAGCAACCAATTTTTTTTATTGTTGATTTAAAAGGAACTTAGTGTTTTAAGCACCACAGAATTCCCGTTATTAAATATAGGCTAAAGGCACATGAAATGAATGAAGAATATTCCATTTAGTTTATATTTTAAATCTCCAAAACCATTCCACTGGTTTATTTTTCTTGAATGAGCCCCCTACCATATTTTTGGTTCAGTTTGATTTACTAGTTTATCTCAATAGTAAAAACATCTGATTTATTTAAAATTCTTTCATAGTGATTTAGTGACTTTTTTTACTCTGATTATGAATAGACAAACAGAGGAAATACTAAGATATATATATTTATGGTTATCATAAATAAGTGTGTTTTGTTCTATACCTTTTTGTTGTTTTTCCAACCCCCAAATATCTCTGCTGTTCTGGTTAGTTTTTATATGACCTGAATAGAAATTCTTTCTGTATCTCAAAAGTTTTTCTTTGTGAAGCATTTTTCTACAATATTTGCTGGGCTAATTTAGATGTGATTTCCCAAAAGGCACCTGACTTAAAAAAATCGTTTTATTCATTCAAGGACTGAGAGTGTCCAGGATTTTAGGAGAACAAAAAACAGAGGATATGGGGAGGAGTGAAGTAAAAACTGTGATGTAGTTTTGAATTTCTGCTGTGGGTATATTTCAGTGATATCTATGCATACTTTGTTGTTTTTTTTAACAATCTGAATAAAGATGTGCTATCTAAACAAGTTCAGAGTGAGTACAGTTGAGGATTTTGAAACGTAAACCCTTCTGGGGGCTTTAGCTTCATAAACCTTGTAATAACAAAGCCATATGAGTCCTAGAATCATTTTTCATACTTCTTAGTTTCTCACAGGGGAACATTATTGACTCTTCCTTTTGCACTGAATTTTAAAACACGCTGAATTATGTTATCAGATAGTTTTATAGTGAATAATCTTGTTTGGTTAATGTACTTGGAAGGCTAATTGTGTGGAGGTAGAGACAGAAGTGTTTCAATTTTGCCTAAGATTGGAGAAGATAAAGGTTAAATTGTTCCTTGAAAACAGCACAGAATAGAAACCCACCCCAAATACCATTTTCTGCCATCTTCTTCACACAAGGATGCTTATGTCAATGAAATTCAGATAATTAAAAAGCCAAGGGAAGCACCTGTGGCAGTCTCCCATCTTTTAGCTTACCTTTTGTTAGATTTCGGCAGATTTGTTTTCACTCAGTAGGAAGCATCACTTGGAACAATAGAATGCATTTGCCATATTTTGTTGTGTTGTTTTAACTGTTGCTTTAGGTTTCAGATACATGGTGTCACTTACCAAAGCCTGCCCCTCAGCTCGTGTCCTCACAGAGAGCAGAGCGTATACTGACCTTCCAGCCGAACACTTCCGTCTCACCCCGGGCCCCTCCACCGTTGTCGTCAGAGGTTTAATTGCCTACTATGCATTTTATTTATCGACTTTGGGTTGTTTCTCTTTTCAGTTATTATGAACAGTTCTGCCTGTCACAGTCACGTGTAAGTCTTGCTATAGACGTCATGGTTTCATTTCTTTTGAGTAGTTAGCTACTTACTACTAGGAGGACGAGGGGTTTATTTCTGACAATTTTGTACCATTTTGTATTCCTACCAGCAGTGTTCTTCTCCACATCCTCACCACCATTTGCCTTCTGCCTCCTCATTGTAGCCATCCTTATGGAAGTGATCGGGTTTTCACTGGCATTTCCCTCGTCACAGTGACGCTGAGCATCTTTTCCGTGTGCGTCAACCCGTTTGTATACCTTCTTTGGTGAAAAAGCTATCCAGAACTTTCGCTGTTTTTTAAATTGGATTATTTTGTTTTCTTATTACTGAGTTTTAAGAGTTTTTTTTATATATCCTGGGTCCAAGTTGTTTAATATGATTGGCAGGTATTTTCTCATAGTCTGTGGCTTATCTTCTCAGTGTCTTAGGGGTGTCTTTTGAAGCAAAAGAAAAGCCTTTAATTTTGCGGAAGTCTAATTTATCATTTTTTTAATCACTTGTGCTTTTTTGTGAAATTTGTGATTGCTTCATGTTTGAAAGATATTTTCACAGAATAATCGAATTTTAGTTTAACAATATTTTTCTTTCAGTACTTTTAAGATATTTGCTCCACTGTCTTCTGGTTTTCATTGTTTCTGATAAGAAGTTTTTCTTATTTTTGTTGTTTTTTATATAATGAGGATTGTTTTCCCCTGGCTCCTCTTAAAATTTTCTCTATTATTGGGTTTAGGCTATTTGATTACAATATGACTGTAGTCATATGTATGGTTGTATGATGGTGTTTTTCTTTGTCTTTTCCTTGGAGTTCATTGACTATTTTGGATCTGAATTTATAGCTCATTATATTTAGAAGTTTTGCAGCCATTTTTTTTCCCCCAAATATTTTTTTCTGTCTCTTCCTCTTCCCCACCCCCGGTTTCTGTAGCATCAAGTACATATATATTAGACTTCCTTTTTTCTGTTTTTTTTTTTTCTTTCTGTACCTTCATTTTCAGGTTTAGGAGTCTTTTCTTATGTGTTGTTTTAATCTGCCATTAAATACATCCAGTGTATTCTTCATATCAGACATTATAGTTTTCATCTCTAGAAGGACAAGTTGGGTTATTTCGTATAGTTTCCATATCTCTAATTTAAAGATGTGCACTTTTTTCTCTTCCGTTTTGACCAGTTGGAATACAGTTGTAACTGTTTGAGTATTCTTGCCTACCAATTTGAATATCTTTGTCATTTTTGTGTGTATTTCAATGTATTGATTTTTCTCTTGGTTATGGGTCATATTTTCATGCTTCTTTGTATTTCTGATAATTTTTGATTGGGTGACAGACATGGTGAACTTTACCTTGTTGAGTGCTGGATGAAGATATGCCTGCATATATGTATGCATGTGTATAAACGTCCTTGAGCTTTGGTGTGGGACCCAGTTACCTTAGTTGGAAACATCTTGATCCTTTTTGGCCTTATGTTTAAACTCTGATTGGTGGGACCAGAGTGGTATTTAGCACTAATTTTGTCCCCCTTTTGAGGCAAGTTCCTTCCAAGTGTTCTATGCAGTTTTCTCTCTCTGCTTAGGAACAGGAACTCTTCTGGGTTTGTCCTGAGGCTTATTCTTTCCAATCCTTGCCAGTGATTCTTTCCCCACCCTCAGATTGTTTCTTCATACACATGGGCTGGATGTTACTCTGCTCAGTCCTGGAGGGAAGATTGTTAATATCCAGAACCTCTCTCTCTGTAGCTTTCTCCTTTTCTTTACTCTTATCTGTGAACATCAGCACCCCTCGGGCTCCCAGCTCCATTCCTCAACTTAGGGAAAGACATCCAGACTGCCTGCTTTCCCCTACCTGCACTGCAGCTGAAAACTCACTCTGGGCAGTAAGCTGGGCAGTCGGGCTCCCTTTGTTTTTCCCTGTTTCTCAGGCACCACTGTCCTTATTGCCTGATGTTCAGTGTCATGAAAATTGTTACATTACGTACTTTGTCCATTTTTTTAAAGGGGGGAAAGTAAGTGCAATCTGTGACAGAAGTGGACATTGGAGTAGTAGAGTTTGAAGGTAGGGAAAAGTGTAGATTTCTTCATCACTGGTATTGAGAGGATGGTATCTTCAGTAAGGTTTGTTAATGCTTCTGAGTGTCACTGAGCATGGTGCTAGACATCATGTAATTATTTAATACAGAAATATGGAAGTCTCAGTACATGGTATAGAACCCATCTCATCACCATAAAATAACTCTGTTCTTTTGTGATACAAATCATTAGAGACTATTGTGTGTCACTGTGTAAGAAGTTATTTTCACTTTTTCAATAGGTGGCTCTTTACTTAAAATCCCATTTAGTTCCAAGGTAAAAACATTTTCATTAATATAATTCAAAAGAGAATTTAATGTTTGTTTTGTTAGTGTAGAAAGAACCATTTTCTTTGTAGAAACATAACTTTTACCTTCTAGTAGGATACATTTAAATGTGATATATTACTTTTTCTAGCTACATATTTTTTTCAGGCTTTCTTATGATAGCAAAGTTAAACTGTTATTTTGTTTGTTCCAAATTTCTCTTGTTCTCTCCAGATGGCAGCTGATTCAAGTGTACATATAATGTATTTACATTTTTCCAGTTAAAAGTAATAAGCCCATTTTTAATGCTGTTGAATTGTTTAATGAATAAAAGATTCAAATGTCTTCAGTGCTTATGTCTTGGTTTGTAAAATAAATAATCCTGAAAGTACTAGTATTGTTGATAATGTTACCTGAATTGTGATTGAAGAATTTTATTTATCTATTTTATAGTTCTGTGATTGCTATTTCCATATTTATCGGGTTACACAATCATTTGAAAATTCTCAGTTGACAAGAATCCCAACTTTGCAAAGACAATTATATATTGTATCATATTATAATAAAATACCTGTCTGACTGCTGAAATACCTCGTTGGAAACTTACCATTTCTAGGTCAGGTTCCAGTGAGTCCAGTTTCCCTCATACAGAATATGCTGGTAGGCGAACTGTCACTGGGAGAGATGACCAGCCCCAGTGACAGGTGTGGGAGGCTGGGGGAAGGGCATGTGCTGCTCGTTTCATTGGCTGCTCTAAGGGTATTGGAAATTACTACTTGCTCTGCCTGAGTTTGAGCTTGGCAGTAGTCCAGAAACAGTAGAGATTTGCATGAAATACAAACATGGATTATTTTTAGTCAGTTGGTTCTTCCTTTAAAAACGTTGATTGCAGTGTGGCCTTCCTTTTTTTTTTTTTTAACTCTCCAAGTTAAAAGACTATGGAGAAAGTATCTGTAAAAGTTGAGTATTTCTTGTTAAACTACCAGCAGAATTTCTTGTAATGCTTAGGCCCGTGATCACAGTGGTATAATTTGATTAGTATATCTGGAAAAGAATTACTGCGCTCCTTTCTGTGTGTCAGGTAGTGTGCTAATTACTGGGGATCCGGATCAGATTCGTGGCTTTCCCTGGAGGAGGGGTCTGGTTTAGTGGTGAAGGAACTAGGTGAAAAGATGCCATATAGTAATCTCTGCTGTCACTGAGGCCCTGGAGGAGGCCCTGCGAGGGCCAGGGGTCGCTGTGCCCTGGAGACAGCAGCGAGGGCCGGCCGGTGCCGCAGCGTGGAGCCTGTACATTGCAGAGGAGCCGTGGTTTTCCATGTACCCCCGGACCTGAGATTTTTAGCTTGCAGCACACAGAGAGGAATACAGTTTTTAGCTCTTTCATTATTTTAGGAAGGATCTCAGAATTTAAGTCATTTTCATTCACTGGATAAAACAATTTCATGATAAATCTAGTCAGTATTTATTTTGATACTTACATTTCAGTATAGGTCTCTTGTTGTCTTGGCAGTTGAGTGTAACCACTCTTTAATTCGTGACTTAGCAAAAAATTGAAAGTAGATATCTAATTTCTTGGGACTTCTACTAAGCACCCTGCCCTCCCTTGTCTAATCCTGTGTGTGGTACCAGCACTGCCCTGACTGTTGGAAAGCGCCGTCGTCTTTCTCTAAGATTGCGCAGGTAGTCACATCACCAGTGGATGGACAGGGGAGGTGATTGTTTTTTTTGGAGGGGTAGTAGTAAAGTGGGAGTGGGAGGTATTAATGGCCCAGTTAACTCAATCAGGAAATGGAGAGTCTCCACCTTCGTGTGGAACATAAGAATCAAGCATTAAAAAACCAATAGGTTAAAGGCACATATGTTCCTTCCTCCTAGGATAACTTGTAACCCAGGTAATCTAAGTTTTTAAAAATAGACAAAGTTTAGAAGTGTATACCTACTTTATAGGTGATATTAAAAAATCAAATGAAACTGCCTTTTTATATCTGTTTCTTTTAAAATCCACACACACATTCATCCCATCATTAATGTGTGTTATCTTTTACGTTCTTCCGTTTGGCATTGTTTAATGAGGATTGTGTTGCTTTAGACCCTCTCTTTCCCACCCTTCACCGTCCTCCCAGTATAATCACATCTCAACTTTAGGTTAAGACCATTTTACTGTTTTCATTACTAATTCTTTTTAACTTTGTTCACTACGGATATAAGTATTTCACTATACTGTAATTACATTTCCTTTCTTGGATAACTTTTAGTTTTGCCGGGAGTTAAAGTTTGCCTCATTCATTTCTCATGACTTTTTTTTTTTTTTAAAAATCTGATTAGTTCTTTCACCACCGTCCAATAGCTCAACAGTAGTTTTTCATGTCATAGCTGTCAGATAATTTTTTTCAATTACATTTTTTTCCCTAATAGACATACTTTCTGGATGTCTCCTACCCGTTTTTGCAGTGGTGGTTACCTTACTAAGGTTGTACTGTTCTTTATTTCTGTATACAGCCCTCTCCTGGGATCCCCCTTTCATTTTTTTGTGCTGACTCTTCTCTATGCCTCTTATATATGGATAGATCTGCTGTTTCCTGAATCACTTGTCATTTGATTGTGCACGTCCGTCAGTACCTTCATGAGAAAGTGTGAATAGGAAGTAAATTGTTTAGACCTTATGTTTTTAAAACTACCTTTACTTACACTCTCACATTTGAATAGTTTGTTTGGCTAGGCTAGAGTAATATAGGATGGAAATAATTTTCTCTAAGACTTTAAAAAATGTAACTTCTAACTTCTAGTATTCCTGCCTTCAGACTTTTCATGTTGCTGAAAAAATAGATGCCATTTTGGTGAGTGACCCTTTCTTTATATGTGACCTCCTCCCCCTTCCCTACCCCTGGTGCTATTAAGATTTTCACTGTGTGTTTGCGTTTCTGTGGGTCTTTGTTTTTGATTCTTCATTGTGCTGGGCACTAAGTTTGTGCTGTTCTTTATTTCTGGGCAGTTATCTTGTAATATTTATATACTTTTTTTCTCTCTCTGCTTTCTCATTCTGAAACTCCCGTTGGTTGCATTTGGATACTGAATTGATTGATCTTTTACTGATTTTTCCATTCCTTTATTGTTTTCTGTCTAAGAGATTACTTTGACTTTATCTTCCAACCTGACTATTATTTTTCTCTTTATATTTTTTTATTTCAAAGTGTTTTTCTTTGTATTTCATTCCTCATTATAGCCTTCTATATTTCTTCCATGGATGCGATATCCTTTTTTCCTCGTTGAAATAAATGTTAGTTTTTAAATGTTTCTTCTATTCCTTGCATTATCTCTGTTTCTTCTGAATTTCTCTCTTGTTAAAAGTTATGCCAAAGGCTTTATTCAGAAGTGTTCATTTTTAAGGGTGAAGCACTAAATGCTGATTGGAAGCTCTCAGTGTGAGCTGGGATTGTGGACGGGCAGGCATCTCTTCAGGGTCCTGATGTTATCTGCCAGCTCTGTCGTTGGGGACTTCCTCAGGTTGACATGTGAAAATCTTTCCTCTGGAGCAGTTTATTTTCTCCAGAGAAGGTACCTATAGTCTTCTGCTTGGAAAGATGGTGAGTGATGTTTAAGCCTGGCTCTGACATTCTAGAGCTGAACTATGGAGAGAAGGAGTTTAAGTTCTCAGTGTTCAGTAATGACTCTGATCACGGCTTAGCCCATTTCACAAGCCGTCCCCTCCCTGGGAGCCCTGAGCATTTCTATTTCTGGTCCATGTCTACAGAGAACCTCTCTTGCCTAATGGAATAGGGGTGGTAGTGGTCCGATGCTTTGGTTTTTACCGACTTTCACTTATTTCCCCTGATTTTAATCGGATGATCCCCAGTTCCTGAGCTTTCCGGGTTATATAAGCCGTCTTGCTTTGCCCCTTATTGATATGATATCCTATTTCCTATGCCCCTCGGATGTTTCTGATTGGCCTGCCTTCTCTCTGCTCAATTGCTTCTTATGCCTCCATATGCTTTCCCATCTGCATATATTGTTAGTAATACTGTTTCAGTTAACAAATCACCTCAAAACTTCATTTTATTGAAACAATCATTTTACTATCTCCCCCCCGTTTTTTTGGGTCAGGAATTCAGGAAGGGTGACATTTTGACTAGGCATCTGTCACATGGCTGCAGACAAGACACTGGCTGGAGTTGGGAGGAGGGTGGGGAGCAGCTGGGGACCGGCTGGTCATCTCTTCACTGGGTGTCAGGGCAGAAGCTTAGAGACAGGAGAAAGTGGAGCATGGTTGTGCTACAGTTGTGGGGTGGCAGAGCTGCAGGAGCAGGAGTAAGCCGTGGGAGATGGCCCCTTAGTGTACTAGCTTGGAAACGAATTCTTTTTTCAACTTCCTTCCAGGCATCTTCACATTCCTATTTAAATCTCTTCTCAAAATACAATTTTCAGGTTTTTTATTTTTGTCCCCCAGTGCTCTTTTAAGGTACCTGAACATCATTGTGGAAGAAAGGACATTCTGGAGAAATGAAAAATGCCCCAAAGCAGTTATTTTCCAGATTGGGATTTGGATCTCCTTAGACCTGTTTGGTGTCTATTGGCTTATTGGGGATTTTTGCGGGATGTGCTGTAATGACTTGATGTTACTGGAAAACAAAAGTAAAGCCAGGTAAAGCAGCGCTGTCTGAGTGGGAGGAAGTTGCAGGGTCGAGGCAGTGGATGGATGGCGCAGGTGCCAGGTACACACCGTTGTGGGGGAAGCTTCAATATAGGGCTGGAAAGGAATCAGAAAATTTCGCTCAGGGTAAACAGAGTGTATTTCAGAAAGAAATGTTTTGCGAGCGAAAACATCATTTCCAAAAGAGTAGGCTATTATTAAAGACTGCTTTATTTTTTTACAGTTCTTATGGAAAGAAAGCTTCCACATACTTCAAACATTTTAAGATTCTTTCAGTTGTAGTTCTTAAGTGCATTTCATAACATACATCTTATTGACAGTAGTCCTTGAAGAAAAGAGAAGCAAAGAATAGTGAAAATATAGTGTCATCGTTCTGTAAAAATTAAATGATTTGAAATTGATAATACTTTCTGGATTGACCCTTTTCTAAATGTAATACTATCCTCTGCTTTCATAAATGTAATTGTTAAGGTCTTCTCATGTACAGTTTGTATATAGAGTGTAAAGGCAAGTTGTTAATTCAGAGAAATTGTTCATGTTCGAAAGACTATGAATCTGGAAGAAGTAAAAGTAAATCTTTAAACTCGAATTGCAAGACTGTCTGCTCATATTTAATTGACACATTCAACATTGGTTGTAATGGATCATTTGCCATTTAACTGACATTAACGACCTCAGTTAGCTCATGTTTTTATATTACATTGGCTGTTTATTTTTTGTTAATTTACTTTAGTGTTCAGCTTCCTATTCATTAAAGTGTTTTTCTTTTTATAGATATGAAGAACTACCATGCCTTGAATCTCTGTCTTTTTTATTATTAAAACTTTTATACACATACTGGGTTTAATTAAATATATTTTTATAGCCTGAAAACATGAACCATATTGATAGTAAAACTTAAACATCTGCACATTGCTGCAAAACTAATTCTGCAAGAGAACTCAGATCTAAGTGGCCTGATCCTGTCCCAGTTGTCCTTAGAAATTTGGGCCCCGCCCAGTTTGCCTCGAATCAGCTGTCCCATTCATTGCACTGGGTAACTTTTCAGTGTTAGTATTCTTACCTCCTCCTTTTTTTCTGTCAATTTTAAACAATTTCTGCCAAATTTCTACTTCTTGGAAGGCTTTGTCTTTGATCTGTCAAGATTCACACTGGTGAGGAAGAGATTTAGGGAAGCTCACCTGCCCTTCCTTTCAGTTACATTTTCATTTGAATTACTCATCTACCCTCAGGTGTGGAGGCTGCAGGGCGGGTTTGGGTAGCCAGGCCGACCTTCCTCTCATCCTTTAATAGTTAAGCCAGTAACACCTGTATGGGATGGCATTGCATTTCCACTCATTAAGAGAGGAATGCCCCTCTTTCAGGTTCATGACAAATATTTATTAAATACTTAATTTTATTTCAGTTCTAATTTCTGTTTAATAGAGAGATTTTTAAGTTTCCAAAGTTTAGATGACTAATAATTTCTAAGATCATTCAAAGTAAACCTCCTATAGACAAACATCATCAACAGAAGACATAGCCAGGATGGGTGGTTAAGGCTCTTGGGTTTGCATTTGGCTCTGTCACTCACCTGGGCAAATTGTCTAGTTAGTTTGTGCTTTGGTTTCCTTGCCAGTGAAATGGAACAATAGTACCTGTATTTTAGGTCAAGATGAACATGTAATGCACTTAGAACTTTGCTTGACACATGGTATTTACTCAGTAAATGCTAGGTGTTGCTATTACTATTATTATTAAAGACTGTAGCCAGCTTTTTTGAAGGCCCGTGCTACCACTTTCGAAAGAAACAACTCTCAGCATAACAGTAGTAAAAGTGATAAACATGATTGAAACACAAACTGGCTGCTTATTGTAAGTAATTTGTGAAAAATCTAAAGGTGGGGTGGAAATACTTGCCTTTTTCTTCCATCCCAGAAGGACAATTACAGCTAATATTTTTATCTATTTCCTTCTTGCCCACGCTAAGAAAATCTGATATGTGGGAAATCTGGATTTGTAGGACACAATTTTGAGCTGAAGGTGGAGGGATTATTGCCCAAGGATTTAGTTGTAGATTCACTAAAGAGTGGGAACTTGAAGAGTAAGAAGGGAGCACAAGGGAATAGAATCAAACACTAACTGATAATGTGTCAAATAATGTAAACTGTTGGGCCAGTGACTTAATTTGCAGGTGTCCAATTTGTGTAGAACCTCAAAGGAGAGCGTCTGTTGCATTACGTGAGTGGCTCACATTTTGTGCTCCCTTCGTCCCATTCGCACATGGCACTTGTGATGTGCACAGTTTGCTTCCTGCTCTGCTTATCTAGGGGCTCCATGGCCAACAGCAGTGGGGGGAGGGGAAGAATGGCAGACGTACCCGTGGAGTCCTTTCATGGCTGTCTTCTGGCCAGCTATTCCCTAGTTGAAATGTGGGCAGCACATCCTCTTGTTTCTACCAGAAAGTGAATGGGTGTACTAGAAAGTGGTCAGGGACTGCAGCAGGAGCTCTGCAACCGCCAGTTCTGATGGGTTGTGTGTGTGTGTGTGTGTGTGTGTGTGTGCGCGCGCGCGCGCGCATTTGCAAGCTTAGTGGCTTGTCAGTCACTGCATTCAACATAACTGATCTGTCTTTGGTTCACTGGGCTGCTGCAACGTGCTTCAGTCATTTTGAACACACTTCAACATATGGAACCATCTGATAGAATGGGAGATGGATGTTTTACTTCTTTGTTCCTATGCATTTGGAGGCGGTTTATCCTTGATTGGCCAGTTCTAGAGCCATTAACCCCAACCACCACCTCCATTAGAGAACAATAACCAATATTAATGTCAGTTAGACATGTGCATTCTGATACTCAGGGAAATGTGCCATAAAAGTAGGGAGAATTTCTTCGTTTTTTGCTCGTGTGTATTCTGCACCAGTGGCTTGGACCCATGTCCACATAAGAGCCATGTTGCCATAGGGATCTGACAGCTCTGTTGGCTTTATGGTTCTCTCTCTCCCTTTCCCTGCTATTGTGACATGGAGACCTCTGAATTGTTGCAGTTTCTCCCAGTTCTTTCCTCTCTCTTTGGATTTCACTTCTTGGCCATTGTTTATTACATTTTGTCATCATTACTCTTGATTCTCTTACCCATTATCTTCTGTCCCATGTGCTCTGCAAACCCTCCAGGTCAGGGCACCATGCCGTTTCTGTGCTCCTACGTGTCTTTCTTAGCTCTGCTGGGGGCAGGACTTCATAGTGATGGTGGTTCTGGTAGAGGATCATCTTGTATCCTGGAGGTCAAGGTGAAGTGAAGAGTATGTCTTTTTAAGTTATGAAGATCCCAAGCAAGAAAAAAGATAATGATCTATTTTGACAGTCACAAGAAAATGCACGTTGATCATCAACAACTGAAAGGTGCAGGAAGCTATCATAGCTGTACTACACAAAGCCAGTGCGTAAACTGAAGAAACTAAAGTTTTACTGATAGTGGACTGTTGGGTTTTAATCCCAGTTGGCCCACTTGATAGGCCGGTTTACTTAACACCTCTAAACCTGTTTCCTCATCTGTAAAATGGAGATGCTAACCCACATCTCAGGGTTCCTGAGAGAGCCAGTGGGATAATACTCCCGTATTAGAGTGCACACAGAAAAAGTGCTCAGTCACGAGAGGGGGTGGCAATAGCTGGGGAAGTAGCAGTGTTTGTTTTGCGGTTATTTCCCATGTGATGGGAACCCTCTCCACAGCTGCCATGTGCAGGAGCGATGAGAAGTAGCCAGCTAATAGTTAATCAGAGGCATCTAAGCTTGTAGTTTATCCCTTTGGTATAATTCTTGCCAATTAATTTGATTTTTGACTTTACCGAGAGTAATGTAAAATTTCTTATACAAAAAGTATTTATTTAACTCGGCTTCAGTGAGCACTTGAAGAGCACGTGCTGTCTGGCCAGGCCCTGGGGAGTGTGAATGGGAAAACAATGGGCCTGCATCCTTGGAGAGCTTAGTCTGCTGCGTTAGAGTCAACGGACTGGATAGCCAGCAAGGCAGATTTCCTTAGCTTTCTGTTTTATTTTATGTTTTTGCTCTATTGCACTTACTAACCAGCCAATTTATGGTACGTAACTAGCCAATTACGAACCATAAATGGCTTTTCATGGCTAATCATATCTCACAGCCAAGATGATTAATAATTACAACTGTAACGGTAACAACAACTAACTAACATTGACTGAGGGTGTACTGAGGAGCCAGGCACTTTCTCAAGCGTTTTACAGGTATTAGCTCATTTAAATTTCACAGCTTTCCCTTGGGGTCTGTCATTAGTCCCCTTTGTGTTCAGGCTCTGAGGAGCAGCACTTGACTGGGTCGCATGGCTGGCATAAATGGCAGGGATAGAATTTGGACCCTGGCAGTGTGGCCCCACAGAACTTACTGTGCTGGCCTGTATCTTAGGGTATTCATAAGAAAATGGGGATCCATCCATATATTCATCTAAGATTGTCCATGCTATCGCACCAATTTAGAATTAGAAATGTTAAGGGCAAAAGTTTATTTTTATTTTTTTCTTATATCTGTCTTGAATTTCAAAAATTTAAAGGCCGTTTTCATGACTATATTGTCAGGATACTGACGTTTAAGTTATTTTAATAGGGAAAAATTGGAACTTAACGTTTTCATTAACAGTAGTTATTCTAAATGTCCTGACTTTTTTGCCCCAAACATTTTTGGTACTTCAGAAGTTCTGTTGGAATTGGATGCAGTATTTGTAAACTGCTCTTTATTGTGTACCTTAATGTGCTTCTCAAGTGTCAACATGTTTGTTCAAGTGTAGATTTTTAAAATCTTAATATTGAAAATTGTCAAGATACGTAACAAAGTTGTAATCCTAATTAAATAACAAAGAAAACAATATTTAAAACGGTCAACAGTTACACAGCTCTATCTCTTGTTATGAACAGTAACCTTGAACATAGATTCTTATTTTTTATTTTAATTTTCTTTCCACAGTAGAAATAGTTCATGCATAGTATGTGGTGTATGTGACGTATATATGTGTATACGTAATAATGTATATACCATATACTGTGTTTCCCTGAAAATAAGACCTAGCCAGACCATCAGCTCTAATGCGTCTTTTGGAGCAAAAATCAATATAAGACCCGGTCTTATTTTAATATAATATACGATTGGGACTTATTTTAATATAAGACTGGGTATAATATAATATAATATGATAAATATAATACCAGGTATAATGTAATGTAATGTAATATAATAACGGGTCTTATATTAATTTTTGCTCCAAAAGATGCGTTAGAGCTGATGGTCTGGCTAGGTCTTATTTTCAGGGAAACACGGTAATAACTGTACAAGATACAGTATAAATGTAAATTGCACTAAGTTTACATTTAGCTTTTGGATTTTTGCATAAGTAGTTAAAATTTCTATAGATACAAACACAAGCATACGAGTGTGTGTTTGGGTAACCCTTCACTTGGGAAAACCGTTCGGTACAATGCCCGTTGCTCTTGCTCATTTCTAAGTTTGCAGGTTTGAGGGGAAAACCTCATGTTAAAAGAAAGTGTTACATGTTAACATCTCATCGTGATGTAAATGCCCTTTCTAGCTTGTTTATAGTTGAAAAAAATCATATTCATAATAAAAATGAAAAGCCAATTACTTTTGTGTTATCTTCACAGTCTTTGAATATAGAAGATGGTTAGTTTGTTTTCAGTGATTCTCCAGCTTTATTCTAAGTGTGTGTTTTTGATTTGGTGTGCCTCTGTGAATTTTCTGTGTTCCTTACCGGTAAAGGAGCCCAGTGAGCAGGGCAGAAGGCTACCAGGAGGGCCTTACCTTCTGGAGTGGGAGGTGTTCAGAACGGGCTCCTCTCTGTTGGGCCTGCATGCTGATCAAACTCACAGCAGCTGTCGTGGCCCTGCAGACTACACACGGCCTGTTTCCTGCTCAGAGGCCACCGGACCTGGGAGAGGTGGCCTAGCTGCAGAGTCCCATTAGGCTTACGGGCGTCACAACGATGCAGTGACACAAAGGTTAGTAGCCAGTATTGGACTTGAGTGAGCCACCAGCCGGAAAAGATGGTGGAGAGCAGCAACTCAGTGTCATTCTTTGGTGGCCAAGTTTATTTTCTGGATTAAAAAAATATCCATAGTTAAGAAAATAATGCTCAGTGAATTGAAAGACAGATCTTAATAATAGATCTTCAAATACCTCCTGCAGAGGGTGGGAGCTTCATCTTTTAAGTTTAACCATTTGAGGCCATAGGGTAGTATTAGATCTACTCAGTGGTGTAATTCTTATTGTAACACAGGATAGGGCAAATTCGTTCACATCTTCAGGTTTTTATCATAAGTATTCTGTTAGATGTGCAGTGTGGTAATTCTGGCCCACAAACATTTATTTCCTACGGTATTTTGTGAGATGTTTGTGAGACTTCATTTTATATTAGTTTGGAGATGGATGTGATGCTTGGGGATAAAATATTTTAGACCTGTAAGGCCCTAATATTTAAAAAAATTGAAGAATCTCTAAAATACAGATTCTTCAGAGCAGCCATCATGAAGTAGTGCCAAAGCTGTTTAATATAATTATCCCAACTTTCAAATTATTTTGAATGCCGTAGAAATAATAGTTATCCCTTTGACAGTGTAGGTAGGAACCATTGTTCTTTCATAAAAGCTAGAAACAAAATAGTCTTGTTTTTTAAATGAAACAGTCTATTCATTTGTAATGATCAACTTTTGAATTTTTGTTGGTAAACCTATGGACAATACATTCTAAAATTTCTAAAATCAAATGCAAATTCCAGATAGTACCTCTTTGTAAAATATATACTGTATTACATATTTACTGACTAGCTAATATAATTATTGAACGACACTTATTCAAATTATAAAATCAATATTTACTGAATGTCCAGTAAATGACGAAAGGCATTGTACTGTGACAGCAGGGACTGTGGAGAACGTGAAGTCTGTCTGGTGTGTGGAAATGCACGTTTTCACTTTGGGATATTTTCTTAACGTGGATTTCTGTGTTTGCTTTTCCCAAAAGTATTATTTGAGAATGTTTGACACAGTGACAGTGGAAGTAGAGACTTACTCAGATTATTTTTTCTTTCATGAGTCAGTTGACTTGAAGGAATTGAACAGCTCATTTGTTTATATTATCATCAATACTAGAACTCTGCTCATCATGTATGTGGGTCCACATTCTCTTTAAATAACAGACCTGATTATATACGTAGGTGGTAGGAAGTCTTAATGCAGAATGTTCCAGTGTGTTTGAAACCTTAAAACAGCAGTTTTGACTCCAAAGAATACCATTTCATTGTTTAGGGATGTGCACAGAGGAGTTCCTGAGGTATCATTATTGATGTACTCCCTCCAAGGAGAAAATGACATTTAAACAACACACAAACAGAAAAAATACATTCACAAAAGGCTTTTCCCAAGTGAAAACCCAGTCCTCAGACTTGGATAATAAGAAACAGCTTTAAAAAAATTGTGTGTGTGTGTGTGTGTGTGTGGTGTGTGTGTGTGTGTGTGGTGATTGAATAAGGATAGCTACATGCCATTATTTCTAACGACTACTATCCCTGTTACCTGTTTTGGGTTACCTTACGTGCTCTATCTCTAATCCTCAGACCAGTCCCTCAAGCGTCGGTGAAGTTTAATAACCTGTCCAAGACCACATAGCTTTTAAGAGGCAGAAGACAGCTTCACCGTCTGTGTTTCTCTCCATCTGTTCATCTCTCTCTCGGGAGTTGCTTGGAGAGATTCTTTCACCCTGAGCCTGAGTCCTCAGCTTGCCCAGCCATGCCCGGGTGATCCAAGGGTAGAGAAGAAGTCAGGGTAGACGGACTTGGCAGTGGGCCTCCCTGTGACACCCCTCTGCTGTGTCGGATTGCGAGCACAGGAGGTTGCTGAACTCCAAAGACCCCCAACGAAGTGCCAGAGGAGGTGGCTGTGCCCTGTTCTTTCTTGTGGGCTTGGGGTTTCAGGTGCCCCTGGTGACCAGTGAGGTAGTAGGAGGCCCCAGCATCTCCCAGGATAGGCTGAGATGATTTACAAACAGGTCCCTGAAAGATTAATTTCATTTTCCTTCTCCGTTAATTTTTCGTTACTAAAAAGAACTCTGGTTGCCTCTAAGGTACAAAAAGGGCTAAAGAAAAGGAAGAGATTGTAAGTAGCTGTTGACCTGTACCCTATTTTACAAATTGACGTACAGTGTGCTGACTAAGGAACCAGCTGATTGGATACTTTCTGGGCAAAGATTGTCCTAAATGACTGCCGGAGTCCTGGTAACTGATAGAGCAGCTGCGTTACATCGATAATGATATATGTTAGTGAATGATACAGGATCACTTTGTGCCACGCTCAGGGCACCATACTCGGAAATGAACACTGACTTGGCACCAGGTCCTGGAACCTGCCACTTAACTAACCTTTCTGAGCCTTTTGGAGTTTTTTACTTACGTGGCTAGTGCAGAGTTCTTGTGAAGACATACTTAGTGACAGAGTGGTTAATGCTGTACCAGCTACTATTCAGCGGTCACCAGATTCCTTGGAGAAGCTGCTGACAACCACGTGTTGGGTTCTTACTGTGTCACTGATGTGGAAGTAGGGTGGCCTGATAAAATACAGGACAGCCAGTTAAATTTGAATTTCAGATAAGCAATGGATAATTGTTTAGTATAAGGATGCCCCATGTATTGCATGCGACACGTGACACAGGACATATTACTAAATCTGGAACCCCAAATGGTAGAAGAATTCACTTGGGCAACGGGAAGGAGGTCTCTCTCCCATGAGCCTCCCATATCAGTTGGAACGCTTAATATTTATTAAGATCCCCTAAATCTTTAAGCTCTTCCAAACTCGGGACTAAATCCTTTAACCACGCATCGTACTCCGGCCCTGTGTGAATAACAGGAATAGCTCATGTTCATAAAAATTTTCCTTAATTTTGTCCAGAAGCTTGGATAATGAGTAGGCTACACCACAGTCTGGATGCTGATACTGTTCTCGGCAGGTGGTAGGAGAGGAGGCCATAAGGAGTATCTGCAGGGCTGACGACACCCCTGGGCAGATGTCTTTTCCTGCAGTCGGGGTGGGTGTCTTCCTGAGACTGTAAGACTCCCCCAAAGCCTCAGAAAGGCGATCTTTTTGCAAACCCATCAGTAACAACCCACCACCTTTGTGGTACCCAGGCAGGGACAGGATAATGCACTGAAAGTGCACTGAGCCTTGGAGCCGAAGCCTGAATCCTGCCTCTGTCCTCCTTTCGCCGTGTGAGCTGGGCCTCACGCTTCACGTCTCTGGGCCTCGGCTGCTTCTCTGTAAAGTGGGGGTTTCTGCCCCAGAGAATTGTTTGGGGAAATCAAAATAAATCACAAGTCAAAATAAAGTGTTAAGAGTGTTTTGTAAATTGTGGTATATCTTACAGATAGAGGGTGTTAAGGCTGTGGCTATTACTATTACACTGCATTTTGCTTTTTGGAAGTTTTACCAAGGATTTTTGGGGTTTTTTTAACAACTGAATTTTAAGCCTTGTCAGTGCCTCATATTAAATTAGATTTTTACTGCATAGTGTTAATAAATTTTGTGAATTGGAAATGTAGTTTCACAATGACGTTAATGTCCAAATCAAATCAGCCTCCTGATTGATTTTTTTTTTAAATCCACACTTCTGCCGTATTCGTGGATAACCCTGATGATTTATTACAGTGACTGAAGAACCATGGTGAAAATAGGATGACGTGGGATGTTGGGAGGGGGAAAAAGAACCATGTCATTAATAGAGAGAATGCCATACGGTCAAGTTGGCCCAGTAGGCGGATGATTCGCGTTACTAAAGACAGATACGTTTTCAGTGATCTCAGTCTCCAGGGAGTTCATTTTGAATCTGTTGTTTTCACAAGCACATGTGAATTGATGTAGTCTGTGGGAAACACCAAAATAGGTGTAAAATTGGTCTCAAAAGTTGTGATTTTCTATGCATATTACACTAATTATTTGTATAAACATGATTGTTTTCCCTCTGACAAAACTTAAGGATTGAAGACAAGATGTGCACCTCAAAACCATTCAAGTTTATGTTTGTATTACAGATTCCTCTCTGGTTCTGTGTAAGAATCCTACCAACACTTTAATCTGTTTCCTGTTTTGTAAATGGCTAGGGCTTGTAATTATACTTTTGGCATGCCTTTTACTTTAGTATCAAGATACGATTCATTCTCGTCATCATCGTGTAGCATTTTATAGCTTTTAGAATGTTTTGCCTTATTATCTTATTAAATATTTACAATTACCAAGAGGCAAACGTGGCAGGCATTTTTTTTCTTCTATATAACAGGGAACAGATGAAGAAAAAATTCTTATTTACAAAGTTCAGATGGCAAGTAGTAGAGCTGAGAGTTAAACACGTGTATTTTAACTTCTTTTTTATTGTTGTTTCCATGGTACCACCTCCCCCCATCATTTCTAGAATTTTTCATTTGTTTACATTAACATAAAGGAAGGAATTTTAATATCTAATGAGTCTTATTGAAAATTGAAAATGAAGTTATTTACCCCTTAAGTATACTATTTCTGAAAAATTGAGAAAATCTTTTAGTTTCCACAAAATGAACTGGAAACATAAAGACATCATTATCCCAGGAAATCATTTATCTGAAAATGTGAGTATTAGCAAAGTCTTCATATATTTTAATGTAATGGGTGTGAATAAATTCACGTAGGAAAACATTTTGGGGTATATTCCTGCATTTTTCCGTTTAATGCTTAAAGCAACCATGTCATCTTGGAGACTGTCACTTGGTGATCCAGGTGGTCACAGAATACTAGAGAGTACGGGTTACAGGTCCGTGCAATGTGGTAATTTTTCCGACTTTGCTTCTGGGTATGGACAGAAAGCAGCTCCGGATATGCTTGTGAGTGAATGTGTAGTTGACTTGGAACTAGCTTTCTGTTTTCACTTCCTTTCCCAATCTCTGTCTCTTTCGAAAGAAGTTGAGAAAAGTTCAAGGGGTTGCAGGAGCGAGGAATGGTGGGAATGCAGAGCTGTCTGACTCCACAGTCTGTACTGACACTGTCTGGACTCATCCCGAGGAGAGGGGTTTGCTGTCTCATTCTCAGTTGTTGCTTCAGGAAACTGATAGAGAAGCAACACAGTACTTACAAGTTTGGTGTGTTTAACTGTAGAGTAAAAAAATCCACCACTGCATTTTCTCCGATCTTGTATTCTGTGACAAAATAATAACTCCAAGCTGTATTTACTCTGCCTGATAAAGAAGAAAAGAACATTCTTTACCTCTAACTGTGGTGGAATATGGCTCTTTAGAAAAGATTGCTGTGCACTCACAGCAAGCTTGAGTGGTGTCAGAATGTGTTCCAAGTTATTCAGCAGAGCAGTTGGAAGAAATTGGGGCTGGGATAGGGCAAGCATTTTCCTCTCTTCAGTGATACTGTCAGCCTCATGGGGCGTGTCCACAGAATTCCTATAACTTCCAACCCAGGAGGCGCAGTGTGGAGGGCCCAAAGCACGCACCTGTGTGGAGACGGAATGCATCATGTATTCTGTGCTTACAGGTGCTGTGTGCTGTTCAAATGCAGGAAGTAATGACCAGTATATTAGGGCTGCACTGAGAAGCTTCACGTTACCCATTTATCGCTGGGATATGGTAGTTAAGAGCATGTAATTGCAGTCAGGTAGAGCCCAACCATGCAACTAACTAGCTGTGTGACATTGGAGGGGATTCTTGATTTCTCTGAGTTATAATTTCCTCATCTACAGAGTACTACCGGTCTGGTAGTGCTTTTGTAAAGGTCACAGGAGCCTTTGTCTGAACCTGGCACATGAGTACAATCAAGGTTCATTACTGTCGTTCCCATGTTTGTCACCTTATTTAGTGTCTCAATCAGCAAATAGTAGAGACAGTAGCTCTGGGGTGAGGCTTCAGGGCAGTCCTTTATTTCTGCCCATGGTTTCATACATACGGATGCTGGAAGCAGCAAGTCGAAAGAGCGAGCAGGCAGCAGGATATAGGATTCCCCGCTGCTTTTCTCAAGTTTGCCTCTGCCACCTCACTTTTAGAAAAGACCAACACTAGTACCTGCTTTCCCTAACTGGAAGAAATCCAAAGAGGATTTTAGCTTCTGCGAAAACAGGTGACAAGTGAAAATAGTGTTCAGCAGCACCGCCCTGCAGCGGGAGTGGCCCCGCCAAGCGCCTGCCCAAGAGGTCCACTCAGCATCGGCCCCCAGAGCTCCACCTGGGTCTGAGCCGCTGTGCTTTGTGTCTACTTCTGCTGTGGCCCCTGCTTTTACTGTATGTTAGTGCTGTTTTTGTTCTCTGGTGCTTGGTAGATTCAGTACGTTATTTCGTGGTCTGGGAATGCTCTAATTTTTTTTCCATATAGATATTTGATAATTGCTTCTTCGTTTTACGCCGTTTCCGTTTACAAAACGCTTCACTGGTAGGCTCTGCTTTCGGATAGTGGAGGGAAACCTGTATTTGGTTGTGATATTTCCTGTTGGCTGCTTGTGAGCGTACACCGAGGGCTGTCGGGACTCCCGGCAGGTGCTTACGGCCTGCTGCGAAGTGCGGCACTAGGAAGGCAGAAGGGCAAATTGCAGCTGAGTTGCTGCTCTTAGGGAGTTTGTGTTCTAGTGGAGGAAGATGGGGTACACAAATAGATGCCCAAAGAAATCTCAGAAAGTAATGATTGCTGTGCTTGCAGTTAGATATGACCACATGAAAGTGAGTAAGCAGGTGGCTAATTTATGTTGCATGGTAAGGGAAGACCTCTCAGAGGAAATAAACCTTTAAGCTAAAAATCCGAAGGACAAGGAGCCAGCTATACAAAGATCCAAGGTTACAGCATTCCAGAAAGAGGGAATGGCGAAGAAAAAGACCCTGACATTGGAATGGGTGAGGCAAACCTGGAGATAGGTCCTAGGGGACTAGAGAGAGCGGCAGAGCTGGAGTCTTATTCTTTAGTTCTTACAGAATGAGTCATAGTTTGAGAGTTCCTATGTTATGCGAGATGGAAATGTTGCGCTGCTTTGCCTCTAGAAACTTTTCTTAGTTACAAGTGAAGATGTGTTTTGTGTCTGTGTGTGATAGGGCTATGAGAACAGTAAAATATATGAAAAATGTCCTGAGCACTATGAACCAAAGACACACTGAAACTAAATATTGTGCGTCTTCATATTATAGACTAATAGCATAATTTTAGATTTTTGTCCTAACTTCTCTTTTGCGTATGATTATTTGCTTGATATTTAGCGTTCTGTGTAGATGTGGGATGATGGACTCACATTTTCTCACCATTGTAAAGCATTTGGGGGGAGGCTGTTGCTTTCCTCAGTAATTGTGGTCCATTTCCCTCTTGCCAAACTGCTGTTTTCTGAGAAGGCATGCGCAGATTCGGGACGAGTGTGATTGCAAAGGAGTGCCAGTTTCAGTTCTGATAAAGCAGTCATCCTTTGGATATGTCCAGGATAATACGTATTCTTAGTAAGTAAGCTAGTTACTGATAAACACAAAGTTTTTATTTATTTCAATTATTAATCATTTGGAAACTTCTGCAAATTCTTTTAACACGGGAAAGATAAGAAATATGTAACCAGAATGAAAAATATTTTAGTTTGTTGAAACTACTCAGTAACATGTAATATTTTTAATAAACTACAGAGGAGCCTGTGCTGTTATCTCTTCCGTGAAGAGGCTTTTAGCACACAGCTACAATTTCTGAACTGAATGTTTTCATTTCAGAATGGAAAAAGAAGACTTGATTCACAACGAAGTCCCTTTACCAGAAATTTTTTATCTTTTTCCATGTTTGAATAATCCTAATTTATTGTATAAAAGGAAATGTTACAAATTATCTACAGAAAAATGCTGTGTGTTGTGGGCGCATGTGTACGTACCGACTCACACACACAGTTTTCCTGCAGCAGAGAAATGCTCTCTCCTTTAACTTTAGTTCCACTTCTGAGAATCTGTCCTAAGGAAATAATGCAAAATGTTGGGGGCAGGAAGAGCTATGTGCACAAGACAAGTTTCTTGCTGTCTTATTTAGACTGGTGGAAAATCTGCAAAGTACCTAAAGGATTTGTAGAAGGGGCTTAGTTTAATGACTTTTCACACATTCCCTCAAATGGAAATTTTATATAATTAAAGATAATGGTTGTTAAAACTTTCAGGAAGTTGGAAAATGTTTATTTAATGTTAAGTTTAAGGTTTTAGTAATTTTTCCCAGTTTTCTAAATTTATGTGTTTGCACTTGTGTTACTTTCATAATGAAGAAAAAAGAATCCCAGAATATGTTTATTCTGTTCTTACATTTTTTAAATAAATATTGAAGATTGCTGCCAGACTGGAGTCAACGACTTGAGGGACCCGAAAGCCTGACCTTTTAAAACACACATTAATGGTTTCAGTACATTTTGGAAGTTTGTTTAATTTGAAATGAACCATTTAGCTTGTGTTATAGATTTGTTCTGGAATGAAATTCTAGAGAAGAGCTCTAGGATTTGCAGTATAAGATAAAAGGAAAGAAGAGAATTATAAGTAATGAGTAATAACATTATTTTAAGAAGAGAATTGCAAGGAAGAATTTCTGGAACATCTCTATATTAGACGTTCCAAGAGAACTTTTGCAGCAATAGCTAAGGGAGGACCGGTTGAGGAAAAATTAAATTTGAGTTACACAAAGAGCTTATCAGAACATTTTAATTTGGGAAATAAATGTTACTAACAAGAGATACATTAGTTATATTTATTTTTCTTTTCATCCTCCCTTCTTCTCTCCCTCTCTCCTTTTCCTCTCACTTCCTTCCTTTGCTTTTTCTTTTTCTTTTTAATTGTGGTAAAATACACATGACTTACTGTTTTTTAACCGTTTTGAATTGTATGGTTCTGTAGCATCATGGACGTTCACATTATCCTGCAACCATCACCACCGTCCATCTCCACGACTTTTTTTCTTTACTTATTCTGAAACTCTTTCCCGTTAAGGGCTGACCCTCCATGCCCCCTCCCTAAGCCCCTGGCACTTTGCCTTCTGTCTCTATGAATTCGACTGTTCTAGATACCACATGTCATCTTTTCTTTCTTTTTAACTTAGATGCTATTAAGGATTATCCAAACTCATTCGCTCATCCCAGTTACTCGTTACCATGTTCAAAGGCTCTGCTCTGGCGTGCTCACATGAAAAACAGGAACCTGTTTTGATTTACAGTCTAATTAGCATCAATAAGTCCAGCCCTACACAGGTGATTACAGTGAGGGATGAAAAGTGGTGTCTAAAAAGGCAAAGAAACAGTGTTGTACACAAGGAATAGGGGAGACTGAGGAGTGGAGCAGGCTGCAGTGAGAGGTCACGCCCCATCGCCCTGGGGGTGTGCAGGCTTAGGGCAGGTGCTGGAGGCCAGGGTCTCCCCTGGGAATCACATTTGATGATGTTTTTGTGGTGGTGATTTGCTTGCTTGCTTTTGTTTTGTTTCTTGGTAGCAGTGCCAGGTTGGGCTTAGTCCCTCCCTACCCTGATCTTTGTAATAAATCCCTGGCTGGCACTCGGCTATGGTACAGTGGAAGGGTTGGGGAATAGAGTGAATGCTCAGGAATCAGGAGCAATAATCCATTGGGGAGGTTAGAAATCCCGTGAGAAAACCTGAATTTGTACTCTGATCTGTTTAACTTAACTCAGATAAAATTTCCTGATGAGGATGGTGTGGGCACAGAGTCCCAGAGAGCAGTTTCCAGGCTCTCGGCCTCACGTGGAAAGGTGCTGGCTCAGTTATCAGATGGCCATCAGCTGTTATCAGATGGCCATCCGCTGTGGCAGGTTGGCCATCAGCTGTTACCGGTTAGCCATTGGCCACTCATATAACTGCCGTGGCTACGCTGGGGATTGGTTGGTTGGCAGAGAAGCGGACAGCAGACTGCTTCCTGTGTCTCCAACCCAGCCGCCAGCGAGACTATAGTGGTATGACTCCCCAATCTGTGGCTCCGTGGGTGTTCCTTTAGGGCCTCACCATATCGTGCGTTCTTGTGTGGGAAGCGGGACCAGAGACCCCGCATGACACATGGTGCAGCGAGCAGGGTACGGTGCCGGCCAAAGCTCTCTGAAGGGCAGTGGAGCAGTTTGTGCGTGTGGACACTCATTGTCAGGAAGCCCATGAGGAGCGGCGCCGGGAGCAGGAAACGCGATCTGCCTGGGAGAAACGTGACCCCTCGGTGAACTGGTGGTCCTCTCAAGCCTCCAGATGGCACGCCGCCCTATTGGTCAAAGCAAGATTGTCTTCCTTTTGGTAGTCTGCTGCTGCCATGGGCTCCTAGAGTTGTGGACATCTTGCGCCGGGGCCACCACCCACTTGGGTATCTGGCGCGGCGAACAGGACTCCGGCCAGGTAGGAATGATGTCTGACTCTGGGCAGGAGGACATGTGGCCTCCACTCAATGTGTGGGGCCGGGTGGCCACTGTTCTCAGGAGTTGGACCCCCGTGCAGGGGTGGGAAGACAGCTCTCCGGCCAGCATAGAAAAAGCTGCGCAGCTGCCAGAGGGCTGCACCCCTGTGGACGGTTCCCCAACCAGTATAGGCCGGAGAAAGCAAAGGTCGTTGCAGCCATGTGGGCTGGGAAGTGCTTGCTGAGGCGGCTCAGATGCAGGACTTGCAGCCCCAGGAGGAAACGCTTGCTGAGTCTTCGGTGGAGGATGTAGGTGAGGTCAAGGTCGTCCCTCACCCCCAGGTAGGGGAGGACTTGGAGCCCTCGCCCTGCAGGGAGGGCACACGTTGTAGAGCCGGCGCACAGCCCTGGCGAACGACTGTGGACTATGGGGGATTGCCTTCCATCCCTGATTTGATGGACTGCTTGACAGTTTGCTTGGGAACGTACCACCATGTGGTGGAACTGACACGTTTGCTTCCTGTGTCTCGCCCAGCCACCAGCGAGAATATGTAAGCACCTTAGATGTGAGCCACTGTTGTTCTAGCACAGTACTCTGAGAACCCTGGCTGTGCCCAGGAAGTCTGGCTGTGCCCAGAAAAACTGGTGGTACCCTGAGAACCCTGGCTGTGCCCAGGAAATAAGTGGACATCAAGGGACACCCCCTGGGACATTACTTGAACTGGACTGAAACTTTTCTTGTGAGCTGGGTTCCTGACACAGGGCCCGTCACGGAAGATACTTGTTGCGTAGATTGTGAGGCGAGACCCTGGAGGGATGGAGTGTGGGGACAGAGTCCCGGAGAGCAGTTTCCAGGCTCTCGGCCTCATGCGGAAACGTTATTCCACGTGATCGGTTATTAGATGGACATCTGCTGTGGCTGGTTGGCCATCAGCTGTTACCTGGTTAGCCGTTGGCCACTAATATAACTGCTGTGTTGGGGGGTTTGTTGGTTGGCAGAGAAGCGGACAGCAGATTGCAGTTCCTGCTTCTCGTGTCTCCAACCCAGCCGCCAGAGAGAATATAGTGGTATGACTCCCCTGCCTATGGCTCCGTGGGTGTTCCTTTTTGGCCTCACCGTATCCTGTGTTCTTGTGTGGGGAGTGGGAGCTGAGTCCCTGCGTTACAGATGCCCAGTGGCTGTGACTGTGAGTTTTTATTCCTGCAGCCCGTTATTAGCTGGAAGGATTTTAGGCAACATGTGCCTTTGTGGCTGGGTGGGAGACCATCAGAAATCTTACCTAGGATTCCTGACTTAGCAGTGTTGATGCCCATTTCTCTATATTCTGGGAGCCTCTCCCAGATGACAGCGGGTGTCTTTTTCTGGTCATTCTTTCAGTGACTTGCCTAAGGTCCCATAGTTTGTAAATGGGTGGGTGCTGGGAGCTGACAGGTTCCAGTTTGACTCTGGCACCTCTGTGCCTGGTAATAACTATGCTGCCTCCTGTATTAGGATGTTTGGGTTTCTTCACTGTGTTTAAGAATATAGCTTTAGGGGGGCCAGATGGCTCAATTGGTTAGAGTGCGAGCTCTGAACAACAGGACTGCAGGTTCGATTCCCACATGTGCCAGTGAGCTGTGACCCCCCCACAACTAGATTGAAGACAACGAGCTGCCGTTGAGCTGCTGGAGGGGCGTCTGGATGGCTCAGTTGGTTAGAGCATGAACTCTTAACAACAAGGTTGCTTGTTCTATTCCCGCATGGGATGGTGGGCTGCGCCCCCTGCAACTAAAGATTGAAAGCAGCAACTGGACTTGGAGCTGAGCTGCGCCCTCCACAACTAGAGTGAAGGACAACGACTTGGAGCTGTTGGGCCCTGGAAAAACACACTATACCCCAATATTCCCCAATTAAAAAAAAAAAAAGAACGTAATTTAGATATAGACGGTCTTGACAAAGGTCAGTGATTCACTGAACAGTGTAACAATGAAATCAGGTTTATTTAGCTTTTTGGCTTAATTTGTGAATACCAGTGACGCCTCTTTACTTTATACAGGGTTTGTGAGAGAAAAGACCTGCCTGTCAGTGAGCTGAATGGGCTGTCACGTGCAGAGGCGGTAGTGTTCACAGGTGTTGGTTGTAGATAGGAAACCGTGCAAGAGATCATTGGAAGACTCATGACGCACAATTGCTGTGCGGCATTTTATTTAAGGGACTTGAGCATCTGTGGATTTTGGTGTCTGAGGAGAGTTCCAACAGCAATCCCCCATGGGTACCAAGGGATGACTGCAGTTCGGTTTTGACTAAAAGAGAGGGTACATCCGGGGAGTGAGAGGCAGGGAAAGGAATGGGTCGAGTAGGTAGGTGGTGAGGTGCCACTGAGTGTTAGAGAAGTGGTGTGTACAGGCCTAGCAGGTGTTAGCAACTCTTACAACAGCTAATTTTATGATCAGAATGAGCTGACTAGAGGCAGGGAGGCCAATTAGGAAACAGACATGATAGTTGACAAATTGGCCCTAAATTAGGTGACAGTATGAAATATGGAAAGTAGGTTTCTCTTAGGTGAAAGGACTAGTTGGAGACACTGTAGTTTCTGGAGTGGGTTGTGTGTCTATATAGTTTCACCCAACAAGTGTTTATTGCCTGTCACTACCTTAGATATAAAAGCTTTATCTGTGCCAGCACCAAAAACATCTCATAAACTTCATTGTTGACAATGAAGTAAAATGCTTTAGCACTTCAGGTGTTTAATTAATGTGTATCTGCTAATGATGTTACTCTTAGTTAACATACTTTTCTGTGTGCTTCACATGTATTAATTTGTTTAATCCCTCACAGCAGCCGTATGATACTGTTACTTCTTTCTGTCATACCTGTTTGCAGAGGTGGGAAATGAGGCACAAAGAGGTTAAATAACTCTTGGCTCAAAACCGAGGGTGCCAGGATTTGGATACAGGCCATCTGCTTGCACAGCCTATGTTTTGATCTACCTCTTGAGCAAAGAATATGATGTAATGTAGCCAGCCTGTTTACCATAGTTGTACAAAAGATTGTGAGGGGCTATTCTTTGTAATTGATGAAGCAGTCTTTTGATAATTCTTATCCTTTCTCATATAAGGGGTGTTACAGAATCCTGAAATAAGGGAATCTCTAAAATGAAATACAGCGAACTGTTTGGACCTGAAGTGATCACACTCACATTGAGAATTCCCTGGTTTTAACTCCTATTTTCAATCACCCACTCCCTCTACCTCCCCCGTCTTTGGGTACCTGTGAATAGGTAGAGATTCTAGACTGCTGTCTCTAGTTTTGTACACATTTGTACGTTTCAGCCTCATTGCCTATAAAAATAACTGTATTCGAGGATCCTATAAGTTTTTAAACAAAACAACTTCTGTAAATTATCTAAATGGAGATACTGTACATGTGTGAAAGTGAAAACTCTTTCCTCAGAGGGGTTAGCCTTTCCCTGTAAAGAAGTCGGCATGACCTCTTGTTCTTCGCTGTGAAGTTGCCACTTCGCTCTTTCTGGCTCTGCAGTCAATTTGTACATTGTGATCAGCAGTACCACCCTCTTAGTGAAGTTAGTGGTTTGCCTTTGGAACAACGGAACAGAGGGAAGAACCATGTTTACTTGCCCCTGGTTAGCAATAGCCTGAAGAAGGGCCAAAGGCCGGGATACCTCCAAGTTTCCATCTCTTTTTCACAATGTGTGTTTTTCTAAATTTTGTTTTGGGGGGAAGGTACGAAATGGGCAAAAGTGAACAGGGTAACCATTCTCCATTTCATTTGTTCTAATTTCTTGTTTCCTTTTGATTGTAGTGCAGGTGTCTAGACTTGTTCAAGAATTTTTGTTTTCTTATCATTGACCTTGTATATGTTATTGATGTTTAAAGAATTGGAAAAATGAACACAATTATAACACAATTCGCTAGCTGTTTGAGCATTTTGCAGTTCCTTTGAGCTCTAATTAATTGTGGAAAAGGTATTAAAGGTCTATCATCATTCCCTTTCATGTGAATTTTATACCTTTAGTCAGCAGTTAGAGCCAAGAACAAATTATGTAGTGGTTGTGGTTTGATTAGTTAAGATGAACTAAGTAGAAAAGTTGAAAAGAGAGCTTAATAGGTGTGAAACATTGCATTGTTTTGTGCTGTGGGAACTTTTATGATGAAGTATAAAATAAAATGCAATATAAATTCATTTTGAAGTCTTTAAGGAAAAATTATCTGTCATCAGAGAGTGGTCTTTTATGAACTATGCCTCAAGAACAGCCATATCACAATAGATATTGTGGTCCATAGTTTAATTGTAGTTGTGTTTTATTTATTTTTGTGAGGTGTTAATATGGATGTTTTCAGAGAATTTGTCTTTTATTACAAATGAAATTAAATGCGTAAGTAGTATCATAAAATTTGTCTGTTGTCTTTCTCTACTGTCCTATCTTGGTTGATACCTGTGTTGCATATTTCAAAAGGTATAATTACTTCTCAGAATTTATGGAAATAAGGAATTGACAGATCCAGGAAACAGTGCATTCCAAGTTTAAATAGGAAATATATGCCTAGACTTACCTTAACTATAGAACATCAAAGACAAAGTCCTGAAAGTAGCCAGAGAAAAAGAGCAGGTTACCTTTGAAGAAGTAGTTTGAAGACTAGCTAATTCTGTAGTATTGTGGAATCCAGAAGAAGTAGGAATTTAGAAAAGTTACTGTAAGTACTATTAAAGAATTATGATAAAATGAAAAAATTTCGAATTAAATAACTGAGGGAGTTTAATCACTGAAAAACCTCTTCAGTTCCTCTAAGGGAACTTCTGTAAGAAGTAATTCAAGGAAAAGAAAAAGTATCCCAGCAAGAATGTCCAAGATGGAATAGTAAGCAGAAGATACAAAATAGGTAAAGCCAAGCAACATGATATAAAATAATGATTGAGTCTCATTTATGGAATTAAAAGAAGTAAAATTTTATTCAACAAGAATAAGCTAAAACGAGGGAGATTACAACCAAAGTCCTTTCACTATCCAAAAAGGGAGATTTTTTTTGTTTAGTTAAATATATGTGGCAATATTTCAAGGGAAACCACTGAAGGAATAAAAAGGGTGAAAAAATTATAGAACAGTAAAGAACGGGGGAGAGACACTACAGTGGGGCCCTGCTGGTCAGACAGTAGTCTTACAAAAACCAAATAAACCATTCTCAACTAGAGCATCACAGGGCTTTTAAAAATATCATTAGACCTATTTGTGATTATGAAAAATCTATAAACAATGCAATCAAGTTTTTAATCTTAAGTAGCTTAAATTCTCTTAATTTGTTTATAGTATTGATCAACTTAGAAAACATTTATAACCAAGCGCCTTCCAGATTAATGGAGAGTGAAGTTCCCGAGGCCTTACTTCTCTCTGGGTTAGATTTCTGAGTCCCGGAGGGATGACTGACATATTCGGGGTTGTTAGGTGCTCACCGTATGAAGTGGGTGTTTTTGATAAAATGGAAATGCAGGTGGCTTACAGATTATGGTGGTTTTCAGTAATAATTGTCACTGTGGATGCCGCTTATATTCTTTTATTTAATCTCTTTCTGTCCCCTACTTTGAAAATTTAGTAATCCGTCTTATTTATTGAGCACTACTTCGGTCTGGCTTTTGCTGTGTTTTTTTTCTTATGATGTATAGTGCTCACAACAGCTCAGCAGACAAAGGTATGATTTTGTGTATTTCACACATTAGAAAGTCGATGTTGCAAAAGGTTGTCCAGTCTAGGGCCCCACAGCTGCCCAATGGTGGAGGCAGAGTCCAAACCATGTTATTGCTTCACTTTAAAGCTCCATGTTCTTTCTAAAAACAGGTTTCCTCTCAGCTCTTCAGGTAGTCCTTTAAAAATGAATATCAGTGATACTTCCTTTTTGTGGTTTTTTTGTTAATCTGTGGTTGTCCCTCTTTCTGAGAGGCAGTTCTTTTGTTAAGAGAGCAGTAGGGAAAGGCATATGGAGAGGTGTGTAGAGTACCCGCACGTGTGCTTATGGTAAAGCTCAATTCCTAGATCTTGTATTTTATTGCAGAACAGCCAGCCTGAGAGATGATTCCAGAGATTTAGAAGCCCTGGCTAGCAGAACTGGTAGCAGTTACATTCCCCTGTGACAGAGAAATGTGATGCCTCAGAATATCTTTGAGTCACCATCACTTGTGTTGAGGCCTGAAGCATTTGTGAGCCACAATTTCACTTCTATATATAGAAAGAAAAGAGCCTTTACACTGTACCATCAGTGCCCATATGGGGTGCCACTGGTTCCCCATCTAGGGGACAAAAACATTGGGTATGTATAGTACTTCGTTGCTTTATTTGAAGGATACTGTTCATTAGGGTACCAGTTCTCAAGAGGTCGGGAATTTGGGGGTTGGGGAGCAGTGGCATGGGACACTGAATTTCCTATAACCCAAATCTGCTAATTCTGAGGACACTGCAGTGTAAGATTTCCCCACAGCCACAGGACACTCTTGGTTGCCCGTGGAGCCAGTCTCCCACTCAGAATGCACTACCTTCTGTGCCCAGATGTTTCTCTTCACTGCTCTGCACACAAGTGCAAAGGTTTAATTTTGAAAAAGTTCCCAGTAATCATAGGTCTGGTGAACCACACTGGTATGAAAAAAATGAATGTAAACTATCTCATTAATATATGTATATTGATTACATGCTGAAAAGATATGTATATATTGACTCAAATAAAATATATTATTAAAGTTAATTTAACTTTTTAAAACTCTTCTTAATATGGCTCCTAGAAAATTTACAGTTATCTGTGTGCATCATATTGGTGGCTTATATTTCTTTGGATAATGAAGGTCTAGAACATTTTCCAACCAAATTCCTTTACATTTGGCAATGATTCTTGAAAATTAGCATGACCTGGGAGCTTTAAAAACGCCTCATACCCGGGACACACTCAAGATCAATTAAAGCAGAATCTCTGGAAATGAGGTCCAGACATCAGTGTGATTTTTTTTTTTTAAGGTTCCTATAAATCTATGACTTTCCCCCCAACCCCCATTTTTAGCTCTTTCAGTTAAATTCATTAATTGATCAACCCTTGCTGCTTTTCTCATATTTAATCTATTTTCCTTGTTACAGTGTAACCTCATTTCTTCTTGTTGGTGCATTCTGTAGCGTAAGAATCAATATATAATATGAATATATTTGAAAGAGATGTAGTGTTCTAAGAAGTGAAGACAGGGAGATACTGGGTTTCAAATTATCCTACATAAAGCAGGTCCCAGGGGAAAGGGTTGCAAGCTAAGCCAGGCTGGAAAGAGGCCAGTTCACTTAGTTTTAAGAGCTGGCCTCAAGAAATGTACCTCAAAGTAAAATTTTAAGGAATAATAGTTTTCAAGAATGTCGGGGATTCTGTACGGGGTGGAAGTGTACCAGCACCATCTAGACAGGGGCTGTCTTTGTCATCAGTTGGTAGTGATACCTTGATTCCCAGAGAGAGGTGGTGCGGGCTGAGGAACAGTCCACACAGGCAGTTTGGGGAATACTGGAGAGGCAAGATGGAGCAGATCATGAGGGCTTCCCCATTCTCAGGCCCCTTAAATGGCGAATACACTCTGGTGCATAGAAAGGTTTATTGGAGGCTAACTGCAGGCACCCTGTGTGGACAGGCTCCTCACACACAACTGACCCTGGCGGTCACTGATTGATTCGCACCTAAAGATTCTTCAGTTTGTAGCCAGGTCTCACCAAATGTAAATACAAGATATCATTGGAAGGTACAGCCCTCACCTAGGGTCAGCAGACCTGAGTTTTAATCTGATTTTTCTCAAATAACTATGTTTGTGTCCTTAAACAAATCGTTTAACCTACTGGGCTTGCATTTTTCCTCATCTATGAAATAAGAAGTACTCTCTTAATATCCAGTACTCCTTTCAAGTCTACAAATATCCCTGCAAAATACCGATGAAAGCAACAAATGTTCTCAAGTAAAGTGTGATAGAAAACCGTAAAAGATTGTGTTTTTAAATAGGGTCTGAAGCTTTGGAACTAGTCATCTTACTGTTCTAACATTGCCGACAGCATGCTGTAACCTTGTAGAGCTAGTCAGAGCCTCCAAAGTGTGATCTCAGCTTAAGTTACTTGTCTGCTGAGATGATCCTGGGAGCCAGCAACTCTGTTCCCTAACATTTAGATCCAGTACTTTCTGAAGTGTATTGACTCAGCATTATTCATTTCACGTGGAGCACTAGCAGGACAAGCAGTCAATATGAGAACTGTTGCGCCCTGAACTGAGGCCTCAGTTAAGCCTAAAGATAACAAGTAAATGCTAGGAGCACTGCACTGCTTTATATCTGCTTCATTCGGTTGGTCTAAAGGCGCTTACTTTCCAGGTTACGTAAGGATCACTGAGGACGGCATCTGTCACGAGCCCAGAATCTCAGTGCTTTCTGCTCCAAGTAAGCCTGGTAGCCAACATGCACATTAAATAGCACACGAGAGTTTTGGGTGAGCGTGTATTGAAGGTTGCACACAATCTCATGAACTTATTGTTTTCTGTACTGACTAGAAACTGATTGCACCATAGCCAAAGTGGATGTCAGCACAAAGGGAATTCAGTGGCATACCTGAACAGACTAGAAGTGACAAGTGCAAATCAATTAAAGGAGCCCGCCACCTGGGTGTATTCAGTAACACAGGCCAGCACTGGAGGAATCCTACACTCGGTGCCGTGCTTGAGATCAGTGCTTTGACTTTGTGCATTGCTAATGCATTCAAGAATCCTTTGAGCATCTTGATATTTTTGATGCTAGTATCGAATATTTGCTGGATTTGTTCGTTTGTTTTTAATGGCGCAGTATGTAAACCTGCTTTCTTTGGGGAGCAGTCCCCCAAGGATGAAACTTGGTGAAAACAGCATTGTATTTTCCACTACTGAATCCCAAGGAGACCAGATCTTAGAAACTGTGGAGGGAGTGTGTGACTAATGCTTGGCCGGCCGTAAGCTCTTGCTGGATTAAAGCACAAAGAAGTCAGGAGTCCAGCAGTATTGGAAGCATTGTGTGTCCATTACTGGAAATGCTGTTGGTGACATTATGGGTAGGTTCTCTTTCTTACCTCTTTTCCAGTCATGGCCTTCCACAACCAATTCTGTGAACTCAGTCAATACTTCCGTGAAATTTCCTCCCAGGATAAGTTCGCTAAACTTAAGTTTCAATTCTTTCTACGAACTCTGATTGGTATAGTTGGTAAATTAGTTATTGCAAGAGTTGTAAACTAAGGGGAAGTATTGCTATGAATCACTGGTAACTTGGGTTCTGCTGGCTTACATGGGAACAGATGGTCTTTCTGTACTGACTGACCAGGTTAAAAATGATTCGTAATTACATTGTTATGGAATATAAACTCCCCTTCCCCCACCGTACCCAGTACAGCTGGTAGGCTTTGTAAGTGTAAAACTTCACATGCGAATTTCTAAATGTCTAACAGTTACCTTGAGTAACACAGTGTGGGATGATGTTATAACTCCATTGAATTTAAGAGTTTTTTGATACAAGGGTGATCATCTGAATTCCAAATTTGAGGAAAAGATTAGCTTTTAGTTAAATGAGAACCTTTAGATGGCATCACAAGTGGAACAGTTAGGTCTGCTTTGTAAACTAAAGGGTATTAAGCCTAATTTACATTTCATTTATTCCACAGAATTTATCGATTATCTTCTGTATACTAAACACTGTGTTGTCTCTGTATTGTGCCAGGAATAAAAAGATAAACAGCAAAATACATCATTCTCTGTCTTCTAGGAACGTGCAAGCTAAAGTAGAAAACAATTAGCTCATTCTAATTCAGTATTTTGAGGAGCTGACTCACCTGAGGTACTGGATTGGGAAGGAAAAGGCGCCATTTGATACTATAGGAGTCTTTAACATCCAGTGTCGGCACACAGTGGTTGGCACTTGATAGGTACACAGAAGGTGTTTGTAAAATTAAATTTGAACTGTGTCTTGAAGAATAAGGAGTTCTTGGGAGCCTGAATTTAAGGCAGAAATGATGGAGATACAGAAGACAGCAGTATGATTTCTGATTGGATCAATATAAAAAGACATGGGCAAATTCCAAAGTTTCGAGCTAGGCAGATTGGTAGTTTGTCATTAACTGAACAAAGAGAATACAGAAGTTGATCTGACATCAGTGGAGTGATAAGAGAAAATCAGTTCTGCCTTTGACTTGCCTAATTCAAGGTTTTTGAGGGCCATCTTTATGAGACTGTGGTTGAAAAGGTCTGGTCAGTCCTGCAGCTCAAGGGGAGAAAATGAAGATAAAGATTTAAGATTCGTCCAACTTAGGGTTTCCGTCCAACTTAGGGTTTCCGGGCGGGGGGGGGGGGGGGGGAATTCCCGCCCGTTCTCAGGAAGTTTTTTGCGTTCTCGTTCCCGAATCCCGAGATAGAAACTGTTTTCTCTTCTCCACAATGAATCATTTCCACAAAGTGACGGTGGATACTACCAAGTACCTGGCTTCAAGGAGCCGATTTCCCGACCAGCTTTTCTCGGGATTCGGGAACAGGAAAGCGAAAAATTTTCCTGAGAATGGGCGGGAATTCCCGCCTGGAAACCCTATTCCTAAGTATCCATGGGGCATTGGTTCCGGGACCCCGGTATATACCCAAATCCGCGGACGCCCCAGTCCTCTGTATAAAATGACGTAGTTCAATCATACAGTCGGCCCTCCGCATCCACGGTCTCCCCACCACGGATCAAAACACTACAGTGTTTTACTGCAAACCGTCCGCATAGAAGTGGACCTGTGCAGTTCAAATCCGTGGTGTTCAAGGTCAGCTCTAACTAGTTAGCATCTTTTTAAGAATCCAGCAGTAGAGAGATGGTTGTGTTATTTTAGGAATGAGTGCTATTCTAGTCAAAATTCTAGTAAAATAGAAATTCACGTTCTGCTGGATGATGCTTGCTCCTTATCCGTTTTTTGGTCTCTGTCCTGAGACCAGACCTCATTTACCGGAAACAAAGCTCTCGAGTTTGACAAAGGAACAGTCCATTAGTAAAGAGGCCCTCACATTCAGAATGCCTCACCTTCTCAGTTATGCTTTGAAGTTGAAAGTAAATAACCCTAGGTTCTTCTTCATGGGGCAAGTGTCTAGAGTCTAAACATCTTTTAAAATAGAATTTTACCTTTTTTGTAGGGAAAAATGTTCAAAAATAAATTGTAAATTTAACAGATGCCCCCTTGTGATGGTAAACTGTGCACTTCTGGGAGGTACTTATCTAAATCCAGCTATTTAATGATTGACTATCTACATGTAAGGAAGAGGACTCACGTCTCCACCTTCCCTCCTGTTTACTCACCTGCGGATTGGTAAAGTGGAGTATGAGAATTATTTCTAGCATTTCTCTTTGTAAAACTTTAAACATTTTTCTGCTTAATTTAGTACCTACTATGTGTAGCATATGCTCTAGGTGTTTAATGGGTGGGAGCATATACATAAATACACAATCGAAGGACCTTGCCTTCAGCGATCTAAGAGCAAAATACACATGTATATGGTTACATGTAAAATAATAAAATCATAGCACTCCAATCCGTGGTGTAGAAAGTGCAGTACATTCTGATGAAGAGATCAAGAAAGTCTTCCTGTAAGGACGCAGGGGGACTCCAAAAGGGATAATAGTAGGGAAAATGAAGGTCTCAGTATGAATAAAGGCCTGGAAAAATATGGTAGGTTCAGCACACATGTCACCAAGGAGGGTGATTAAAGGAATGAGAGCAAGGAGATGAAAAGGCAGATCAGAAATAGTCCCCAGGGCCCCTTATCCCAAGGTCAGGAGTCTCCACCCAACTCTTGATATTCTGAAGGATTTTGAGTAGAGTGACAAGAGTCATGCATATCTTAATGACAGGGATACCTTCTGAGAAATGCATCTTATGTGATTTTGTCGTTGTGCAAACATCACAGAGGCACTTACACAAACCTCTGTGGTCTACACACTACACACCCGGGCTCTATGGCACAGCTTATTGCTCCTAGGCTGCAAACCCGTACAGCAGGCCACTGTACTGACTAGTGTACGCAGCTGGACACGATGGTAAATATTTATGTATCTAAACACATTTAAACATAGAAAAGGTACAGCAAAAATACAGTATAAAAGATAGTGTGTACTTATGCTCCTGCTTTGGGGGAGCTGTGGCGGGAGGCACCCTGGGGAGGGAGAATACAAGTCTGGAGGAGGGAGAAGAAGAAAGAAGGGAGAGAGAAAGAGAGCAGAGATCTACAGAGACTCAAAGAGATAAAGGAGAAATAATAAAAGGAGGTGGGGGAGAGAGAGGAAGTAAGAGCAGAGAGACAGGAACAGGTCTGGGAGGAGAAAGATAAAAGAGAAATGGAGGGAAGGGAAGTGACTTAGTGTGCATGAGTGCACCTGTGTGTGCCAGCTCAGGTGGGTGGGGCAGGCTCCTGGGCTCCCTCCTGCCCGCCCTCTTCTTTCATTTCCTCCCCAACTGCAGGCTTGGCCCCAGCCAAGGGCGGGCACAGGGCAGGCAGACCGCATGCTGAGCCTGCTTGTCTATTTAAACCAGCCAGAGCTAGTAGCAAATTCAGCGGTGTAGTCGGGGCCAGCCTTTTCTTTCAACATTGCAAACAAACTTTTTGCTTGTAATCCACTGTAATCGTATGGGACCACTGTCATATATGCTACCAATCAGTGACCAAAATATTGTTAGGTGGCACATGACTGCATTCAAACCTGTGTTTGCTGAAGACAGCGCTGGGGCACTGTGAAAGATAATGGGTGGGAAAGAGCGCGATGTCACGGAAACCAGTTTCACAGTATTCTAGGGTTTAAAAGGAGAGATAAGGACCTCAACTGAGGCAGTGGTTACAGGAATGGATGCTAGGATGAATCTGAAAAACCCATTTAGGGAATAATTGGATGGTGATCAAAGCAAACTCTTTGTAAGTGCTATTTAATTCTCCTAACAACCATCTACTGTCATCATTGTACTTACTTCATACAGGAGGCAGCTGAGGCACAGAGAGGCTAAGAAACTTGCCTCCAGTGCTTGGAGGCTTTAAATTCAGTCATCTTGCCTGAGTCCAAGCTCTTAAAATCGATTTCTTCCTGGATATGGAGAAAAAACAATTCCAGAATCCTAACATTTCTAGCTTAGTGGCTGCTGTTTCCCTCAGAGCAGGGAGGAACTTGTCCTTTACATGTTGGAACTCGTGAAGGTTCTGTTTTAGGCTCTATTCTCATCTCATTCCGCATGCTTTTCTATAATAAGCTCAGTCATCCACTCCCATGAACTCAACTGTCATCGAACTGCCCGTGACTCCACGTTCTGTGGTCTTTGGTAGGGTACCCTGACCTCTGCCTCCACTGCCAGCTGGCAGTCTCCTCCTTGGGTGTACCACAAACATGTCAAAGGAAACAGTCCCGAATCAAACTTATTAGGTCGTAGTTAAGGTCATAACCATGCTTTTATTCAGTCCACCACGTTGAAACCTGGGGTGTCTGTCATCATGACTATTCTCATTACAGCCATCATCTTATTAGAACTAGAACCATCTGAAAAAGTCAGTACAGTGGCCTGCTGTACGGGTTTGCAGCCTAGGAGCAATAACAAGCCCTTAAACAAGCATGCATACATGCAGAAATATGTACATATGTGCATATATACATACATACCAGTTAACACAATTTGGAGGACTAAAAAGCAGAGGGAATAGTGCATGTACAGATGGCCCCTGATTTACACTTACAATTTTTTTACTTCACGGTGGTATAACAGCCATAGGCACTCAATAGAAACCGTATTTCAAATTTTATATTTTAATCTTTTCTGGAACTAGAGATACACTCGGTGATAGTCTTTCCCGATGCTGGGCAGTGAGTGGCACCAGGCCGCAGCTCCCAGCCAGCCCTGTGATCCTGAGGATGAACAACCAGTGCTCTAGGCGTTACTGTGTTGCCAGCGTTTTGGGGGGATACTGTGTTCTGAGCACGTTTAAGGTAGACTCGGAACCCCTTCGTGGGTTGAGGAGTATCGGTATAACAAATTTGCTTCTGAGAAATTGTCAATTATTTATGGCTTTAAAAAACCTTGAAAAAAATCGAAAACCATTTAGCAAAGTCTGTTTCTAGGAAAATTAGTAATATTCAGAAAATAAGTGGGATGAATATAAGTAACAGTAAAACGTTCCTTTGCTGATGAAGAATTGACCTAAAATGGATTTGAATAGTTCTCCTTATTCTTGTTTTTAAACCTTGCTTATAGCATTGTACATGTTATTCTTTTACACCCTGATATAAGTTCAACATTTCATAAGGGATGTAATTTAAAGTTAAGCAATAAAATATACATGGGCTCATCTTTTTATTGGAAAAATGTTGTATAACAATGTAATTGTAAAGTGGGAACTAAAAAGGTCTTTGCTCTAAAATAAATTTCATAAGCATTGTTTTATGAACCCAAACTTTAAATTTTTGAATAAGGATTTATAATCTTTGAATTCTTGGAGTATATGCCACCACGCATGCTTTTCTGTTATTTTGTCAGTACTGTAACAGTAGGTAGGACTGAAGGAGAAATGGTATCTTATAAACAACGAGGCCTGATTTTAGTCATTTCTCATACTCAAATTGATTCAAAATATTACACAGTTGTGATTTAAAATTCTATTTAATAATTTCCTCAAAATTATAACATCTGCCCTCAAAGGCGTGCTAAGGCTGACCTTTCTGACACAGCCAGCTGCTGGCTTAGTGCGGGGCTCATTTCCCTTGGCTGCATGGCCCTCTTCCTTGGGCTGGTCCGACTCTGCTTCTCTCTGGCTTTCGCTCTAGCTTGCTTCCCTCCTACTTGTCTTTTCTTGCTAGCCTGCCTGTCAGCTTCTAAGTTAATCATTCATCATCCTAACAGTTAATCTATTTTTATTCGTTGCCAGAGACTGGCTTTGGAGAGTATTGAATATTTGAAGGAGAGATGACCCCTTTCTATCCGCCAACCTTAATATTAACTTTTCATTTTTCTGTACATTAACACAACTCGTCTTTTTTTTATCTTTTCATAACCAAGACCTTATGTTTAACAATTTACACATCCATTGATTTGATTTGGCACTCAATTAGAAACAGACAAATGTTTAGGAAAAAAGTATAAAGAAGAAACCTGAAATGGGGATGGTGGGCTGAATGATTAAGCAAGTTCAGAAACTCCCCCGGTGCCTAGAACCCCGGGAATCGCGAAGGAGTTTCTGCTTGGAGGCGCCATGGAGGAACCGCCTTGGAGGAGCAGGAGCTGGTAGGGCTGCGTGGGACGAGGTTGTGCAACAAAGCTCCCAGCAGTCAGTGCTCCCCGCCCACCGCCCCAGGTTTCCCGGCAGGCAGCCTTCGCCCCGCCTCCCCCGCCCCCCCATAGGCTGTGTGCGTGGAAGTGGCACGGGGCGGGGACCCGGGGGTCCTTCCAGCCCGACTAGCAAGCCTGCCCCTTCCTCCCAGGCCGCGCACCCGGTGCTGCGTGGCCATTTTCCCTGGGACTGGAAGGCACCCGGGCCCTTTCTTTCCGGGGGTGGGAGCTCTGGCCGCCTCCTGTGATGCTTTCTGCAAGCCGGAAAATTGGCACCTAGGCCGGAGGTGCCAGATGCCCTGTCAAACATGGTTTTGTAAAGTTTCTGCTGACACAGCTTAACATTAAATGAAACAACCCGCTGGATTGACAAAGGCCAAGAGCGTTTATCCTGTGCCACTTTTAGCCCCAGTTCCACCCGAAATTGCTTCATTTGCCCCCTAACCTCCTCTTCCCTTTGGCCTGGCAAAATCTGCGTGTCGTTCCCCCCCTGCTTATTTTGGTTCATCTCTTTTCACCCCTTCGCTGCCGCCCCAAAAGAAACACCACCGCCCAACTTCAGGGCTGGCTGAACTGCAACTCATTTTGCATAATTAAAGCGAGTGCTTCATGGTGGAAAACACAGAAAGCTGGGGAGGAAGGATGCAGGGTCTAAGTGGAGCCCGGGCCGCCAAACACTGGGCGGAGCCGCCGCCTGTGGGCGAGTGGCGGGGCGGCTGGCAGGGGCGGGGTCGGAGCGGAGCCCTGGCCCCCAAATACTGGGCACTACAGGTGGCAGAGGGCGAAGGGAGGGAGGTGGGGCCGGAGCGCAACCCAGTTGACAATAACAGGGCGGAGCTGGCGGGTGAGGGGCGGGGCCTTGCTTCGGTGGGTGAGGGGCGGGGCTGGCGGGCAGGGGTGAGCTGGAGCTTGAAGCCCAAGCTTGGGAGGACTCATCTGGGCTGAAGGCTGAGGGGCGGGGCCGGCTAAGAGGCGGGGCTGCCGCCTCCTTTGGTGGCTTCCTGGGCAGAGTTGCCAGGAGCAGGACCGACTCTGGCTGGGGCTGCTTAGACAGGTTTCCATTTGTGTAATAAGTGCGTCTTGGAGCCAAGTACAGCATCATCAACCTTCCTTGGCGGGAAAACCAACTCACAGCATGTTTTTTTTTTTTTTTTTTTACAGCTGAGAAAAGTCTAAGCTTGTGAAGTTTCTTCTCCTTCCCGTGCTTTCTTGTTCTTAATTAAATGCTAAAGAGTCTTTTGGGAATAGTGCCTTCTCTTTTCAGCCTTTCTCTGACGTGAAGACTTTAGGATCATTGGGTATTCTCATTGGTCTCCTGTAGGAGTTTTAAGGAGAATGTTGCAATCCAGACACCTTTGACATTTTCAAGTAAGGTAAAGACACAAAACTATAGATTAACTAAAACACACATTTAATCCAACTAGTAGTAATCAACTGTGGCTAGTTGGTTTTTAAACTTCTTTTATTGTACTCTGTGGGCTATATAATTTTTAAAGTCTTTATTTACTCTTGATCCTGCTTATGTAAATAACTTACTATTAAGTAGGGGAGTTCTGTTTCCTCTCTATCACGCAAATCAACTTTATTTTGGAGTCCTGGAAATTGAATAGAGGATCTGTTATGGGAATGTAGTTTTGAGTTAATCAGTATTGAAGTAGAGGCAGAATCTAAGAAATGAGTGGTTTGAGGAATATAGAAAAATGGCCTTGAATAGGAGTTCTGAATATTAATGTACTTCTGTTTGCCTTTATGCCTTATAATGTTATAATTTTAGCTGTACAGATGAATATGTGTAATATTTTCAACTGACATATATACAAAAAAACGATAGATTACAGTAGTAACATTTCTACCCTGATTGTTACTGCTCCCTTATGACACTTACCAGCTCCATTTTAAATTAAGTTAAATCCTTATTTGTTTGAGTGTTTTGTTAAAAAGGGTGAGTCACACACCAAGGTGCACACTACTGTACTCCCCTCCTCACATTAGCATGAGTGCAAAGAGCAGATGCAGTATTAGGATAAACTGTCACTGGAGACTGTCAGTGGGCCAAAGTTAGGCAGCTCTTTTTAGGTTTTGAGCTACAATCTGTGTAATAGTGGTAAAATTGATTCAGGTCATTGAGTTTGGGGGTGACGAGCTCTTAACTCCCTTGCTCTGTAAATACTGAATTGATGGAAAGGCCGTGTATTTCAGAAATGATACTTATATAGTAATTAGAAAAGAAAACAGAACAAACTTTGACATAAGCTGATGGAATCTGAAAACAGTATAACATGAATTGAATAAACAACAGTTTCACTTCTCATCCTACCAGTATATTCTACGGTTATGTGGGCACCCCCCAACCCCATTGGTGAAAATGCATTTGAACTTATAGGTACGTCAGGCTTTACTTAGGAGTCACCATTCCAATGTTATCCAGAAAGTCTTAGATTTTAAAATTGTAACCCAAATAAGTGTTTAGCATAAGACATGCCAGTTTGGATTGCCTTTTATGCCCACTCTCTTCAAGACAGTTTCTGTTTGCTCTGGGCCTTTGCCTGGTTGATGGCAAATTCTGAAGTTGTACTTTGCCTACCAAATATCCTAGTGAGTATGAGAGTCTTACACTCCCCCAGGTTTTTCACAGTGAATCTTGAAGTAAATAATAGATTCAAATGAGATTTTGAGTCAATATCTGATTGGACTAATTTTACATTTATATTGTAGATAAGATACACACATGGAAACACATGCATACACATGTGTTAACAGGTGTTAGTGATCTCAGAGATTTTATTTTCCACTTTTACCCAGTTCCCTATTTTTTAAAATAGTGAATTTGTATATTAATTATAGTAATTGGTAAAACTCCCCACCCCTCCATTTAAAAATAAAATATGGCACTGAACTCACATTTCATAAAGGTAGACTTATCCACCTGTACAGAATTGTCACTGAACTGGAGAGCTGCTTTTTGGAGGAAAAATTCGTTTTGCAACATTTTACTTCAGTAGTTCTGCTTTGTGGAACCTGGTTCTATAGCCTTTGTACCATGTACACAGTGATACCCAGTTTAACTGTTTCAGCAGTTGAGCTGCCTTTCATTCCAAACACTATATTCCTGTGGATAAAATGATTTGAATCAAGTCTTCATGTGCTTACACTTGTGAATATTAGTAGTTGGGACTTCCCATATCTAGACTAGGGTTTCTTGGCTTTGGTACCATTGACATTTTGGGCCCGATAATTCATTGTTGTCAAGAAGCTATCCTGTGCATTGTAGTATTTGCCCACTAGATACCAGTAGCAGACCTCCCCCTACCCCCCAACTGTTATGACCAAAAATGTCTCTCAAAATTGCCAGATGTCCCCTGGGTTGGGGGAGAAGTATACATGCAAAAATTTAATCCACTGGAAATCCTTGGCCAGAGTTGTTTATAGACTTTTGGTAAAACATAACATAAATGTTACTGCCTAGGAACTAGTTTCTTTTTAAGTTTGGCTGTACATTGTTTATTTCAGAAACCTCATTTTTGTTTAACAAGCTGTAAAGAATTTCTGTGAACAAAATCAAGTGTACTTAACGTAAAAGTGTTAAAAGGGCATCCTGAGACTAGACATTTCAGATCAAAAATCCAGTTTTTCAACCTTGAGACTGTATCTCAAGCTTTTTGCTACTTTCTAAATGTAAAGTAGTTTCATGATATAAGCTCAGTAACTGAATTTCCTCATACATCTCTTAGAGTTATTGGAATTGACTTACCAAAGACACGTAAATATGTGATCCTTTAAGAGTTTCGTTTGTTTGTTAAGATTTGAATTTTAAAAATTGAACTTAAAACTTTCTGAGCATTAAGTGAAGGCACTATTATGAAGCGGTAAGCGTCATGCTTCAGATCTGAAGGTTGTATAATATTTTCTTGTCTTAACTTGTACATACTACTTTAATGTTGCTGTAGTTTTGATTTGAAGGTTGTATAATATTTTCATGTCTCAACGTGTACATACTACTTTTAGTTTTGACTAGTTTGGTTTTATGTTGATTTGCTGGTTTTCATGTTGAAGTTCAAATTTATATGCAATTATATTAAATAACAAAGATTTTCATTAGACACGTAATCCCTTTCTATCTTCAAAAAACAACCTATAGTTGTTCTTCCTAACCAAAAAATCGCAACCTTCTGTCCCCTGTAGAAAACTCTAGCAATCCCCAAGTCACACAGGAAATCTCTAGAAATCAACTGAAAATTTCAACTTTATGATCTAGAACATCTTATCAAAACAGAACAAAGGGTATACTGTACAATGAAAATCAGTCATTTTTAACATGAGAAACTATGGAATATTGTTTTAATTCTAGTCTGTATATTTAGAAAAGCTAACATTTTCTGAGTACCATGGATTACTATGTGGTGAAATGCAAAACAGGATAATATGTAAAAAATAGTGTTCTAATAGAACCTTAGAACGTTTCTGATGCAGCGTTAGCGTCAGTCCCAGCACTTTCTCCCTGACCCTTTATGGTCAGCCCCTCCCTCTATACCCAGCTCCTGCCAACCACTGTTCTGTTTTCCTTCCTTGTAGTTTTGCTTTTTTCAGAATGTCAAAGAAATGGAATCATACTCTTGAATCTTGTTTCTTTTACTTAAAAACTCATTCATGTAGTTGCTTATATCGGCAATTAGTTCCTTTTTTGTTAGTGACTAGTTTTCTGTCTTATGGATGTGGTCCATGTTACGTTTATCCATTCACCACTTGATAGACATTTGGATTGTTTGCAGTTTTTGACAATTACGAATAAAGCCTCTATAAACCTTCTCGTGCGGGTTTCCATGTGAATGTGTTTTCATTTCATTCATGGGGTAAATCTCTGGAAGTGTCTTTCTGGATCATGTGTTGAGATTACTTTTACCTTATCATCAGAAACTGCCAAACTCTTACTAAAGGGGTTGCATTATTTTGTTGCAATAGATTGTGTTTTAAAAATCAGTTCTCGTATTTGAATCCCATGTTTTTAAACAAATTACTTCTATTTTCTTTTGCCATAGAATACTGTTGCCTATGGTGGAAGCAGAGAGTTCCTCCTTGGTAATTTATTTTTTAGGGGGGTACTGTAATCATGTCACTAGCATTTTGAAAAGCGACTTTATTATTTCATGTCAAGACATGCCCCTTGATAGGTAGTGGCTTTTCTTAATAAAGCAGTTACAGATGAGTGTCACTAACAAGTGTGGCGTCTGCCTTCTCCTTGGGGCCAGTCTTAGTTCCGTAGTCGTTTCGTTTCAGGTTTCTGTTCATTACTTCCAGTCTAACCTTAGCTTCGTGTGTCCACAGGCACCCAGCTCTCAAGTGAGCAGATGAGTGTAATTATCTTCCTATTTTCTGTACTAAAATGCCCATCTCTTGAATTACCGATATTTTTCGACTCTACAAGACTAGAGATTCTTTAGAGGCAAGGCGTTTATGGCCCTTTATTCGAGAAGATTGATACTGAACAATTTTAAACTCAAAGTGGCATTAAAAGAAACTCAGTAGCAAAATTTTTTCACACAGCTAGTACTTATTTTAGAAGGCTTCCTCTTTTTCTTGTACAGTTTTTTTTTTTTTTTTTTTTTTTTTTTTTTTTAGAAGATATGCTTATTTTGGAGAGAGAAAGACGGGCAGAATGGAATAGTGGTATGCTGACAGTTATTTGCCTTGAAAACATCAACTCTTTTTTCTTAATTTGCCTCTTCCAGAACTTCCTGTACTAGCTTCAGTTTCCTCACACACTTACACTCTTGGTTTAAAATTTTCGTTATTGTTGCCATTAGATAAGACTAATCTTAAACAGTTTATGTGAGAAAACGAAGGAGGCCACACGAAGGAGGCCACACGATTGGTGTGGAGTCAGTTTAGGTGCTTTGGAAGAAGAGTGAGCACTTTTAAGAACTATGAGAAGTAACAAGTGGCTGCCTTCCTGAGACTTCTTAGTTTTGCAGTTACTAGTTTACTTAAACAAATAGATTCTTCAAAATAAGTCCCATCTAAAACAAGAATCAATTTTAAGCCAAAAGGTAAAGATTTATGGTTAAATTTAAATATAACTGACCTCATATTCTTTTTCTCTCTTTTACTGGGTTGTCTTTCTGTTACAGTTGGTAATCAAAATAGTCCTAAGCAATTTAATTTAAACTTTGAAAGGCTTTAAAGGTGCACTGTCGTAAAAGTCTGATTGTAACCGCTATTTCAGTGTTTTTAAAACCAGTATGTTTTGGTTAGAAGTATTTTAGGGTAAAACAGAAGTTTTTTCGTTTGTCATTTTTCTTTCGTGCAGACCCTGGTGATAGCTGGGGGGCCAGCGACTTGTGGACAAGGGAGAGAGCAGCAGAAAAAGAATCAATGGCTTGGAATCAAATTAATACTGTGCAAACAGCCATTTGGGGGCAATAATAGAAGTGTAATTTGTTGATCTAAAAATGTTTCTGTTTTAAAACACCTTTTCCTTCTCATCTAATAGTTAAAGTCATGTTTGTTGTACCTTCTGCCCTTAGACAGGGTGATAACTTTACGTAGCCTTTACCTGTGGGTCTCCACAGCCTGTCCACAGTAACTCTGCTGCCTAATGGTGTATAACAACTTGCAGTTTGCTTTTCTGAGCGGACCTTCATGGTGGGCAGGACTGGGAGAGGGGGGTAAGTACGTATGGCCAGATAGTACTTGAGCTAAATTTTCAAATTTTATTACCTTAGTAGATTTTTCCAGTTCTTTTTAAAATACGAAATTTTTCTCTTTATAAAATGTAATTAAAATTAGAAAACGAGGTTTATATGACTGGCTTATGTTTCTAGAGCATTTGAATTAATTGGACTATAATGTAGTAAATTTGTGAATATAGTATAAATACAGTAAATTTTATAAACTTCGTATATCATTTTACACATGAATGAGTAGATACTTGGGTACAGAGGGAAGTACTGTTTAAAATAGCATTGAATTATAACAGAACTTACAATGTATGTGACTCAATGGAAGATGAGATAATGGTATTATCTTAATTTTTATAAACTTTAGGTAAAATTCCACCTACCAAATATTCAAAAGTTTTAAGCTTTTGAACTGCGTGGACTCCTATAACTTTTATATTTTCCTTCATCAACCTTTTAGAATTTATGAGTAAGTATAGAAAATCTTAATAAGAAACAGATGTTAACTTGAATAAAGAAAAAGCAATTACACAGAAGTGATGATGTAATGAATAATTATTAGTGTTTTACCATAATATGCTTTCTGCTTTAATAAAATATGATTTACAGGAAGAGCTAAAGGTAAATATGAAAGCGTTGCTTTTATTGAAAGTCTGATGTTTTCAAAAGTTTTGTTTACAAATTTACATTATTTGTATATACTATACATGGTTGAGTTAGAAAAAACAAATGAAATCATAAATCCATCCATACATATTGGTCTATATTTTTCATGATTCCATACCCCATATTCTTGATAAACACCAGAAGTGTACAAATGATGAACTTTTATACATGTGATTTCTTTAGGGCATTCTGAGTGCCCCCACATGGACAAATGTGTAGCCGACGGGCTTACACTTGGGCTCCTCTCCCACTTTGTCTCCAGGAGACCATCTGTGGAATAGGCGTGGTACTGTGAGCAAGAAGACATGGGATTAGCCTTCTCAGTGCTGGTGGTGTTCTGTACAATGTATATCCACCAGTCTCCTTCACAGCGAGGACCTGCAGCCTGTGAAGGGGCCTCTTCCATCTGCTTGCTGAGCTGTAGTCAAGCAGCCGAGATGCAGAGCTCAAATCTATTGGAATTGCCTTTTAACAACTTTACTTTGGAAGGATTGTGAACTGTATGTGTTCTTTTATAAAATATTTACTGTAGTCATTCCTTGGACAGTACATTCTAAAAGAATCATTATTATTTAATTCAGAAAAAAAGGGAGAAAAGATCTATCTGAGCAACATACTTCCTCCATTGCCATAATTTTAAAAAACCTAATCTTTTTAAAGGAATTTAAACTTTACTCTTGGCTAGAGAGACAAATGCATCCAGTGCATATATATCATCATTAAGTATAACAAAACTGGGTTTTGTTTTTTTAAAACACTTGTATGTAATGCATGTGTGTATATCATCAGCGAAATGGTACATAAGACTGACTTCCATGGTTATAATAGGTGGAGCATGTTTTACATCTTGTTACATCTATACCTGTGGCATGATGAGCTGTGTCAAATGGGTTAATAAACATGTATTTATATGTTATGGTGTTAAGAGTCCTCAACATTCATTCATACACACTCATTCAACAGTTATTTATTGAGCCCCTACTGTTTTCCAGGCACTATTCTAGGTAAGAAACATACAACCGTGAATGAGATTGGTCCCTGCTGTTGTGGAGTTTACATTTTAGAAAAGGGATAAACAAGCAAATTTCAGGTAGTAATACGAGAGAGAGAGAGGGGCTGTGTGGAGGCAACCTTTAAACAGAGGTGTGAGTGATGAGAAGAGAGCAGTAATAGGAAAGTGTGGTAGCAGAGTGTTCCAAGAGAATGGGACAGCAAGTGCAAAGGTCCTGAGGTGAGAGTGAGTCATTTTGAGGAATGGAGAGAAAGCCAGTGCGGATTTTGAGGAATGGAGAGAAAGCCAGTGCGGCAGAAACATTGTACATGGTAGGAAGGGATCAGTGAGGCAAGCAGGAGCCACACTGTAGCTTCTTGTGGGCCATAGTAAAGAACTGAGATAGACTGTATGGTCTTGGAAAGTTCAAATAGGGAGTGGAGATGGAGGAGGGACTTGGCTGTGTAGTTACCATAAGTGCTTTCAGAACTGCCTTTAGTATCAGTGTTTTTGCCTGCAGGTAAACTCTGCAGGTGAATGTAGGACACCTACAGTTCTTTTATTTAAAGCTGTACAATGTGTCAGTCAGCTTTTGCTATGCCACAAACCAACCCATCACTTAGTGCTCAGAACAACCACCATGTATGTAGCTCACAGCCCTACAGTATGACAGTTTGGCCGGGGACTGACTGGGTAGTTCTGGTTTCTGCTAGGCTCCTCCCTTTTTCAATCTTCTGTTCACCTAAGTGGCTCGACTTCTTGGAGTTGACTGGCTTTTGGCTAAGGTGATGTGGTGACAGAACCATATGTCTCTTCTCCTCCAACTAGCCTGGGCTTGTTCACATGGTGGCTAGTTGACTTTCAAGAGGATAATTAGAAGTATGTGTTGACTCTTGAACCTTAGACTTGGAAGTGGTACAGCGTGATTCCTGTTGCTGCATTCTACTGACCAAGCGAATCACATGTCCAACCCAGACGAAAGGAGCAGAGAAGTAGACTCCATCTTTTGATGGAAGGGGCTATAAAGTCATATTGCAGAGTGGTGGCTATTTTTGCACACTGTTCTGCCCTCTAGGTTTCTTCTCTCTCAGCCATGTCATTAAGTCAGGGTATCCTCACTCAGCTGGAGAACATAATTAGAAAAAGGAGTGTGACCACAATGATGAGAACCTTTGTTTTAAATCGAATAGCCTAGGATATGAAGACACAGCTAACAACATCCTAGTAAAGAAGATAATGTGAGCATAACATTGTAGTGAAGTGCGTAATTAGCACATAGCCATTGTTTGGCTTGAAACGAAATACATGGTATTCACAGAAATGCTTTTTGGTTGTATAGAGGAAATTTATCATTGTTCCTAATATTTATTGGTGCCTTATATAGGGACAAGTTTTTAGTTATTTTAAATTCATTGAGAGAATGGTTGTTCTGCACAGTAGCCTTTAACGGAGAAGGAGATCCTTGTGTGTTCTATTACCAGCTGACCGAACGCTGAGCGGTTTTAGCAAGCTGTGTCCTTGAGCTGTCATGTGGCGTGTACATCCTAATAAGGAGAATGAGGAGAATTAGTAAGGAAGAGAAGAATGCTGGCAAGGTTTTACGTGTTTTTTTAAGCGTTTATTTTTTGTAATAGATAACAAAGTAGGATAATGGTAATATTAGCAGTAAGAAATAATAATAATAAAAAGATAAAACAACTTGCTTGCTATAGTTAAAACTTTGAAACTCAGTCAGTGTGAGCTGTAGGGGGAGAGACTAGGGGAGGGGGCTGTCCTGCAATTTCAATTGTCACAAATACTGGGACATGGTTTTGAGCAATTGATTTATGAATCTGCTTCTCCTTAATGTAGGTGAAAGTGCTTCATTGAATGGCTTCTAGTTGTTATATTGATCTTTTTGGCCCAACCAAAGCAGACAGCAGACACAGCAGTTTTTGTAAGTAAAATAGTATTTTAGTCCTTTTGAATTATTTAGGCCAAAACTGTTTTTCCCGAGAGCATCCGAATTCTTCGTAATTCACTTGTGGACAAATGTTGTGACTGCAAATTCCATCAGGTTCTTGTTGATTATTCTCAGTCTCCTCCCTTTTACTCCCATTTCCCATTGAGTTGAATACCTCACGGTAATTTTGCTTTTCCAACCCTACCTGGAATTGGAGGCAAAATTTTTATCATTTTAATGTTTAATTATGGTGAAGACATGGTATTTCTGGTTACTGGAGAAAGTAAGGGATTATGCTGCATCACAGTTATTCAAATGGAAAATTAAAACTGAGTCACCTCTTCCCTTGTTATTTCAAAATAAGTTATAGATGGATCAAATATTTAAATGTAAAAATAGTATAGTCAAATGTGTTAAAAGAAAACATGAATGGGTTTTTCAAAAATCCTGGAGTGGGGAAGACATTTTCCAAAATGGCACTTATTCTAGAAGGCATGGAGGAAACAAGTGAACAGAATTGAATATTTATAATATTGAATTTCTGTTTTTTATTCTACTTTTAAAATTTAAAATGTTATAAGCATTTTCCTATATTATAAAATATTTCCTGAAAACTGAGTTTGTATGATTATGTAATGATCTAGCATATAAATATACCATACTTTAACCATTCCCTATTTTTGTACATTTTTCTGATCTGTCTGTTATTTCAAATAATGATATAGTACAAATACTTAGTGTAGAAATAGTTGACGACAAATTAAGTCAAGATTTCTTTCTCTAGCAAATTGATTACTCAGTAAATGGGCATGAATATGTTTGGGGCTACTGATGTATAGTGGGAAATTGTTTTCTGGGGCTATTCTTACTGACATACCCAGGCCAAGTGTCTGGGAATCTGGTTATACACTCAAGCATTGACTGTTCCATTTTTTATCTTTGCCACCTTGAAAGATAAGATGTTTTACTTTCATTTCAGTGACTACTGTTGACATTGAGCAATATTTTAAAGTTATTGTTGGCTTATTTTGTTAACGAATTACTTTTAATTGAACAAGAAACACATACACTTGGCCAAAAAAATTCTTACATTGTAAATGCAATGAAAAATAAGTTTCCCCCCTTGAGATAATCAGTTATGTGTTTCTTGAATATCTTTCCAGAAGTGGTCTATGTATATCAAACATTTGAGTTCAAGTATACCTACCTTACCTTACTTTTCTTAAAACACCAATGTTAGGTTACTCTGTAACTGTTCTGATTCTTTTCATGTAATGTAACAGCATAGAACTCTCTCCTTATCCACACACATAGATTTACCTCCTTGTTTGCAGCAGCATAATATTCTATTGCTTGGCTGTATGGTCATTTATTAAACACTCCCTTGTTGATGGACATTTGGTTGATGGACATTTGATTGCAGCTTTTTACTGTTACAAACAACTCTGGTAAACAGTTTTATAAATCTTTTAGTTTTGCACTTGAATATTAGTGGACTTCTTGGGTTAACACTGAATCATGTGAGTGCACTGTGATGGGTACTGCCAACCTGCACTTATTCTAATGTACATTCTCATCATCAGTGCAAGGCTATGGTTTCAGTGATTTCCCACACCTTTTTCAACATTGTAATCATCAAACTTTTTAATCTTTACTAATGTGTTGTGAGAAAAACATAAGAATGTTGGGAGTTTTCATTTACATTCCTTTAATTATGAATAAGATTCTTTATATATGATGATAAATCATCATTTCTCACTTTTCTTTTTGTAGCAGTTTGATCCTGATATTAGAAAAAAATTTTTATTAAAATGGGATATAATTTTGCTGCTGGATATTAGTATTCTCTGCTTTAGAGGTAAAAGTAAAAAGGACTTTGAAAGTGATTCAAGAAAGAAAAACGTACAACCAGTTTTACTTCCAAATGCATTAATTCACATTTCCCCCATTTTCTTAATGGAATGATTGGAAATTAAAGTGGTTTTTGTTTCAATTTTGGCCAAGGTAGGGTTTATTAGAGTAATTGAGAGAGAGAGAAGCCAAATGATGGTTTTTGTTCTTGAGTGGAGTGAAAGAACTGTGAATGGCTTAGCTGTTGTTGAACTACTTGGATTGAACTTTTACAGTGATTTTAGAAGTTTTCTACAAATGGAATCCTTTTCAGTATTTGTGTGATAAAGTGTTGATTGTAGCATCACTTGAAGAAGCGTGATTTGCTGGAGACTTCCTAAGTCCTTATCTTGGACTTAGGAAGCAGAGACTTAGGAAGCAGAGACTCCAAGATAAGGACTCAGGAAGTCTCTGCTTTGTTAGCCTACACACACATCTCGCACCTTATACCTCAGGAGCCTGACAAGTCCTCTCACCACTGACATAAGGTTTGCCTCTCATCAGGGTATTCAGTTATCTTTGCTTGTGGAGAAGGAGAGCATTGTTTATTATGTCTGAATTTTATGTTTCATAAAACCTGTGACCTTTTTTCCTTTTCCTTCTTAGAGTCCAAACGCAGGGTTTTGGTTTTTGGTTTTTGTGTTTATTTTATTTTATTTTATTGGGGAATATTGGGGAACAGTGTGTTTCTCCAGGGCCCGTCAGCTCCAGGTCGTTGTCCTTCAGTCTAGTTGTGGAGGGCGCAGCTCAGCTCCATGTATAGTTGCTGTTTTCAATCTTTCGTTGCAGCATCCCATGTGGGCACTGAACCAGCAACCTTGTTAAGAGCTCGTTCTCTAACAAACTGAGGCATCCGGCTGCCCCTGACCTCTTTTTCTTGATGATTTTATAAAACTGTCAGTTTTAAATCTCCCCAAACTGAAATTTAAAAAGAACAGACAACACCGTTAATAATCTCCTCCGCTCATTTCTGAATTTGAATTCATTTTCTAAATGAATGTTTAGGTACAGTCAGGTACAGTTCACCTAGGTGTCAATACCTCAGTGAAACACATCACTTTTCTCTTACAGCGCTAAGCACAGGGCACTCACTGCAGGGAGTAAATATCCAGAAAGGCTTGGTGATGGCTCAGGTAAATGTGCCCTGGCAGCATTCTGCCCTCCCACCGTGTTAGTCCATCTTTCCACTGAGAATGTACTGATTTTTTCCAGTTGTACATTTTTGTTTTAACTTAAAATTGTGACTACTTTATAGCCAAATCAAATTTGATGGTGTTGGTTGACTAATAACTAAAATCCTATCAGATAAATACAAAGCAACTTGTAATTTGTATATAGGAAATACAGGTGTTTTTGGCTTGTGAAATATAAAATACTTACTTTTTAAATTTTTTTTTTAAAGATTCAAATTTAGGGCAAAATGAACAAAAGCTTAACAGATTTCTGTTGATAGTTAAGTTGAATGACTACTACCTGTAAATTATGTGTGAAGGTTGAAATACTCCCTTACTCCCACTAGAGGGGGATTCCTTCCAACTTAGGTAAAAATGCTCTTAGATCCAACATGAAAATCTTTCTGTGACATTGATCTTTCGTTTTTATTAAACTGAGGTTAACTTCATGTTTTTAAAATTAGCTGTTTTTCTATAGGTATCGAGATTAAAATTTTACAGAAACAAAATATAAAGGATACTGAACTAGAGTGCATATGTATTTAAACGATAGTGCTTTTGAACAAAACATAAGTTTTTAAAGTTACTTTAATTCAGTTGATTAATACTTAAGAATTTCAAAACACCTCTTCGAGTCCTGCTGGAGATAGAATCTGGGGTGGAGGGTGAGGCTGACCTTTTGAAATTCACCTCTGTCCTCCGCCAAGGTCTGTTTTTGTCCCCTGCCATGGCCACCTGGGAAGTCCCCATATTCCTCTGGGAAGCTTGGGTGTGATGTCATCTCAAGCTGTTAAGTCAGTAAAGCCGTATCTTTAAACAGATTTCTACTTGCTATTGAATTTTCATGCTACTTTGTCTTTGTACAATACATTAAGTAAATGCAAAACTCTGGAGATGATTTTGCAGATTTAAAGTTATATTTTTAAAATATCTGTATGTGTATTAAAATATCACATCAAGAATGAATGTACCTAACACTGAGGTGTGCAGATATGGTCTGTGTGTAATTCAGGCATAAATGTCACAGTGTTTATAGTAGTTAAGATTCAGGGAAGTTGTTGTTTGTGCTTTCCCATTAACTAAAATCTGCAAGGTTGATTAGAGACTCTAACGTCAAGATATTGGAGGTTAGTAACCTAGTGTTGTGAAAGGCAGGACTTTAGGAAATTCACACATATTTAAAATGCAAGTAACTGTTGTGCTTTTTTTTCTCTTAAAAAGTCTATAATAAGATCTTGTTTCTAAATCTGACAATTAGCTTTGGAAAACAAAGTATCAACAGAAATGCTGTCAGTGAATTTTACGATGATTTTGTGCTATAGTTGATTGACATTTCACTTTTAGCCTAAAGTCACATTTGGTATCAGCAGCATATGGTTTTCATCCCAGTGAGGCTGCTCGTCGTCTCAGTACTTAATCATGCGTTTCTCTTGTGTAGTGCGCCAGGCAGCCTCTGTCAGGAACCAGGTGGTGGGGGAGCCTCACTTTCTGTAAAGCAGTTGAGAATATAATTTGTTCCTTATTTGTTTTTTGACCCCTTTACTTTCATACTGGATGGTAGTCTTACTGAAATGATCTTCCTTTCTGTATTTCCTTCTCCCAAGAGAAGAGTCCAGTTTTGTCACACCAAGATACATTGGGTAGGCCTGTGTGCCTTCTACCTAAAACACCTACTACAAATGCCTAATTTTAAAAGGTTTAAAACGAACAGTGAAGCCAGCTAGTCTGTTACTGCCCCACCCCTACTGGCTTCCCCAGACACTCAAAAAATATTCGTATTTGTTCTGTTGCCTTCTTTCCTTGTTCTTTTCCATCATATAGGTACTTTGTAACAAGTCAGTTAAAAGCTTTATACCAGACTGAATAATTGTGTTTAAAAAACAGTAATTATCGATACACGTCTCGTTCCGTGTAGCTTTAAAAAGTCATGTTAGGGAGCTCTGTCTTCTAGTGCATAAGACTGACAGGCAATTTTGAAGTTTTGCCATCATTTCACAACTTGTTGCTTAGACGCTGTCTGCCTTTCCCTGAGTATTGCTTTCAGGAACTCTTGCTCTGCAACATTCCAGAGACTGAGGACTACCCACTGTGATGTGAGCAGGACAAGAAATGACTAGCTCCTTCACAAATGTGATGAAACTGCTTTACGAAGCATAACTTTCCCTTCGCTGTCTGTCAGCGAAAGATCAAAACGTATATGCAACACCTTCTAATCTAAATGAGAAGATGATTCTCCTAACTTTCTGGATCATTTTAAGGATCTTATACCACTACTTCAGCACGATGGCAAATGTGTTAATTTGATAGAAGCTTGCCAAGTTAAAAAGCTAGAGTCCGGGACAGGGACCCTGCTCTTGAAGAGACTCTCAGATCTCTCTCTCTTGACACCTAACGTGAATTGAATGCCCGTTTTCTCAGAACTCTTAGTTCCAGGCCATGCCTGTGCTCTGGTGTCTGTGGCTAGACTCAAAGAAGCTCTCTGATAGTGCCTAAATCATTTTTTTCCTTATGATTTCAGGTTGAAGTCTTGACCTCGGAGGATACCGCCTTTGGACTCAAGGTGTGTAGTCTGATATAGCTTCTTGTGTAGGTTTCACCAGCTCCCCTAGGTGGACTGGAAGGCTCGACAGGCCTTGTTTATCAAACGTTGAGGTTCTCAAATCTTCCGGAGTTTAGGATTTCCCTTCTATTAAGATTAGACACAAGCCGGCCCGGTGGCTCAGGTGGGTGGAGCGCTGTGCTCCTAACGCCGAGGTCGCCGGTTCGATTCCCACATGGGCCAGTGAGCTGCGTCCTTGGTAGCTAAGATTGTGAACTCCCTGGCACTGTGCTGCCATGGGCTGCTGTGGGCTGCCAGGAGTGGCTGGTGGCCAGCGTGAGTGGCTGGCAGTCAGCATGAGTGGCCGGCAGCCGGCGAGAGCTGCTGTGAGCTGCTGTGAGTGGCCGACCGGATGACCGGTGACCGACTGCCTCAGCCCGGGGGAGCGCAAGGCTCATAATACCAGCATGGGCCAGGGAGCTGTGTCCTACACAACTAGACTGAGAAACAACAACGGCTTGAACCGGTGGGGGGAGGGGCGGGGAAGAAAGGAAGAAAAAAAGATTAGACCATGGTAGCATTTTCTTTATCTTCTTTCTTTGTTGTGGAGAATATGAGAAATAGTACAAGAAACCAAGAGTTTCATTTAGTAGTAATTGACTTTTAACTTTGAATTAGCCATGGAACAGGATTTACTGAAATTCCACATCCCCCCAGCCACTTTGGGGGTACTGAAATACAACCGCTGAATGTTGTCAGAGTGTTGTTTGGGGTTTATAACTCTAGCTTCATTCAGGGATAATTGAGTCATTATCCCTGCTTTAAACATTTATTGAATCCCTGTGTTCCAGTCACCACCAAAGTAAATCCCAGCTCCTGCCCTTACGTTGCTCACAGTGAGTTGGTATGTATAGGCCTTACAAACAGGTCAATTAGCCTGGAAGGAGAGTGCACACCTGGCCCCTCCACCCCATCCTTTAAACCGAATTCTAGGACAGCATATTAAACTTAGTGAGGCCTTTTGTTCAAAACCCTGTTGCAGGACCCATTATATATTTTGTCTCTTCCCTCCTACATTTTTCCTCTTTCTGCCTTTTCCTGAAACTACATTTCCCTAGAGTCCTAAAATTTCATCCCTGCAAGAAATCTTCAGGATCCTTTGGTCTAGCCTTCCTCCATGTTAGAGATGAGGGAGCTTGAAGGCCAAAGGAGCCTAGGTTCCCAAGGTCATAGCTCATTACCAGCAGAGGTGGGACTAGACTTAAGGACTTTAGTCTCATTATTTTTCCTCTTAACATTTAAATTAAACTATTTAATATTTCCTCTTAATGTTTAACATTACTTTTTATCCTCTCTGGCAATAATGTTTAGTATTTGGTTTAGGCACCTAAAATTTATTGTTATTTTAGAGAAAAGCTTAAGCCTAAAATATCTAAAAATAAGATTTTAAAGCAAGTACTAAATTTGTTTACTCTTATGTATAACTTTTTATCCATATCTCGGTTGAATAAATACCTTAGTAAAAAATAACGTCAAAATTCCTACTGGTCCTCTCACCCCCAATTAGCATAGTCTCATAACTGTGCTGAGCCCTTAACCCCCTTCTGAGCCTGCCCTTTCCTGGAATGCTTTCCCAGCCTCTTGTTGCATTTCAGGTTCACCCTACTCTCCATACTCAGTTCGTACTCCTCGTTCTCCGTGATGTCTTCCCTCAGTATTGCAGACATCTGAGCTCTCATTCTCTGAGTTCATGCAGCACCTGCTGCTTTGCAACTTATTTGGGATATCTCTTCTGCCAACTTGTTTCTCTTTTCTTTTGTATATGGAAAACAGCATGATATGGCCTGGCCCAGCTCAATTATGTGGCATGTGTTTTCCCCCCAGCAAGATTTGCATTTAGACACTCCATGTTGTTCATCTTTTTATATCCATATTGACTTGACTTGGTTCACAGTAAATAAGTATTGCTGATTAGAATTCTATAGATGGTGTAACAATTGTGGTTATAAGAGCAAAAAAACCTGTGATAACATATTACTACTCCGTTTTTTCCTATTCTGGGATTTTCTCCCTGATCTCCTGTTGTCTGGGGTAATGTATTAGCCTGGCATTTTATGTTGTAGCTCTGCAGAACCCAACTGAAGGAAGACATTCATTGTTAATGCTTGTTGGGTAGTTGAATGGTTCTGGTTGACACCAACAACCAGTTGGGCCCAATTAATCTTACTGTTAAGTATCTTTGTTAACCAAGTCTGCAGGTGAAGTCATTGATTTCATGTCTGTCATTCGCTGCTAGTGGCTACCATGGAGGCACAGTGTATGTATAGACCACTTCCAATACAATTTGGCCAGAGCTGGCCTAGAAAGTAGAGATTCCAAGTGTTCATATAACAAAAGACATTTTAACATACCGTGTTTTCCCCGGGAATATAATATAATGTAATGTAATATAATAATAACATAACATAATATAATATATAATATAAAACATAATCTAGCATAACATTGCAATATAATACTGGGTCTTATATTAATTTTTGCTCCAAAAGATGCATTAGAGCTGATTGTCCAACTAGGTCTTATTTTCGGGAAAACACGGTAATACATTTCACAATTAGAACAGCCTATTTTTTTAATTCATAGAAAAACATGAAGATTAAAGCAGATACATGAGAACAAGGAATTTGCTGTTCTAGTAAAGTAATACAAAACAAGAGATGTTCTGTTCAGTAAAAATAAAAAATACACAGAGTTGGCATGTCTCATTGGATTTTGAGAGTTGAAAGGTTTTAAACAGGCTCATGAAATTAGGGGTCTTTCTGGTGGGGTCTTGTAATGGTTCATTCATTCATTGATTTATCCGGGGCTATCAATATAGTATTTCAAATTTAGAATGTTTAGTCTTGCATAATAAGATTCTACCTGTTAAAATGTTTTTCCTTTTATTAATGTAACCAATGAAAGCATGCATTCATCTTCTTTTGAGAAACATTTTTTTTTCTTGTAAAGCTACATTAACTCTGGTTTTTCTTAACTCTTCTTACCAGGATGTGTGTTGTAGTGAATTTATTTGTCTAAACTCTCTAAGTGGGTGTGAATATAACTTACGTGAAACTATATTTAAGGTAACAATGTCATTGAAATGAAACCAGCAAACATTTTCTTTTTGAAGTTCATAATCTTATCAACTCATATTACTTTTCATAGTATAAAGGATTTATGTTTGCATTAAAATTTTTTATTAATGAAAATTTGTTAGAAATCCTTAGAGAAGTAGAAAACTAAGGTTATTCTTTACTGTTTCAGTGATTGAATTGCAGTTAAAATTATAGACTGTATATTGATAAAGCAAAATAATTTTGTTTTTCTGTGAAAGAAAGATTTGAGGAGAAAAAAATGCACAGCAGTTCTCAAGTCGTGGTTGGGAATCCATGTTGAGTTTTCTTCTTTTGTTAGAGAATTTCCCATCCTCTCCTTCTGCCATCTGCTGGTGGTTCAAACACTTACATGTTTGACTTTAAAACAAATCTGCTTTATTCTTATTTAGGAAAGATTTGGGGGGAATGTTTTATTTATATTCCCCGGTAATATTTTGATGCCGTTTTGCTTGTCATGTTTAATTATCTTTTTAAGGGCTACTTTAGCTTCTTTTTCAACTGTGTCTTTAGAGAATACATGAATATAAAATTTAGAAAAGACAGAGACTGTGAAGGCTCAAAGCATATGCCATGAAGAGAGAAAGAGACGCCGAATTACTGGTGAGAGGTCTCAAATGCCGTGAGGAAGTGTTACCGGGGAGTGGTTGGGGTCTTCCCTAATTTCTGAATGTGGATTAAATATGGAACAGCAGTTCTCTCCTGCTCTTTTATAATTAGGACTGCTTGGCTGTCCTATTGAAGTGACCAGACCTATTTACTGTAAGTCCTAATACAAGGTTGGGAAATTGGTTTCTTGTTATCATGAAGGTTGTTTGCGGCCCTCAAATGCTACAGGTTTTCATAGATTTATTAGGTCAGACCTTCAATTCTATCCTTATTTATTCTTCTGATTTCTTCCTGCTAGTGTTTACTAGTCTAAGCTTTTCTCATCATCTTGGGAAAAGTATAAATATTTTTGTCCACAAACAAATTTTTCCATGAAATAAAGACAGGCAAAATTTTCAAAAGAGAGACAATGTATGGGAATTTTATTTTCTACCGTCTTTAGTCTCCTTTACTAATTTCCTTTAGAGCTGCTGGGACTAATTCTAGACTCTTTGATTCATGGGTCAGTTTTTTGTTAATCATTTTTCTCAAAGAGGAAAAGTAACCCAACACATTAATTTCAATTTCTTTCTTCACAATGATTAAGGCTAAGGGAGGTAATGTGACTTATGTTAGGCCCAATTTAGTGGCAAAGTAGAACAAATATCCAAGTGTCTACACCCCAGACGGGTGCCCTTTCTACAGAATTATAACAGTGCCAGTCATTAGTCGTCCCAGCACTGGAGCCAGGCATTGGAGTGAATCTCACAGAATTGTGGTTTTTACAGCCCCAAACGGTCTGATGTTGACAATTCCATGTGGTTCAATTCAGTGTATTTGGGCTCTCCTATATCATTTTAGATCTATATTCGATAGTGAAAACACTATTTTTCTTTAAAAGCTGTTTATCCCAATTGGAATGTGTATGTGTGCAATTTGAAGTATTAGGTGATCACAAGATGTTTGTGGAGGGTAACTGGCATGAAAGTGCCCAGTAAGCCACATACCCCTATAAAAATGATTTTTCCAGAACATTATATGAAAAGTCAGAAATACTTTATCATGACCAAGTAATATTAGTGTGGTAGGAGCTCCGTTTCTTCTAGACCAAAATCTTTGTCAGGTAATAGCAGATGGCAGACTTTTTAGATGGATTTCCTGACTGCATGGCGTTGCTTGCTAGATCTAATAAATACATTTTTGTCCAGAAATGTTTGCCCAAATTATATAACCAAGTGAGTGGAGGGGAGCATAATACATTGTTTTCTCTTGTAGAAAAAGATGTTAGGAATTAAACACGGCCTCAGGTGCTGTGGATCTCAAATGATCTTTTGAAGGAAGGGAGGAATTATGCTGAAAGAAAGCTTATTTACAGGTATATTCTGGAGTTTGATTGACCGCATTTTTTCCTGAGGACATTATTTTGGCACTATTTTTCAAGGACTTAATTTTCTAGTAATAATAAAAATGTATATATTCTTCTTATCCCCTCCCTCAAACACCTGTTCATTTGAGATGTGCACAAATAATTAGAGGCATGTTTCTGGGCTCGCCTATAAAATGCCTTAGCATAGAGTTACTGTGACCGTATTAATAAACATCAAGCTGCTTAAGATTTGTTGGGAAGGAGCAAGGAAATTATTCCAGGGAGGATGAAGGATGCTTCTCATTGCGTGTGGTTTAGGTTCTCTCCAATGCCAGATTTTGAAGCCAGTTTTGTTTCTTCAGATGGTGAAAACCCTCCTCCTCCCCTCCTACTGCCTGAAATCTGGCTTTTACCCAAGCCATGTCAATTTTTGCAAGTCAGTTGAGAATGTCAAACTGACTAGTGTTGAAAGAGCCAATATGTTGCAAGATGCTTAAAGCCAACTAGAACATTTATATGAATTAAAGAATACATTAGGAGATGATTTTTATAAATCAGATCTGAGAAGAAAAACCTGTTGAATTAATACTTGCATACCAGATGTATCACTGATAAATACTTGTAGCAGATATTCCCCAATAAGCAATAAAATTACCATTTTACAACTGAAGTAATGTATCCTGTGGGTACATTTGCAAAGATATGCCAAGAAAAATACATGCAGAGTTCCTGAAGTAATAATGCAAATAAAACATTTCATATTATAATTTTAAAATAACAGGATTTGGAAGCAAGAAAAAGTCTGGGAGACTATTTGTTGAGTCTAAATTCTGCTTTTTCTCTGGTCTTTTGACAGTTGGCTTTTTGATGTTGTATAATTGCCTTAGAGTCTTTGTGTGTATTGAAGGACTGAATTGTCTGACAGAGTTGTGGTTGAAATTTTCACAAAATTCTAAATAATAAAAATAATGAATGTCGTATCTTCTTTGCTTTGTTGCAATAATGGCATATTTTTATACTTTCCTTGTTTTCGTGGCTGCTATTGAGTCAGGAAGCAGAGGGTTTTGCCATGTAATTTATTCATTTGGCATACCCAAAGCGGCCGTGCAGCCATTGTGTGTCGCCGTGTGCCAGGTCACCGAGACTTGCTGTTCACTTTGCCCAGCTGTGGTGACGCTTCCTCTGGCTGAGCGGGAGAAGCCTTCTGTCTCCAGGCCAGAGCACACCTCAAGCGTGGACTTCCTCTGGAAAAGGAGTGACAAACGCATGGAAGGAGAAGGAAGTACAGGGAACAGTATGACTCATGCTGCACGTGATCGAGATAGAATAAATGAAATCCTACAGAAAATTTCATTTTCTTGTACCTACACATGACAGTTTAAAGCACTTATTTGTCTGCTTCGTAAGAAATCATATATGTTTTTTTAAGAAATTCCTCTTAAACTCACTCCACTCCTCCCCAAATTAAATTTTCACTTCAGAATGATTTTTTTGTGTAATTGAGGGGGCGAAGGTGAAGAATGGAGTATTAAATGAATACATATTATTAAATGAGAATTGGATATAGGCCTACATAGGGCATTACACATTAAATATGGTAAAGTCAGTAAACTCATAAAAAGTATTCTAAAAGTAATTTCAAACAAATTTCCTTACCTTTCTCAGAATTAAAAAAAAATATTTATTGTATCTTAAGTTTGGAATTTCTTCGTCTAAGTTTCTCACATTATATTCCTATTTTGTCTTATTTTTTAATCCCTTACAAAAGTATAAGCTTCTGTTACATGTTAACCTGTACTTAATAGCACCATAATTTAAAAAAATATATTGTATATATTATATACTGCTACTGCAGTATAAGAATAAGAACTGATATTCCATTAAAAATACATTTCCTGTAATAAATGAATGTTGAAAGAAGTAGAGGAATCCTGATTTTTACAATACAGAAGATATCTTTATCCTGTAGACATTTGAAGGGCTTCAGTTTTGATAGTAAATGAGTAACCTTTATAAAAAATTTAATATTTTGTTTTACCTTAATCTGAGCCATGAAATAGAACTTCTAATGACGTGGGATTCATGAAATGCCTTTTTGTTTTCTGAACAGTGGAATTTTTCATTATGTGCTATTTAATAGTAAGTGCAAACATCTAGAAACACAGGTATTAGTGAAACACATGTATATGCATGTTGTAAATAGTTCCCACCCATGTACATGTATGTATATATTCTTTTTTTTTTTTTTTTTAACATGGATCGAATGGGTAAGTTGACCTCCATAAAAGGATAAGTTTGAAAAGAAAGGAAGTGGAGATCTGCCAGGCTTGTTGGCTAGAGTCATGGACAAGAGCAAGGCCTGTCTGAACTGCCACTCAGTTTTTATTCTGCGAGTTTGCAGGGTTGGTGATTAGAGTGGCTTTCGCCCAATTATGCTGTGATTATTCTGCTGCACTGTAATTGACTGGGGAGATATGCTAATACCTGTCATTTGGGATGATAAAAGATGAGCGGGGGACGCGGTGCATTATTTAGCTGGCTGTGTGATAGATGAGGGATGCGCATAGTGCTTTAATTGCTGAGAAGAGAGGTTAAGCTGAACGAACGGATGAATTAGAAATGAGTTTTTTTATGGCTTGTGGAAAAGTGAAATAAAGGAAAATGTGCCTTAAACTGCAGCAGCAGCTAGAAATGAGCACAACGAAACTAGATCCAGGTAGCTTGCTTTATCAGTTTAAATATTAATGAAAAATGCAGTTTGGAGTTCAGTCAATACTAATCGGAAAGAGAACATACAACAGATTCTCATATTAAGCAAAAAAATTGTTAAAGGAATTGTTTTTATTTGAGGTGACAGTATTTGTGATTTGTTATCTCTTGTACTGAATTTTAGTTTATACAGAAATGTAATACGCAACAATTCTGGATTTCATGCTTTGTATCTTTTGAGTGTTGGCTTAGAGGTATCTAGATTCCCTGTGCCTGTGTATCTATCAATTAATGCAGATACAGGAAGGCAAGGAAAAGAATGAATATTTATAATACTAGTAGAATATAATAATATAATTGGGGAGAGAGTGTACAGACAATTCTTGAGTGACAGGATCTAAGGCAGATCAGTGGTACCGTCCTCATATGCCACACACTTAGTTATTGGTATTTTTATGGGGGGAAAATTAAGGAAAGGGTGGTATTTTTTGTTTCATATTGTTTCCTTTTGTCACAGCCATATATAATCTTGTGTGTGTATTTCACAAAAGTGTACTCTGAGGTTCTCTGCATAGTTATTGATATGATTTGATGTTAATGTCATGCTTTTGTTTTGGTTTTGTGTATCTAATAGGTAATTATTTTAAAAATTCAGTCAGAACAGTAGTTTGCAGAAATGGACTGTTACAAACTGAAGTTTGAGGCCTTGCACACATTGTCAGCTTTCAGGCACATCATACTTTACCACATAATGATGTGGGAAAGTGTTGTCCCCAGCTGTGCTGTTTGGTCTTGTAGCTGAAGCAGTGAGAATACAGGTTGAATAACAGAAGTTGTAATTTTGAAAATGAAGAAAATGACCCTCATACATTGTTGAATTATCTCCCTACAGTCCAGCTTCTCGGAGCCCGTATGACTCTCCAGGATAGCTGGATTTATCAGGGAATAGCTTCCAACCAGCTTATTGAATGGTAATGGATCTGTCTAGAACAAAGCGTGCCTATTGGAGTGGGTGTCAACCGCAGACAGAGGC